>NC_092708.1:122870522-123201599 GCF_047496885.1 Scyliorhinus torazame
CAGAAGAGATTTACAAGAATGTTGCCAGGACTCAAAGGACTGAGTTATAGGGCGAGATTGGACAGGCTAGGATTTTTTTCTTTGGAGCGTAGGAGACTGAGGGGCGATCTTATAGAGGTCTTTTCCCAGGGTTGGGGAATCGAGAACTAGACGGCATAGGTTTAAGTTAAGAGGGGAAAGAATTAATGGGAACCTAGGGGCAACTTTTTTTACACAGAAGGTAGTACGCATGTGGAATGAGCTGCCGGAGGAAGTGGTTGAGGCAGGGACATTGACAACATTGAAAAGGCATTTGGACAGTTACATGGTTAGGAAAGGTTTAGAAGGATATGGGCCATATGCAGGCAAATTGGGTTCGCTTAGATGGGCTTTTTGTTGGCATGGACAAGTTTGGGTCAAAGGGCCTGTCTCCGTGCCGTAGATTCTATGATTGGATGAAAATGAAGTCAGGGATTGCCCCTTGTTAGATTTGCTGCGCACCAACTAAAAAAGTTATCCGGAATGCATTTTAAGAATTCTGCACCCTCTATAACCTTTACACTGAATGTACCAAGTTAATATTAAGGTGGTTCAAATCCCCTAACGTTACAGCCTTTTTATTCTTGCACTTTTAACAATACTTTGTCTTCTTTCAGCAACTGTTTGGGGTCTATAGTATTCTCCCAGCAGTGTGCTTCCCATTTAATCAGCAGGATTCTCTGTCGGCCGACGGCAGAATCGTATAATAAAAGCCACTCGTACAATAAATGCATATCATTAGCGGGCTGACCCGCGATGCTCCGCCTCGGCCGGAGGGGAGCAGGGGGGGGGATTCCCAGTGGTGAGGTTCACTTGTGCTTTTAAAAATCAGGAACAGGCACCTTGACTGATTAGGATGAGAGAGAAGGTAGTACATGCAGAGGCGCAACCGTGGGCTGCCGGTCCTGACACTGACCAGGCTGGCTGGTGGGGTGGTGATCAAGGGATGGACTGTGGGGCCGGGGTGTCCAGGCATGGACCGCCATTGCCGCGGCCTGCAAGGCAGCCATTTTGCTGTGCACTCCACCGTGGCCCATGGTCGTGCAGAGTGCCACTGGTCGTGTGTTGCCCCCACCCCAATCATCCCCGCACCCCAGCCCCCGCCATCCCTGCACTCAAATCGCCAGCATACCACCCCACCATCACCCGTCAGCGGGGCATCACACGGCCTACCCAAAGGCAAAGCTCACAGTAGCCCCGACCGGGGGTGCAGGAGCATGCTGGCTGTTCAGCTGACAAATGCAGTACCTGCTGATGGCAGCAGGGATGGGCGCCAGGGCAGGGGCCTCCATGGTGCCGGCAACCAACAGGGCCAGGGGTGTGGGGAATGGGGAGGGGGGGGGATGACATGCAGGGGCAAGGTTCGTAGTGCAAGCTGGGACCACCATGTAGCCCAATGGACCTGGTTGGGCACGGGGTTATGCACCATGCTAACATGTCGGCCTTTCACCCTCTGCAGACAATGGATATTGGAATTCAACCAGCAAGGTGGCCTTCTTCCTAGTTGCCCCAGCGTTGGGCGATGCACTGCAACAGTATGAGCTGGAGCTGCTTGAGGAGAAGGACCATGCAGCAGCCGGGCCTGCCCCGTAGGAACAAAAGGCAGCCAGTGAGGATGGAGAGCCGGCCGCCCAACCTGCCGAGGAGGAGGGTGTGCAAAGGAAGTGCCGCATGATGCCACATGTATACTGGCAGCTCATGTCATTCGAGGATGTGCCAGACCGGGCATGTTGTCGAAGACTGCGGATGAGCAGGGGGACAGTGCTACACATCTGTCTGGTCATGGTGCACCTGGCACTGCAGGGGAATGGGGGAGGACACCCACTCCCAGTGGCCATCAAGGTGCACCATGATTTTCTACACCACAGGTTCATTCCAAGTGCCGAGTGGGGATAGGTGATATCTGCGCCGTCACGGAGGCCCTATGTGCCCAGTCGGCACAATACATCCATTTCAATGTGGACCGAGCCCACCAGGATGCCCGGGCAATGCATTTCGCCACCATCGCCAAGATACCTCGGGTCGAGGGGGTGATCAACGGGATGCATGTCGCCCTACGAGCACCTGCAGATGACAGGCTGGTCTTCACAAATTGAAAGGGGTTTCACTCGATGAATGTGCAGCTGGTGTGTGGCCATGAGCTGCGCATCATGCATGTCTATGCCCGATACCCGGGCAATGTACACTCCGCCTTCATCCTGACACATTCAACGGTTCCGTCTGACTATGCCCTCTGGTTTCTGCCTTCTGCACTTTCCACCATCCAACTGGGTGATCCCTGCATGCGAGCTGAACATTCCATCACACTGTCCCATTGAATTCCTGGGGCGGCAGAGGTGGGAACAGGGGGGGGCGGGGAGAATGAGATATAACCGGGCCTAGATGGGCCCGGCTGTTGCTCACGTGTCCCAGGTGGTGTGGTGCTGCCCTGTTCTGCCCGCAGCCCATGTGATGTGCCAGGGTCATGGGGGGGGGGGGGGGTCCGAGACGCTGTGGCATTGTGGTATTCTGACATCTCCCCTGCGGGAGTCACCGGCATGGGCCCCATCACCTCCTCCTCTCCCGGGGTACCCAATGGATCCTGGGCTACTCCATGAGACTGAGGAGTGAGCGGAGCGAACCCCTGATGCTCCCCCGCCACCTTGCGCTACCAGACCTAGAGGCCTGCTCTCGTCTTGATCAGAGTCTGCATGGAGCACAGGGAGTGGATCACCTCTGGCTTGGACTCCAGCACATCACCCAATGACTGTGCTACCACCTTCTAGGTCTGCGCCACGTCGGCCAGTGCATGGGTAATGCCGCCTACGCTCTCAGCCATGACCTGGTGTGACTGGGCCACGTTCTGGTGCGCCGCTGCAATATCCAGATGGCCCTGGTACATGGCTCCCTGTGATAGGGCAGCCCTGTCCTGGGCCTCGGCCACCGCCTGCACAGATTGCCCCAGGCCTTGGACATCTTGACCCATGGCTGAAACCTTCACCCCCCAAGGACTTTACCGTGGGCGCCACCCGTGCAGTGCTGATCTGGGTGGCACGCATGGTCGGCACCACCTCCTGCTCCTGCACGCGGTTGGACTCCTCCCCCTGCACTTGCAAACGCTGGATGCTTGCCGACAGCCCCTCATGTAGACCCTGGCTCTGCGACTGCATCTCCACAGTCGATGGGACCATCCGTTCCGGAAGGCAGAAACTCGTCTGAATGGCAGCTGTTCCCTGGAGTTGGGTAGCTGGGTGGCCCCAGTGGCCAGGGCACCCATACATGGCAGCCGGTATGGGTGCCGGCATTTTGTGCAGGGTAGTGGTTCGGCCGCCCTCCGGGTGGCTGAGGGTGGTGGGTAGGGTTATGGGTGTGTGGGATGGGAGTTGGTGCTCGGGGCAGAGTGCTGCCTACTCACCCTGGCTGCCCTGAGGAGGTTATGCAGGTTTTACAGCCCTGCTGGCTGGTCTGGACGATGTTGCCCATGGCGCTCACGACCTAGGCCACCTCCGCCCAGGCATGGTGAAGCCTCCTTCCCACCCCGTGGTACCGGGTCACCCGCCTATCCTCCACGGCGTCTAGCAGGATCTCTAGTGCAGCGTTGGTGAAAAGTGGTGCTGCACTCCTCGCTGTGGCTGGGATGAGTGTGGGGAGTGAAGTGTGTATATGCGGCTGTAGCTTGTCAGCCTCCTGAGTGTCAATCCCAAACCCGGTGAATCCAACACCGTTTCTCATTGGAATCAATCGTGTCCACATGGCGCCGGTACTAGCCCCTCAGCGGTTGGTGAATTGGTCCAGGTGTGGCGCCAATTTTGCTGTCTTAGAAGTCCACTAAACCTGCCCCGACATCAACACTTTGTCTCAGGACGGCGAATCCGGCCTATTGTTCCTCAATTCAACTCATAAAGCTTCATTTGATGATCTTTCCTCATGGCTATGATGTTTCATAAACCAATGTCTCAATGCCTCATCCCCTGCCAATTTCCCCTTTCTATCCTGTCTGAAAACCCTGTGACCAAGAATTTTCAGCTTACATTCCCGTCTTTTCCTTAAGCTGTGTTTCAGTATCTATGATATCATACTATCAAGTGTTTATCTGTGCCTTCAGCTCATCTGCATTAGTCACTAGTCTCCTTGCATTTATGTCAAAGGCTGTAGGCAGGCTGGGAAGGACGTGGAAGGACAATTCTCCTTTGTTACAATCATATGGGGTGTAATTTGTGACTTTGATAAGAACTGCTTCGGTATTGTGACAGAGGCAGAAATCTGCTTGAAGGGATTCGAGCATGGGATTTCAGAAAAGATAGACAAATTTGGAAGGTGGCAGATGACTTTATAGAGGAAAGGAAGAGTGGAGATGGGGCGGTAGTTTGCAAGGATGAAGGGGCAAAGGGTTGGTCTTTCGAGGAGATTGATTTGACAGCAGAGTTAAAGGAGAGAAGAACAAAACCTAAGGAAAGAGAACTGTTAACAAACACTGCTATCATAGGAGCCAGTCATGATGTACCTTGTTTATGTTTTAATATTGTTAAAAATGATTCTTGAATACAATTTTACAATTTAAGTTTTCTCTCCATTTTGAAAGCTATTTGTACATTCCATTTTATGTTTCATCTTGCAAAATATAATTCTCCAACGAGAGAGCTTGCAGTGATTTTCCCCCATATTTTTGCTTTTCTACAAACTGACCATTGGAGTACCTGCTTGGAAAGTTGGCACCTATTTGCTATTTCGTCAAATGTTGTGGTTGAAATTATGAACAGCCAAGAAGAGCTACATAAGTCAATTCTGTGTCTTACCACTGTTATGGGCCAGGGTTTAGAGAAACCCAAAGTGTATCATGGAGTTCACCTGACCCACAACTTTTAATAGATTGTGGCATGGGGGACACACGGCCCATTCTACAGGTGTGGTACAGCAGAAATGGAAAAGTATTTTTTTTAAAGCAAAACAATGTTTATTCTATGAACTCAAGTTAACCTTTTTAAAACATATAGTGAACATCTTAGCAACCGTTAATTCAAATACAACCCCCAAAGACTACAACACCAGGTAATCCTTTAAGCTTTCCTTTTAACATCCATAAGACTTAAAAACAAAACATTTAACAGAAGCACATCAGTTTAAAGTTACTACTGAGAGCAGTTATTAGTTTTAAATCACCAAAGGATCGATTTACAGTTGTTAGATTACACAGAGAGAGACTCATACACCTTCTGGCTGTGACTGCAGCTATCCAGCTCTGAAAACAAAACTAAAACACACCCCGCAGCAAACAGCCTAAAACGAAAGTAAAAAGCTGACAGACAGCCCAGTTCCACCCACTCTCTGACATCACTGCAGTAATAAACACCCATTTCTTAAAGGTTCTCTTACATGACACCACTTCATGGCACAGATTCCAATGCAGCAAAATTATATCTTTTGTCCATTGATTATAAATTGTAAAGAGTTAAAACACCCAACACAATTCAGACAGAAGGGGAACTACTGGTTATTTTTCATCACTTAGCAAACTTTTATGAACATTATCTTACCTGCTCTCTATACTGCTCCAGCTGTGGTGGACATTTTGGAAGTCCATAATCTGCTTGAACCTCCAACTCCTCAGAAGTAAGGAAGCGACCATAGAGGAGAAACTGCCTCATGAATTCTGTTTTGTCATTCATCCACAGATAACTGTATTTGTCAAATGAAGTTTTATATTTTTTGGCTTTGTCAACAGCTCTTTTCACTCCGTCCATAATCTCTTGACGAATCCCTGCTAAATCGCTCATCTTATCCACTTCTTGCTGAAACAAATAATAAATGAGTGTTTTGGTCTGCACAAAGCTATTTTGCGAGTCAAAGTTCTGTAGTCAACATTTTGTAAGACTCATTTAATGTTAGGTCAATATCCCTAATGAATAGTACTATACTCCGCATGCGTCACCCGATATCTATGTATTTACATTGTGTATCTATCATATGTCCTACGTTTTTAAGTATGGAACAATCTGTCTGGACTGTACGCAGAACAATACCTTTCACTGTACCTCGGTACACGTGACAATAATCCCAAATCCAAATCACAAAATTATTCAAGCTAACCTCCCGGTTTAGCTCATTTGGCTGGATAGCTGGTTTGTGATGCAGAGCAAGGACAGCAGCATGGGTTCAATTCCTGTACCGGCCGATATTATTCATGAAGGTCCACCTTCTCAACCTTGCCCTCGCCTGAGGTGTAGCGATCCTCAGGTTAAATCACCACCAGTCAACTCTCCCCCTCAAAAGGGAAAGCAACCTATGGTCAGCTGGGACTATTCAGACTTTACCTTACCTGTAGGAGAAAGCAAACTCTGCTACATCAAAGAAGAATGTTCAATCCACAGATTAAGCAGAGGCCTATCTGCACTCAACACAGCAGGACTGGAAAAAACTGCTTGGCTTAGGGATTTAAATAAAATAAATAAACCCATGTGCCTTGGTGTATAAGGAAATTTATTAATTTCAGTTCCTTCATCTTATGCGAAATCTCCACTACACTAATCCAGAATCCTGGACCCACACAATGACGGTGAAATGTTGAATGGTAGGCCTGAATTTTCCTCCTATAATAATCTTTATTAGTGTCACAAGTAGGCTTACATTAACATTGCAATTAAGTTACTGTGAACATCCCCTAGTCGCCACACTCTGGCGCCTGTTCGGGTGCACTGAGGGAGAATTCAGAATGTCCAAATCACCTAACAGCACATCTTTCAGGACTTGTGGGAGGAAATCAAGGCACCTAGAAGAAACCCATGCAGAATACTTTCTTTCTAATAGGTTCACATCAGATGTCGGGCTAACTGGGACAACAATACATATTCCCCGGTATAAAAATAGCTGTTGCAATTTTCCTGCACAGATAATGCAGGCAACTTGCTGGAGGCAGATGGAATTTCATTACAGAGTGATGTCTAAAGCTCCTTCCTTCCCATACCACCTGTGGCATAACTAAAAGAAAAACAATTGCTGTGGCAAAACATTGCTGGTCATTAGGTGGTATCAAATAGACAGAGGCAAATTTAAAAAGGCTATTTTCACAGGTTACTGTACTTGCTCAAGTTTTCCTGCTAAAAAAATGTTTTTGTTGCTTTATCAAGATAATTTCTTGGGATCAATTTTCCTCACAGCTTCTGCACTATTCTTGGTGCCAGAGCATTTATTTTGGGAGATTTAGCAATAATGCATACAACATAATGACCAGAATTTTCCAGGCTCTTTGAGAAGACTTGGTGGGGGGCAGAGCAGAGAATATCAGGATGGAAGACATCGGGCCAGATGATGGTACTTGCCACATCACTTCCTAGTTTTCCCAACAGTGGCCTGCATGACAGGAGGAGTTCACATGTGGACACAGGATTAAATGTAGGATCACATAGGAAATATGGCACAGAAGCATGCTATTCATCTCCACTAAAGCCTCCTCCAATATTTTTTCATCTAAATGTATTACTGGAACTATCTATTCCTTTCTCCCTCATATGATTTTCAAACTTCCCTTTAAATGTAACTATATTGTTCACTTTCAATCATTCCATGTGGTAATGAATTCAATATTCTCATCATTTTTGAGTAGAGTTTTGTTCTGAATTCCCTATTGGATTTCTTGGTGACTATTTTATATTGATGACCTCTACTTATGCTCTTCTCCACAAGAGGAAACATTCTCTCTGTATCTGCTCCATCAACACCTTTCAGAATTTTAAATATCTCTCAGCCTTCTATTTTCAAGAGCGATGAGGCACAGCCTGTCAGTCTTTTCCTGAATATGATGTATTTCTGACATCATCCTTGTAAGCCTTCTCTGCATTCTCCCCAGTGCCTCTATATCCTTTTCATAATATGGCAACCAAAACTGCATGAGGTTTCTAAATGTGATTTACCGAGATTCAATACAACTTTAACATAACCTTCCTGCAAGCCAGGAAGGTAATTAAAGCAACTAATTAACCAATTAAGAGGAATTTTACAGAGTTTTTTTTAATTTTGCAAATGGTGCCTGGTAAAAGTAGGCAGCAAGCAAGCAGGAACTCGGTAGTGCCTTTCTCAGCCAGCTATCTTGAGAGCCAAAGTGGTGTGCCAGGGTGGGTGGAACAGTGTGGACAATGACAAATGAAGGCAGGAGAGGAGAGTTGGAGAGGGGGGGTGCCAGTTCTATGGGGGAATGCTACCAGTATCCCATCTGGGCAGTGACATTTGAACACAAGGGAGGGCAGAAGTTGGTAAGTTGTATAAGAGTGCTGGCATGATGAGAGGCCACCTACCGGGGCCTCATTCACCCAGGCTAAGTAGCCTCCAGAGAGGTGAAGCTGCAGCAGCGATGGTGAGAGGTCCAGCTAGAGAGAGAAGAGCAGCAACCACAGAGCCAATAGGAAGGCCTGCCTAGGGGCGGGGGAGGGACCGGACACAGAAGGACACACAGTCAGCCTACTGAGTGCAGAAGCGCCTATCCTCCAGATGGAGTCTATTATCCAAAGCTCATCCACCTTAAAATGTTTGTGTCCCCAAAATCTGTGATTCTCCAGGGAGGCGATCATTGATGTGTGTGACATGCATCCATCCATGCTACAAAGGAGGTGGTAGTCACCCAATGCCATGGTGCTTACGGTCAACAATGGCACTGGAATTCTACATCTCTGGATCTTTCCAGGAATCCGCTGGAGATATGTGTGAGCTCTCACAATCTGCGGAACATCAATGCTCAACAGGGTTGGTAAATATGTGAAGTTTCTGCACCAATCGAAAATAGTCAAGCTGAGCATTGGTTTTGGGGCCTTCTCTGGATCCTGATATGCAGGGTGTGATCAATCTATGCATGTGATCATTAAGACTCCCATTGACCAAACAACAAGCCTTCAACAACAGGAAGGGCTTTCATTCACTCAATGTCCAATCGGTTTGACCGCACTTATAATGGATCCTTCAGGTGTGGGACGGTTCCTGGGAAGAAGTCACCATACCTATATGTCCCAAGTACCACGGACTTTTTGGATCCCTGCACACCTTCAGCAATGAATAGAGACAAACACTTCCTATTGAGGACATGGTTGCTCATGAAGATGAGAAATCCACACAAGAAGCACAGCAAAAGTACAACATCTGCCCCATGAGACAACTAAAGTATCCATTAGACACATTGATTGATCCACTGGAGCCCTTCACTAGCCCAGTGAGGGTCCTGAGTATTGTTGTGGTCTGCTGTGTACTGCACAACCCAGTGCTGCAGAGGGATGAGTATTAAACAACGAAGATATCATGAATCATCATGCTACCTCAAAGATGAAGATATGAAATGGTTCATGATGAAAAATCCCAGGGATCACAAGCAAGCTGCAATGAGATATGCGCAAAGGAGGCTGAGGATATGCTAACATGTATTCATTTCACATGATCCTTCCTACCTTTTGGGTCCACAGATATAAAGCCTTACCTTTCTACAGTCCTGCTATTGCCTCCTTCATTTACCATTGCCCTCTGTGCCCAGTTGCACGTTACACAGCAACAAGGGTGAACGTTGACAGTATGCAACATGATCCCTTGCATCAGCCATTTAAGGGAGCCAGGGTGTAACTTAAGACCCGAAGGACAGTAAGAAATGTAAAGTGATGTTACTCTAAATACATTAATCACTTATTACTTGACACAAGCAATGCTTCACATTTTGAAACTCTTCAAACTGAAACAAAAACAGAAAATACTGGACAATTGCTGGACAGTCATCCAGGCTCGAAAAGTTAGCTCCCTTCTCTCTCCACAGATGCTGTCAGACCTGCTGCAATTGACACAAAACAGACCATCTGGTTACTTACTGCAGGTGGGATCTTGCTGCTGCATCTCTGACATTACAAATTACAACCCTTCAAAAATACTTAATTGGCTATAAATATGTTAACTCATCCTGAAATCATATGACGACCGACATAAATGCAAGTTCCTTCCTTTAGTGAAATTAATGTAATGAGAGATATAGTACCTGATAGGTGTCAATTCCTAGATGTTTTGCTACTCTTCTTACTTTAGAGGCCATTTTGAATATATCGTTCATTAATTCCTCGATGAGATCATAAAAGCTATTCTTCATTTCCAGATCCAAGGAAGGATTGAATGACAATTCACAGCAATTAAGAACCAGCTGCACTTCAAACAAAGGTGGCGATTTTGGCAACATTTCTGTACATTCAATTAGATATTGAAGGAAGGATTTAATGGCAATGAAGAATCCAACTAAAATTATATGATCAATGTACTCAGTGTACACCTTCCATTCATCAGCCAGGGGATCAGCGCGGAATAGATGAAGATTATCCTGTAAACAGAAAAAAGCACGTCAATTACTTACAAAATAAGGAACAGTTAACTTCTGCAAGTATTGATTGCATTTCCATTCTGGATACCAGGAAGTAGAATAGCTAAAAAAAAACAAAGGGAAGAAATAACTGAAAATGCAACATTGTTTTTTCAAATTACTCTTCTAAAATCAAAAAATAATTTTACAGTTCAATGTTTCAAAATAAAGATAAATGAAGTTGATCATTTGCCAGGGAAAAGACATGCTCATTAGCCTATTTTCTAATTGATGAAAGTGCAAGTCACAAGTATATAAAGTCTGGTTTATGTAACTACTTAAAAGTCACAATGGTTGCAATCTTTATCCCCCCACCTCCACAATCGGCAGCAGGTTTACAGACAGTAAAATTCTCGAGGTGACATTCCAACTACCCTCCTGCCCACCCACAAAATCACAAAACCTGTGATTTCACTGGTGGTGGGCAAGACCTCGGGCATCCTGCCCCAAACTGAGATCCTTAAATGGCCACTTAGAACATAGAACATTACAGCGCAGTACAGGCCCTTCGGCCCTCGATGTTGCGCCTTAAGAACAACCTTCCTCCCAGTTGGGATGGGGGGGGGCTCCAGTACTGGTCCTCTTTTGAGATTAGGTGCCTCATGCAAGGTCTGGGGCCCCCAGGTGCTCTTCCGTCTGCTCTTCAAATCACGTCTCACACCTCCTTCATCTCCACTCGGTCACCCCATCCCATCTCACTGAGAGATCCCAGCCTTCCCTGACTCCAGGCACCTCGACTCTGGGTATGCTTCTTTAGCAGCAATGACACTGCTCCCAGTGGTGCTGCTGGGATTATTGATCTACCAATCAATCGCAATGACTAGCAGCTCTCTGAGGCAGGACTTCCACCTGAGTGCAGGACAGAGATCTTGCATCCTTGTTAAATATATGAGGGGCACGGTTTCCGGTGGCGGCCATGGAGTGAGTGGGCGCACATTTGGTAGCTCCCGGTCGTGGCGGAATTTTTTGGGCCTGTGGTAATACCAGGTATTGCGGTACCTGTGAGGTAGATGACCATTGGCCAGACCCAGGAGTCTGCCATTGGCTAACGTATATAGCTCCGCCCTGAGAGGCGGAGTATAAGAGCCGATGCCGTCCCAGCAGCCTTCACTTTCTGTATCAAAGCTGCTGGGAACAGTTCTAGCTGATTAAAGCCTATTAGTTATGACTCACCTTGTCGCGAGAGTAATTGATTGCGCATCAATTTAATCAGCTATTACTTCAGTGAAAGATGGATCTCCGTATCAAACCGGAGTGCCTTCAGCTCAGCCCCCACGCGGACAATCCTGCTGCTATCTTCAAGCATTGGCTGGCGTGTTTTAAGAGCTTCGTCGACACGGCCGCCGACACCCGCACGGAAAGGCAGAAAATGCACCTTCTACGCTCACAGGTCAGCCCTGCAAACTACCCTCTGATTGAGGAGGCGGAGAATTATGCTGCAGCTATCGAGCTGCTAGACGGACATTATATCCAACCAGTGAACCAGGTCTACGCCCGTCACCTGCTGGCAACTAGAAGGCAAAGCCCTGAAGAAACACTGGAAGACTTCTATCGGGCACTGTAGTGCTGGGCCGGAACTGTGGATGCCCGCTAGTTTCAGGGAACGAGCACACAGAACTTTTGATTAGGGGTGCTTTCGTGGCAGGTATGACTTCTCCCGATATCCGCCGAAGGCTCCTAGAAATGGACCCACTGGGACTTACTGAGGCACGGGCCCTGGCGGGCTCTATGGACGTTGCGTATGAAAACGCGCTGGCTTTTGCCCCCGGATGCATGGCGCCCCCCTGGGCTGCGTGGCACCCGTAACGGCAGCCCCCCAGACCTATCCCCTAACCCCGCAAACCTGCGCGACGAGACGACCCGCTATCGCCGCCGGCCAACGCTGCTTTTTCTGCGGGCAGGCGAATCATCCCCGCCCGCGCTGCCCGGCCCGCACGGCCACATGCAAAGGGTGTGGCAAGAAGGGCCACTATGTCGGGGTCTGCCAGGCCCGCGCCGTGGCCGCAGTCTCCAGCGACTATCGGCAGCCTTTTGTTCAGGTCCCGGCCGTCCAAAGTCCACCGCTGCCGTCCTATCCCCAGGCCGCCTGCGATCCACGGGCACGGCCATTTTGCCCCCCGGCCACCACGCTGGATGGGTGGGCGCCGCCATTTTGTCCCTCGCCGCCGCCATCTTCTGCTTCCCCGGACTCCATGTGCGACCCATGGCTGACGCCATCTTGGATGGGGCCTCAGGCCCCCAGCACTACACGCTGACTACACGCTGCCGACCAGGACTCTCCTTTACTGCAGTTGGCCTCGGTGACTCTGGACCAGAGTCGGCCCCTGACGCTAGCAATAGCTACTACAACGATCGGCATCAACGGCCACGCGACGTCGTGCTTGATTGACTCTGGTGGCAGCACGGAAAGCTTTGTTCACCCCGACACAGTAAGGCGCTGCTCTCTTGTCACCCATCCCGTAAACCAAAGGATCTCCCTGGCGTCCGGGTCACACGCGGTGGAGATCAAGGGGTTCTGCCTAGCGAACCTCACTGTCCAAGGCAGGGAATTCCGCAATTTCCGCCTGTATGTTCTGCCGCACCTCTGCGTAGCCACCCTCCTTGGGCTGGAATTCCAGTGCCATCTGCAAAGCCTGACCTTTAAATTCGGCGGCCCTATCCCCCCCCTTACTGTCTGCGGCCTCGCGAGCTTTAAGGTCGACCCACCTTCCCTGTTTGCGAACCTCACCCCGGATTGCAAACCCGTCGCCACCAGGAGCAGATGGTACAGTGCCCAGGACCGGACCTTTATCGGGTCCGAGGTCCAAAGGCTGCTGAGGGAATAGACTATCATCATAGAATTTACAGTGCAGAAGGAGGCCATTCGGCCCATCGAGTCTGCACCGGCTCTTGGAAAGAGCACCCTACCCAAGGTCTACACCTCCACCCTATTCCCATACCCCAGTAACCCCACCCAACACTAAGGGCAATTTTGGACACTAAGGGCAATTTATCATGGCCAATCCACCTAACCTGCACATCTTTGGACTGTGGGAGGAAACCGGAGCACCCGGAGGAAACCCACGCACAAACGTGGAGGATGTGCAGACTCCGCACAGACAGTGACCCAGCGGGGAATCGAACCTGGGACCCTGGAGCTGTGAAGCAATTGTGCTATCCACGATGCTACTGTGCTGCCCTAGGGGTTATCGAGGCGAGCAACAGCCCCTGGAGGGCTCAGGTAGTGGTGGTAAAGACCGGGGAGAAACATAGGATGGTCATCGACAACAGCCAGACCATCAACAGGTTTACGCAGCTGGATGCGTACCCTCTCCCCCGTATAGCCGACCTGGTAAACAGGATTGCGCAATACAAGGTTTTCTCCACTGTGGATCTCAAGTCTGCCTACCACCAGCTACCCCTCCGTAATGGTGACCGCCAGTACACTGCCTTCAAAGCCGTTGGGTGGCTCTATTACGTTTTAAGGGTTCCCTTCGGTGTCACGAATGGGGTCTCGGTCTTCCAGCGTGAGATGGACCAAATGGTTGACCGGTACGGCTTATGCGCAACGTTCCCGTATCTGGATAACCATCTGTGGCCATGACCAGCAGGACCACGACACCAAACTCCGAACATTTCTCCAGACCGCAAATATCCTTAATCTGACCTACAATAAGGATAAATGCGTGTTTAGCATCGACCGTCTAGCCATCCTAGGCTACGTAGTGCGAAGTGCAGTCATAGGCCCCGACCCTGAACGCATGCGCCCCCTCATGGAGTTCCCCCTCCCTCACTGTCCCAAGGCCCTAAAGCGCTGCTTCGGCTTCTTCAGCTATTATGCACAATGGGTCCCCAATTACGCAGACAAGGCTCGACCACTAATCCAGTCCACAACCTTCCCCCTGTCGACAGAGGCCTGCCAGGCTTTCTGCCGCATCAAAGCAGACATTGCAAGAGCCATGATGCGCGCCATCGACAAGTCCCTCCCCTTCCAGGTCGAGAGCGATGCGTCCGACGTGGCTCTGGCGGCCACCCTCAACCAAGCGGGCCGGCCCGTGGCTTTCTTCTCCCGCACCTTCCATGCTTCCGAAATCCGCCACTCCTCGGTCGAAAAGGAGGCCCAGGCCATAGTAGAAGCTGTGCGACACTGGAGGCATTACCTGGCCGGCAGGAGGTTCACTCTCCTCACGGACCAACGGTCGGTTGCTTTCATGTTCGATAATGCACAGCGGGGCAAGATTAAGAACGACAAGATCTTGCGGTGGAGGATAGAACTCTCCACCTACAATTACGAGATCTTGTACCGTCCCGGGAAGCTGAACGAGCCTCCTGATGCCCTGTCCCGCGGCACTTGTGCCACCGCACAAGTGGACCGCCTCCGAGCCCTCCACGAGGACCTCTGCCACCCGGGGGTCACTCGTTTCTATCATTTTATCAAGACCCGCAACCTGCCCTACTCCATCGAGGAGGTCAAGACAGTCACCAGGGACTGCCAAATCTGCGCGGAGTGCAAACCGCACTTCTACCGGCCAGAGGGCGCACCTGATAAAGGCTTCCCGTCCCTTTGAACGCCTCAGCATGGATTTCAAGGGCCCCCTCCCCTCCACCAACCGCAACACGTACTTCCTGAACGTGATTGACGAGTACGCCCGGTTCCAATTCGCCATCCCCTGCCCAGTCATGACCACAACCACCGTCATCAAGGCCCTCCAGGGGATCTTTACACTGTTCGGTTTCCCCGCATACATCCACAGTGATAGGGGGTCCTCCTTTATGAGCGACGAACTGCGTCAATTCCTGCTCAGCAAAGGCATCGCCTCCAGCAGGACAACCAGTTACAACCCCAGGGGAAACGGGCAGGTTGAAAGGGAGAACGGAACGGTCTGGAAGACCGTCCTGCTGGCCCTACGGTCCAGGAATCTCCCAGTCTCCCGCTGGCAGGAAGTCCTCCCGGTCGCCCTCCACTCCATCCGGTCGCTGCTCTGTACTACCACAAATCAGACACCTCATGAACGTCTCCTTGTTTTCCCCAGGAAGTCCTCCTCCGGGACCTCGCTCCCAACCTGGCTAGCGACACCCGGACCCATCCTGCTTCGGAGACGTGTGAGGGCGCACAAGTCGGACCCGTTGGTCGAAAGGGTCCACCTGCTGCACGCCAACCCCCAGTACGCCTATGTAGCGTTCCCTGACGGCCGCCAAGACACGGTCTCCCTTCGGGACCTGGCGCCCTCCGGAGCCATATGCGCACCCGCACCACCGCCCCCACCCCCACTCTCCCCGCAGCAACTGACCGGAGGGTCAGTACTGCCGCCGCCCCTACCCAGGCCCGGACAAGCACCGACGCCCCCTGCAGGTGCCCCTCCCCCCTGCGCACTTTTCGCCCCAACAGCGCCGCCTAGGGGTGAAGAAGCTGCCTGGGAGGACGACACCACGTTCCCGGAGTCGCAACCGCCGGGGCCCCCATCAGGATCACCGCCGAAGCTCAGACGCTCCAGAAAGACGACCAGGCCACCCGATCGACTGATTGCTGCACCATGAACACTTTTCAATTACCCTCGACATCACGGTACCTCAATACCTGGTCCTATCATGCGAAAGGCGACATTTACGCTGGCCATCACCACGCCGGATTCCTTTTTAACAGGGGGTGAATGTGGTAATACCAGGTATTGCGGTACCTGAGAGGAGGATGACCATTGGCCAGACCCAGGAGTCTGCCATTGGCTAACGTACATAGCTCCGCCCTGAGAGGCGGGGTACAAGAGCCGATGCCGTCCCAGCAGCCTTCACTTTCTGTATCAAAGCTGCTGGGAACAGTTCTAGCTGATTAAAGCCTATTAGTTATGACTCACCTTGTCTCGAGAGTGATTGATTGCGCATCAGGACCTTTTCCCCGGTTTGCAGCTGGAAGTAAGACAAAAAAATGTGGAGGAGTGTGAGTGGAGGAGTTTGACCCTCCAGTCTATGGAGCTGAGGACCAGAAGTGCCCAAAAAAAGAGGAAAAAATTCGGTTGGAGCGATTGTGGTGCTGGCAACACACGTGGAGATGGCGGAGGGGCAGGGAGCAGCCCTGCTGGCTGAATGGTCGACGGAGCAGCTGGTGAGCTTCTTGAATGAGATGTTCGCCCAGCAACGCAAGGAGAGTCTGGAGGACCTGGCCGAGGCGGTGGACTCGATCAAGGCAGTGATTAACCATGTGGAAACGAGGCTGGCAGCCCAGGGTCAGGCAATCCAGAAGTTGGAGGAGCTGGCAGGGGCGCACAACGAGCAGTTTGCCTCGATGGCAGCGGAGATGGGGCTGATGCGGAACCAGCGGAAGTGGTTGTAGAAGATGGAGAACTTGGATAACCTGTCACGCAGACTGAATATTCGGATCGTGGGTCTGCCAAAGGGGTGTGAAGGAGACGATGCTGGCGCGTACGTTGGGATGATGCTCGAGAAGCAGCTTGGTGAAGGTATGTTTGACCGACCGTTGAAGGTGGATTGAGCTCACAGGGTGTTGATGAGGAAGCCCCAGGGGAACGGGCCGCCGAGGGCGATGGTGGTACGGTTGCACTGGTTCCTTGATAAGGAACGAATCATGAGGTGGGCCAGGCAGACGAGACGTTGCGCCTGGGAGAGCAGTGAGATTCGTGTGTACCAGGACCTGGGTGCAGAGCTGGCCAAGAGGAGGGAAAGTTTCAATAAGGTCAAAGTGGCCCTCTACAAGAAGGGGGTGAAGTTCGGACTATTGTAACCGGCGCGCCTATGGGTGACCTATGGGGGCCGGGAGCTGTACTTTGGATCTTCGGAGGTGGCAGCGGAATTCATGAGAGGCAATGGACTGGCAGGAGAAGGTGGACTTTGAACTTTGGTGGAGGAGTTGTGATGCTGCTGTAAAACATTTGTTCGGGGCCATTTCTGTTTTTCTCTTTTTCGGCTTCAGAATTGCTTTTTGTTCTTTATCAAGTGATGGGGGCTTGGTTTTTCTTTTTTCTGTTTCTATTGATTGTTTGCACTAATGTTGAGCTGGGGGAGGAGGAGATTCAGTGTAGGGGTAGGATGCTAGGCAACGGGGGCGGGCACTGCCGGGCCAGCTGGGCGGGCTAGTTCACAGAAGCACAGTTGGGGGGGGGGGGTGAGCTGAAGGTTAGCAAGGGGAGGGGGAGGGTGGGTGGTACTGCTGACAGGGGTGAGGCCTTTAAAATTGAGGAGGAGGAGGGTTGATGACGGTGGGCACCCGAGGGTGGGCTAAGAGAGGTGCGGGGCACGGGTCGGAGGCTGGCCCAAAAGGGCTATGGCTGATCAGCGAGGGGGGGCAGGGAGCCCCCCAACCAGGCTGGTCACGTGGAACGTTCGAGGAAATAAGTCAGTCGGAGCGATTGTGGTGCTGGCAACACACGTAGGAATGCCGGTGATATACTGTCAATTACCACAAGACGAGAATGATGAAACAATCGAGGCTTTATTGCACAAGGTGTGCCTCCTGCAGCTGGAACCAGAATGGGAGCAGCGCAGGAGAGCATACACTTTTATACGCCCCCTGCTGGGAGGAGCCAGCAGGCTTGGATTTACTGTGGCACCTGTAATACAGTGGCAGTACCGTAATACATGCAATGTGTTACTAGTGGTGTTTACCACAGCCGGTAGTGCCGGTGAATATGTATGCCCTGAACTGGGATGATGTGGAATTCATGGGGCGGGTGCTGAGGAGGATTCCGGAAATGAGACTGGATTCCCCGATCCCATACGCCAAAATCACGTTCGGCAACGAGGCGGAGAATCCCTGATGATGCTGAAATCGAGGGCAGTGCTGCATTCGCAATCACCGCCCCTGAAAAGTGACGTACCCGCGCTGCTCCATTCCCGACCGGCTGAGTTCCCGACGGCGTAGGACACACGTGGTCTCACCCGTTGGGGACTCAGCATGGCGACAGCAGACTCAGTCCAGCGCTGCCAGTTGGCTGACCCGCGGACAGGAGTGGATATATTCGGGGCTGGAGGCGATGTGGTGGGGTTATCCGGGGCGTGCCAGCCGGCCGAAGGGGGTGACTATTTTGCGGACCGGGTCCACTGGCTGCGTCCGCCATGAAGCACGGCGCCGCCGCTGCAGGTCTCTGCCATGCGCATGCGCGGCCACAGACCCGGAAATTCTACCAGGCCATATTGGCAGCTAGAGCCGGGTGCTCTAAACTGCCTCCCTGCTAGCCCCCAGCAAAACTGGCTGTTTCATGAAGGTTTGTCTGTCGTAAAACGCCACTGTTTTCCGGCGGCTTGGGAACTTAGTCTCCAGAACGGAGAATCCAGCCTGGATTCTCATCGGCTGATTATGGGGGGAGACTTCAACCGGTCAAGTTCTAGGTCGGGGAAGGTATCAGCTACGGCTAAGGAGCTCCGGGGGTTCATGGAGCACATGGGGAGGGTTGATCTGTGGAGATTTGGGAGGCCGAGGGGGAAAGAATTTTCGTTCTACTCCCATGTCCACAAGGTGTGCTCCCGAATAGATTTCTTTGTGCTGGATAAAACGCTGCTGGGCAGAGGTGTTAGACGCTGAATATTGAGCAATAGTGGTGTTGGACCACGCCCCGCATTTGTTGGACCTACGAGTGAGCAAAGGAAGGGCCCAGCACCCGCAATGGAGGTTGAATGTGGGGCTGTTAGCAGAGGAGGAGGTGTGTGAGCGGGTGAGGGAAGCCATCCGGGGTAGATAAAGATTAACAATACGGGGAGGCACTGAAGGCAGTTATCAATGGGGAATTTATTTGTATTCGGGCACACAAGAAGACGGAGCGGGTGGAGAAGGAAAGGCTGGTGGGAGAAATCCTGCAGGTGGACAGGAAATATGTAGAGACCCCAGAGGAAGGGCTTTGAAGGAACGCCAGAGGCTACAATTGGAATTTGGTCTCCTATCCACTGGCAAGGCAGTGGGACAGTTGAGGAGGGTGAGAGGAGCGATGTATGAGTACGGGGAGAAAGTGAGTAGGATGCTGGTGCATAAGATGAGGAAGCAGGAGGCGGGGAGAGAGATTGGGAAAGTGATGGATACAGGTGGGAAGGTGGTCTTGGATCCGGTGGGAGTGAATGGAGTGTTTCAAGATTTCTCCAGCAAGCTGTATAAATTGGAACCCCCAGCCAGAGAAGAGGAAATGAGGCGATTTTTGGGAGGGCTAGAGCTCCCGAAGGTGGATGAGGAGTTTGTGGAGGGCCTGGGGGCCCCATTGGGCCTAGGGAGATAATAGAGGCGATGCAATCGGGTAAGGCCCCGGGACCGGACGGATACCTGGTGGAATTTTATAAGACGTTTTCGGGGGTGCTGGGGCCGCTGTTGGCAAGGGCATTTAATGAAGCAAATGAGCTTCCCCCAGTGTTGTCGCAGGCTTCGATCTCTCTTATTTTGAAGCGGGACAAGGACCCGGAAAACTGCGGGTCAGAGAGACCAATCTCCTTGTTGAATGTGGATGCCAAACTGTTGGCAAAGACCCTGGCTACACAGATCGAGGATTGTGGCCCAGGGGTACAGGGGAAGATAAGACGGGGTTTGTTCAGGGGCGACACCTGGCGACCAATATTAGGAGGCTTTTGAACATAATCATGATGTCTACAGAGGGGAGTGAGGTTGAGGTTATGGACGCAGAGAAGGCCTTTGATCGGGTGGACTGAGAGTGCTTATGGGAGGTCCTGGGAGGTTCAGGTTTGGGCAGGGATTTGTGGGCTGGATCTGGTTGCTTTATCAGGCACCAGTGGCAAACATGCGGACGAATCGGGTGAGTTAGAGTATTTTAGGCTGTACCGGGGGAACGAGGCAGGGACGTCCACTCTCCCCAGTGCTGTTTGCCTTGGCCATAAAGCCTTTGGCAATGGCGCTGCGAACTTTGAAGGGTTGGCAGGAGATAGTACAAGGGGGGGTGGAGCATAGGGTCTCGCTCTATGCAGACGATTTGCTCTTGTATGTACAGACCCGTTGGGGGGTATTGGAGGGATTATGGGGATATTAGAGGAATTTGGCTGGTTCTCATGGTATAAATTGAATATGAATAAAAGTGAGGTTTTTGCGATCTAGGCAAGGGGGCAGGAGAGGAGATTGTGCGAGATGCCATTCAAGGTGGTGGGAGGGAGCTTTAGGTATTCAGGTGGCACGGGAGTGGGGACAGCTCCACAAATTCAATTTGGTAGATAGTAGAGCAGATGAAGGGTGACTTCCAGAAGTGGAACGCGCTCCCGCTGTCTCTGGCGGGGAGGGTACAGACTGAAAATGACAGTCCTCCCGAGGTAGCTGATTGTTTTTCAGTGTCTCCCAATTTTTGTCCCCAAGGCGTTTTTTAGGAAGATGAATGCGGCATTTGCGTGATTTATTCGGGCAGGTAAAATCCCGCGGGTGAGGAAGGTGCTGCTGGAGCGGGGGCATGAGGAGGGGGGGCCACCTCTTCCGAACTTTATTAACTATTACTGGGCGATGAATGTGTCGATGGTCAGGAAGGGGGTAGAGGGGAGGGGTCAGTGTGAGAGCGAATGGAGGTGGCATCCTGTAAGGGCACGAGTTTGAGGGCATTGTTTTTTTTTAAATATATTTTTATTAAAGTTTACTAACACAATTTTTCCCCCTTACAAATCAACAAAAATGGTAACATGATAACTGATGGATAACATTGTTAAAATAAAATAGTGAAGTAACAAAATAACACGAAATAGTGCTCCCCCCCGCCCCCTCACCCCATCTAGAACACAAACAATTTACCCCCCCCCCCTTCCCCCCCTCTGAGCTGCTGCTGCAGGCTATCTATTTTCCCCCTAACGTTCCGCTAGATAGTCGAGGAACGGTTGCCACCGCCTGGTGAACCCCTGATCCGATCCTCTCAGCGCAAACTTCATCCGGTCCAGTTTTATGAACCCCGCCATATCGTTTATCCAGGCCTCCACGCCAGGGGGTTTCGCTTCCTTCCACATGAGTAAAATCCTACGCCGGGCTACTAGGGACGCAAAGGCCACAATATCAGCCTCTTTCGCCTCCTGCACTCCCTGCTCATCCGCTACCCCAAATATAGCTAACCCCCAGCTTGGCTTGACCCGGACCTTCACCACCTTCGAGATCACTCCCGTCACTCCCCTCCAATACCCCTCCAGTGCCGGACACGACCAAAACATATGTGTGTGGTTCACCGGGCTTCCCCCGCACCTCCTGCATTTGTCCTCCACTCCGAAGAACCTGCTCAACCTCGCTCCCATTATGTGTGCTCTATGTAGCACCTTAAATTGGACCAGGCTAAGCCTGGCACATGAGGAAGAGGAATTTACCCTACTTAGGGCATCAGCCCACAAACCCTCCTCAATCTCCTCCCCGAGCTCTTCTTCCCGTTTTCCCTTCAGTTCTTCTACCAGCTCCTCCCCCTCTTCTCTCATCTCCCGGTATATTTCGGACACTTTGCCCTCCCCAACCCACACCCCCGAAAACACCCTGTCCTGGATCCCTTGTGTCGGGAGCAGCGGAAATTCCCTCACCTGTTGTCTCGTGAACGCTCTCACCTCCATATACCTAAAGATATTCCCCGGGGGCAGCTCATACTTTTCTTCTAGCGCTTCCAAGCTCGCAAACGTCCCATCTATAAATAAGTCTCCCACTCTCCTAATTCCTGCCCGGTGCCAGCTCTGGAACCCTCCTCCCAACCTCCCTGGGGAAAACCTATGGTTGTTCCTGATCGGGGACCACACCGAGGCTCCCAACACACCCCTCTGTCGCCTCCATTGCCCCCAGATACTTAATATTGCTGGCACCACTGGGTTCGTGGTAAACTTTTTCGGGGAGAGCGGTAGTGGCGCCGTCACCAGCGCTTTTAAGCTCGTTCTTTTGCAGGACGCCATCTCCAGCCTTTTCCACGCTGCCCCCTCTCCCTCTATCATCCACTTACGGATCATCGCCACGTTGGCGGCCCAGTAGTGTCCCCCTCTGTCCCTGCTACGTCGCAGGAACCCCCTCCTTACCCTCGGGGCCTTCCCTGCCCACACGAAGCTCACGATGCTCCTATCTATTTTTTTGAAAAAGGCCTTAGTGATCAATATAGGAAAACGTTGAAACACAAATAGGAACCTAGGGAGGACCACCGTCTTAATCGCTTGCACTCTGCCCGCCAGTGACAGCGGCTGCATATCCCACCTTTTGAAATCCTCCTCCATTTCCTCCACCAGCCGAGTCAGATTGAGTCTGTGTAAGGTTCCCCAGCTCCTGGCTATCTGAATCCCCAGGTATCGGAAGTTTCTTTCCACTCTCCTTAGCGGCAGGCCATCTATCCCTCTACTCTGGTCCCCAGGGTGTATCACGAAAAGCTCACTCTTCCCCATGTTAAGCCTATATCCCGAGAAATCTCCAAACTCCCTCAATATCTGCATAACCTCTATCATCCCCCCCACTGGATCTGCCACATATAGCAGTAGGTCATCTGCGTAGAGTGACACTCGGTGTTCCTCTCCCCCTCTAACCACCCCTCTCCAATTCCTGGAGGCTCTCAGCGCTATGACCAGTGGTTCAATTGCCAGCGCGAACAGTAATGGGGACAGCGGGCATCCCTGTCTTGTTCCCCTATGTAGTCGAGAATACTCCGACCTTTTGCCGATTTGTGACTACACTTGCCATTGGGGCCCCATAGAGGAGTTTAATCCAGCTGACAAACCCCTCCCCGAACCCAAACCTCCTCAGCACCTCCCATAGATACTCCCACTCTACCCTATCAAATGCCTTCTCTGCATCCATTGCCGCCGCTATCTCTGCCTCCCCCTCTGCTGGGGGCATCATTATCACCCCCAATAGCCGTCGCACGTTGACATTCAATTGTCTCCCCTTTACGAACCCTGTCTGATCTACCCATCCTTTCCTTAACCTAACCTGGTCCGCCACCTTCAGATGCGTCTCTTGAAGCATGGCCACATCTGCCTTCAGCCCCTTTAAGTGCGCGAACACTCGGGCCCTCTTAATCGGCCCATTTAGGCCTCTCACGTTCCACGTGATCAGGCGGACTAGGGGGCTGCCCGCCCTCCTCCCCTGTCGACTAGCCATCACCCTCTCTTGGCCAGTCCCACGTCCCGGTTCCGCGCACCCACCCGTCCCTCAGGCGGCGCATTCCCGCCTCGACCACCTTTTCTCTTACCAGCTCCCCTTCGATCTCCACAGCAGCAACCCAGTTGTCCCCCCCCCCCCTCCCTCCCCCCCCTCCCGCTAGATCCCCATCTAGCATGGTTACTCCCCCCATATTGCTTCCGAAAGTCAGCTGACTTCAACTGACCCCGGCTTCTCCCGCTCTCTCCTTGACCCCCCCGTGTGAGAAACTCCCATCCTCCTTGTGTCTATCTTCCCGCCATCATGTCTCTGGCACGGGAACAGAAAAAGAAACCCCGTGCTTTCTAGTGCCATCCCGCCCCCATGGCGCAGCTCCCCCAACTGCCCCGCCCCCATTCCCCATCCCCCGCCTGTGTCTCTTCTTCCCCCCCACCGGCGCCCACATTTCTCAGTGTCCCCCCCCTCCCCAATTTACACCTCTATACATCAGCATTTTTGTTTCCCCTCCAACATCAGTCCCTCAGTTCTGGTCCAGTTTCTCTTTTTGAATGAAGGTCCATGCTTCTTCCGATGTTTCAAAATAGTAATGTCTGTCCTGGTGCGTGACCCACAATCGCGCTGGCTGCAACATCCCGAACTTCACTTTCTTCTTATGCAGCACCTCCTTGGCTCTATTGAAACTCGCCCTCCTTGTCGCCACCTCCGACTCCAATCCTGATACACTCGTATCACCGCATTCTCCCATCTGCTACTTCGTACCTTCTTGGCCCATCTCAGAACCACCTCTCTATCATTGAAGCGGTGAAATCGCATGATCATCGCCCTAGGTGGTTCTCCAGCCTTCGGTCTACTCGCAGGGGCCCACCACACTTCCAAGGGGCCCGAGGGGGCCTCAGCTCCCATTAGCGAGCGTAGCATCGTGCTCGCGTAAGCCCCGCCGTCAGCTCCTTCCACTCCCTCAGGGAGACCCAGGATCCGGAGGTTCTTTCTCCTTGATCTGTTTTCCAGGACTTCAATCCTTTCGGTGCACTTCTTATGGAGCGCCTCGTGCATCTGCATTTTGACCGCTAGGCCCAGGATCTCGTCCTCGTTGTCCGTTACCTTCTGCTCCACCACACGGAGCTCTATCTCCTGGGCCTTTTGTGTCTCTTTAAGCCCCTCGATTGCCTGTAGCATCGGGGCCAGCACCTCCTTCTTAAGCAGCTCCACACACCGTCTTAAAAATTCGTCCTGGTCCGGTCCCCATGTCGCCTGGGCTCCCTCCGGCGCCATCTTGCTCCTTTCTTTCTTCTGCCGCTGTCCTCAAGGATTCTCCGAGATCTGGCCGCCGCCGCCGATATTTTTCTTTTCCGCTGGGGGGGGACTCCCTGTTGCCTCACCCCACACCGGGTTTCGTCCCGAAAAACTTCCCCGTTGGGGCTCTTAAAAGAGCCCGAAGGTCCGTTTGAGCTGGAGCCGCCGAAACGTGCGGCTTAGCTGGTCATCGCCGCAACCAGAAGTCCGTTTGAGGGCATTGTTAACGGCACCTCTGCCATTCTCGCCGGCTCGGTACTCCACAAGCCCGATAGTATAGAATTGTAGAATCATGGAATTTACAGTGCAGGCGGCCATTTGGCCCATCAAATATGCACCGGCCCTTAGAAAGAGCACCCTAACCAAGCCCACACCTCCACCCTATACCCGTAACCCAGTAACCCCACCCAGCCCTTTTGGACACTAAGGGCAATTTAGCATGGCCAATCCACCTAACCTGCACATCTTTGGACTGGACTGTGGGAGGAAACCGGAGCAGCCAGAGGAAACCCACGCAAACACGGGGAGAACGTGCAGACTCCGCACAGACAGTGACGCAAGCTGGGAATCGAACCTGCGACCCTGGAGCTGTGAAGCAACTATGCTAACCATTGTCCTACCGTGCTGCCCTGAAAGTGTGGGGACAGTGGTGGCAGGACATGGGTTTGGAGGGGGCGTCGGTGTTGGCACCGATATACGATAACCATAGATTCGCACCAGGGGGGCTGGACAGGGGCTTTCGGAGGTGGACGGGGGCTTTCGGAGGTGGCAGCGGGCAGGGATCGAGAGATTTGGGGATTTCTTTCTTGATGAGGGTTTTCCGAGTTTGGTGGAGGAGTTTGAGCTGCCAGGTGGGAATGGGTTCCAGTACCTGCAAGTGAGGGATTTTGTACGGAGCCAGGTCTCGAGCTTTCCACGCCTCCCGCAAAGGGGGTTGCAGGATAAGGTGATGTAGAGAACAGGAGTTTGGGAGGAGAAGGTCTCGGAGATCTATAAGGAGTTGATGGAGTGGGAGGGAGCCCCAATAGGGGAGGTGAAGAGAAAGCGGGAAGAAGAATTGGGGGGAGAGCTGGAGGCTGGATTGGTCTGATCCAATTCAAGGTGGCTCACAGAGCTCATTTGACTGTGGCCCGGATGAGCAGGCTCTTTGAGCAGGTGGAGGACAGGTGTGTGCGATGTGGGGGAAGTCCTATGAATCATGTACACCCGGAGGCTGACGCTTTGGCCTTTCCTTCCCAAATGGCCCGGAGACGGATATTATTTGGATGGAGGGACTGGGAACCCCCGAAGTCAGGGGTTTGGGTTAGCGACATGGCGGGGTTTCTCAGGGGTGAGAAAATTCTATTTGCCTTGAGGAGTTCGTTACAAGGGTTCGCTTGGAGATGGCAGCCGTTCCTCGACTTCTTCGAGAAAAATTAGACTCCGCTGGGGTGGGTGGGGGGGGGGGAGAGAATGGGAGCCATGGAAGTGACGAATAAGGGTCGGAAAACCAATGGCGGGAGTGTTTTTATAAGCCATGTTGGTTAGGGTGTGTGTTCAGGGGGAGATGATGGTTATTTTGTTGTGGGTTCTGTCTCTGTTGGATGTTGTTGTTGAAAAGTATTAAAATTATAAATGCCTCAATAAAATATTTTCTTAAAAAAATGTATGAGGGGCAGACCTGAGCAGCGAGGATGTGTTTCCTGCTGGCTTCCCATTGGAAAAATTCTGACCCTGATCTCCAAGTAGTAACAAAGATTTGAGTGTCCAAAGGCATATATAGTAAGTTCATTTAGTCGACATTGGAGGCAATGAATCATCTGTGTTGAGAGAGAAAGCATCTTTCATATCAGTTAAAAATGACATCAATTTTAGAATGGTGAACATAAAAGAGTTGTACCAAAGGACAAGGATTCCTGAATGGATAAAGGAGATGGAGAAGCAGCTAGTAGATCTGGAAAAATAGCACTTCCCCATCTTTCCATCACCAGCACCTAACCCAAAGCTTTTAAAAATCTTAACAATCTATATATTTTTTTGCAATTACAAAAATCAGTGAAAACATTCTGATATCAACCAGAATTTTGTCTTTGGCCTCATCAATCCAAAACAGGTCGTTATCCGTGTCAGTGTATACTGCATCCCCAAGCTTTCTCCAGACAATTGTGAAACCTAATTTATATATTATGGTGCATGCAAAAACTCTGACCTTCACCAGTTGGTGAATTGACTCTCCTCCATCTTGAATTAATTTGTGGTATTTTATCATTTTCTTCTCCGTATCAAGGCAGAGTTTTGCAGATTCATATTTGTTATGCAGAAAAAACAGTTCATCATTCCAATATTGCACTACTGTGTGTATTGTCTCCACATTACATTTGATTTTCCGCACTCTGCTGTTCACATCTTGAATCAGATCTCTAATCTTCTGGATATATTCCCATGAATCCTCAGCCTGCCACGTCAGGGTTTCTGTAGCAGGTCTCAACAGTTCATTAATCTTCTCTAATTCCTTCTTAACAAGTGGAAATTCCACTTCCAGTATAGAAGTATGCAGTTTGTTGTAGAGCTCAATAATGAGTTTCCAGCTTCCAATATACTGTCAAAAAAGCACACTTGACAGTTTGTCAACTAAATCAAAAAATTTAAATTAATTTCACAATCTTAAAATGTTTTGATCACTTAATGCAAATGTTACCTTGGTAACAGTTTAAATAAATCCAATATTAACCACAGTACACTACTATAGGAACAGAACAAATCTGGTTTTATTTTTGAAAGAAAAATCTAAATGCAACGCCTCTCTTTAGTATATTTAGAACATACAGTGCAAAAGGAGGCCATTCGGCCCATCGAGTCTGCACCGACCCACCCAAGCCCTCACTTCCACCCTATCCCCGTAACCCAATAACCCCTCCTAACCTTTTTTGGACACTAAGGGCAATTTAGCATGGCCAATCCACCTAACCTGCACGTCTTTGGACTGTGGGAGGAAACCGGAGCACCCGGAGGAAACCAACGCAGACACGGGGAGAACGTGCAGACTCCGCACAGACAGTAACCCAGCGGGGAATCTGGGACCCTGGTGCTGTGAAGCCACAGTGCTATCCACTTGTGCTACCGTGCTGCCCAAGGTATACATAAGGTATTTGTTACCTTTGCATCATTTAGTTCAAGAGACTCAAAATGTATAAGATAAAGAAAATACTGCAGATGCTGGAAATCTGAATTAAAAACAGAAAGTACTAGAAAAACTGAGCAGGTCTAACAGCATCAATGCAATAAGAAACAGTGGGCAGAATTTTACGCTCCCCGCAAGGTGGATTCTGAGCAGTGGGCGGGGAGAGTTAAAAACTGCCTGGATGGGATTCTCCCTGGGGTCCCACCAGCGCCCCAACCCAGTTGCAATTTCACAGGTGGGCAGGCAGGGCCTTGGGCGGGAGACCCGCCATTTCTCCTTTTAGGGCCCTTAAGTGGCCACTAAAAAGACACTTAAGGGCCTTCTCCAGACAGCCTCAATTTTTAGTAAGGTGGGAAACAGAGATGTAAATGGACGCCACGGTGGCACAGTGGTTAGCACTGTTGCTTCACAGTTCCAGGGTCACAGGTTCGATTCCTTACTTGGGTCACTGCCTGTGTGGAGTCTGCATGTTCTCCACGTGTCTGCGTGGGTTTCCTCCCACAGTCCAAAGATGTGGATTGGCCATGCTAAATTGCCTTTAGTGTCCAAAAAAGGGTAGGTGGGGTTGCTGGGTTTTGGGGATAGGGTGGAGGTGTGGGCTTAAATGGGGTGCTCTTTCCAAGGGCCAGGATGGCCTACTTCTGCACTGTAAATTCTGCGATTCTGTAAAATTTACCCGATCTCAGTTAGGAGGTGGTGAGGCGCCTCAATCTGAAGGGCCTTTCAGATTTAGGCCGATCCCCTCCCCAGGACCTTAGAGTTCTGGTCCTCCTTCTCCCTGGAACCACTTCCCTACCCCTTAGGCCATTCCCTTCCCTCCCATCCCCAGGACCTAGCTTTAGAACGGACCCATAACTTAGTTCCAGGCAGAGAACTGCGGTATCTCTTCTGGTCACTGCAGCGCTGTGCCTGGATGGACTGGCCAGCAGGTCTCATGGCCGGGTCTTCCTTCCAAGGATGGATGGAAGTCCCGCGCATTGCCAATCAACATTCAACTGAGTATTAAATGGCAATGTGCTTCCGCCAGTAGGTGGCAGCGCATTATGCAATGACTCTCAGGATGGCGATCATCGAGAGTTTGCTATCTTAAAATTACACCCAGAGTTCATGTTTTGAGTCCAATGGTACTCTTTTGAAGAAGGCAGAATTAAAGATCTCACAGTAAAGGATCCTCCAGAGAAGAGTGATCATAATATGATGGAATTTCTCATTCAGTTTGTATATAGGAACATGGGAATAGGAGAAGGTGAAACAATCTATATACCCGAACAGGTGGCGGAATGTGGTGACTAGGGGCTTTTAACAGTAACTTCATTGCAGTGTTAATGTAAGTCTAGTTGTGACAAAAAGTTTATTATTTTTTTTAAATAAAGGAAATTAGAAAGGTATGAAGACAGGGTTAGCTAAAGCAAACTGGAAAAATAGGTTAAAAGGTAAGATGAAACATGAAAATCGCTTATTGTCACAAGTAGGCTTCAAATGAAGTTACTGTGAAAAAACCCTAGTCGCCACATTCCGGCGCCTGTTCGGGGAGGCTGGTACAGGAATTGAACCGTGCTGCTGCCTGCCTTGGTCTGCTTTCAAAGACAGCGATTTAGTGACATTTAAGGAGATATTTCAAAATTTTCAAAGATATATTCAATTGAGAAAGAAAGATTCTACAAGAACCACAACTGTGGTTAGCTAAGGAAATTAAGATGCTATCAAACTGAAAGAAAAGTTACACCGGTTAGTGGTTAGCCAAATGATTGGAAAATTTAGAAGCCAGCAAAGGATTGCTTATAAAATGGGAGGAAACTAAATTATGAGGTTAGAGAGCAAGAAATGTAAAATTAAACAGCAAGAGCTTCTAGTAATTGTAATGACTAAGGCCAGGCCTTTGAGATTGGCCAATTAGAATACGAGTTCCCTGATTAGTGGCCCAATCAGGGAACCCCTTTCTGTGTATATTCACGGTAGGGAATATACAGTGAATGGTAGAACCCTCAAGAGTATTGAAAGTCAAAGAGATCTAGGAGTACAGGTCCACAGGTCATTGAAAGGGGCAACACAGGTGGAGAAGGTAGTCAAGAAGGCATACGGCATGCTTGCCTTCATTGGCCGGGGCATTGAGTATAAGAATTGGCAAGTCATGTTGCAGCTGTATAGAACCTTAGTTAGGCCACACTTGGAGTATAGTGTTCAATTCTGGTCGTCACACTACCAGAAGGATGTGGAGGCTTTAGAGAGGGTGCAGAAGAGATTTACCAGAATGTTGCCTGGTATGGAGGGCATTAGCTATGAGGAGCGGTTGAATAAACTCGGTTTGTTCTCACTGGAACGAAGGAGGTTGAGGGGAGACCTGATAGAGGTATACAAAATTATGAGGGGCTTAGACAGAGTGGATAGTCATAGGCTTTTCCCCAGGGTAGAGGGGTCAATTACTAGGGGGCATAGGTTTAAGGTGAGAGGGGCAAGGTTTAGAGTAGATGTACGAGGCAAGTTTTTTACGCAGAGGGTAGTGGGTGCCTGGAACTCGCTACCGGAGGAGGTGGTGGAAGCAGGGACGATAGTGACATTTAAGGGGCATCTTGACAAATACATGAATAGGATGGGAATAGAGGGATACGGACCAAGGAAGTGTAGAAGATTGTAGTTTAGTCGGGCAGCATGGTCGGCACGGGCTTGGAGGGCCGAAGGGCCTGTTCCTGTGCTGTACATTTCTTTGTTGTTCTTTGTTCTATATAACAGGGAGTGCCAGGTCCTCTGCACTCCTGGTGTAGACAACAAATTGAATGGTCATGGGTGGTTCAGCTGTTGGGTTTGTAAATAAAAGGAATTCTGGTGATGGGACTTCTGCCTCCGTGGACTTATTACAGTGGTAATGAGGAAAACAGAACAACCCGAAGAAACCTGCTCGTCAGCAGCTGCTGCATATTGAGGGTAAGCCACTGACAGGCAAAATGCCTTTATTTGGAAAGTTGGACTCTTTTGGCCCTGCAGTGGAAGACTGGTCCCAATATGTAGAGCGGATGAAGTATTTATTTAGAGCAAACTATATAATTCCGGATGAAATGCAACTGGTCATTCTGCTGACCGCATGTGGGCCAGCAGCCTTTAGCATTATGCGCAGTCTCACTTTTCCGAAGGCACCGGACAAGAAAACTTTCCAGGAATTGATGGATTTAGTAAAAGAGTACTATGACTCTAAGCCACCTCTGATCCTGCGAAGATACCGGTTTTACTCAGCATTCCGAGACACTGGGGAGTCAGTTGCAAACTTTTTAACAAGATTAAGGTGATTAGCAGAGGCTTGCAAATTTGGCCTGATGCTAAATGAGATGCTCTGAGACCGTTTGGTAAATAATTTAGCAATACAGAAATGTCTGTTAGCAGAGGCCGAGCTAGATTGCAAACAAGTATTGCAGCTGGATTTGTCCTTGGAAAAAGCGGCAAGCGCATGAGTTACAGGGTACTCCGATGGAGATAGATTCCCATACCAGTGAAACTGAGTTAAGGGACTACCGCTGGGGGATAGGAACTGCATAGCCACCCTCAGGAACGAGTCGGATACTAAGTGAACCAGGCCCACTCGCAGAAGCACTCCCAAGCAAGGGAAAATTAGGTTCAGACAGATGGCAGCCCCTGCAGCCTATCGCCCAGCAAAATATTGAATGGGAATGTGAAAAATATCAGCCATGATTGAATGGCGGAGCAGACTCGAAGGGCCGAGTGGCCTAATTCTTCTTGTGTGTCTTATGGTCTTAACATTGCAATGAGAGTGCAGCATGGTGGTGCAGTTAGCACTGCTACCTCACGGCGCCGAGGTCCCAGGTTCGATCCCAGCTCTGGGTCACTGTCCGTGTGGAGTTTGCACATTCTCCCCGTGTTTGCGTGGGTTTTGCTCCCACAACCCAAAGGTGTGCCGGGTAGGTGGATTGGCCACGCTAAATTGCCCCTTAATTGGAAAAATGAATTGGGTACTCTAAATTTATAAAACAAAACATTGCAATAAGTTACTGTGAAAATCCCCTAGTCGCCACACTCGGTTGCGTGTTCGGGTACCTGTTCGGGTACACCGGGGGAGAATTCAGAATGTCAAATCACCTAACAAGCACGTCTTTCGGGACTTTTGGGAGGAAACTGGAGCAACCTGAAGAAACCCGCACAGACAGTGACCCAAGGTTCCTGGCGCTGTGAAGCAATAGTGCTGACCACTGTGCTACCGTGCCGCCCATAACTGGTGCCAGTATCACCGACTTTACTGGGATTTGAAATTTTTTAATGATTTTTCTTGCTGGGCTTGCATTGGAGGAGATACAGCAGTGATTTACTGGATGTTTCCTGGGATGGGAGGGTTATCCTATGAAGACAGACTGAGTAAATTGGATCTATACTATCTGAAGTTTAAAAGAATGAGAGGTGATCTTATTGAAATGTATATGAGTTTGAAGGGCCTTGACAGGATGGACACAGGGGGTTTTCCCCCCATGGTTGGAGAATCAAAATCATGGACACAGTCACAGAATAAGGGATCAAACATTTAGGATTGAGATGAGGACAAATTTCTTCCCTCAAAGGGTTATGAATATTAGGAATTCTTTTCTCCAGAGAGTTGCAGATACTCCATTGTTGAATATACTTAATGCTGAGAGACAGCTTTTTGGTCACTTAGGGAATTGAGGCAATAGGCGGGATTTTCGCACTCCTGCAGTGTGTTTAGTGGCATCGGAGATGGTGTGCCTTTGGCCAGCAGAGGAATCTTCTGGTTCCACCTGTCATTGGGGTTTCCCGTTGTTTGCACTCTCTGCCTCCGGGGAACCTGTGGTGAGGTGCTGCTGTCAGCGGGACCGGAAGATCCCGTTGGTGAGAACAGCTGGAAAACCCCACCCAATGAATCAAGATCAGCCATGATCAAATTGAATGGCAGAGCATATTTAACTGGTGTGGTTCACTCCTGCTTCTGTTTCTTATGTTCTGTGAAATTTATTGCAGACAAGTATTACATTTTGGTCGGAAGAATAAGAAGATGCTGTACAAAATGAAGGATATAGTTCTAACGGGGTGCAGGAACAGAGGACCTGAGGCATATGTATACAAATAATTGAGGGTGGCAGGGCAGGCTCAAAAATGGTTAATGAGGTATAGGGAATCCCGTGCTTCATAAATAGAAACATTGAGTAAAAAGGCAAGAAACTAATGATCAGTTTTTATAAAACACTGGTTCAACTGGAGTATTGTGCCTAATTCTGGGTATCACAATTAGGAAGGAGGTGAAGACATTAGAGATTTGTAAGAATGATTGCAGGAGTAGATTGGAGAAACTGTAGCTATTGTCTGAAGAGAAGAGAAGGTTGAGAGGAAATTCAACAGAGATATTCAAAATTGAGGATTCAAGACAGAATATGTTGGGAGAAACTATTCCCATTGGCAGAAGGGTCAAGAACCAAGTAATATTGACTTAAAGTGATTGGCAAAAGAGCCAAAAATGACATGAAGAAACATTTTTTTCCTGCTGTTTGTGATTTCCAGTCAGCATGCAGGCAGGCCATGTCAGTCTGAAATACATTCAAGCCAATACGGTGGACTCCGGCTGGGAAAGGAGGAGGGAAACTGTACTGAAACCTGCGAAGGAACCCAACCCTTGCCTCCCTGCTGTCTGCAAACACAATGTTCATCTCCCACACCAGGGGCTGTCCCATGGAGGAGTTGCCTTTCTAAGACTGTAGATGTTCTAAAAAGAAAAAGGGCAGCTGCATGCCCTTGGGGGAGGGTGGTGCCCTGCCAGTGTCAGCCTGGCAATGCCAAAGTTCCCAGAAGGCATTGCCAGCTGCATAGGCACTGCTAGGATGCCAGGTTGGCATTGCCAAGGTGCCATGCTGGCATTTTCTACGTGCATGCGATCGGGCCGGTGGTGCCCTGCATGGGTGTTTGGAGGGGGGGGGGGGGGGGGGGTGGATTGGCTGGGGACCCTCCCATAGTGCGTTTGGGCTGGAGGGGAGGTTGGGATAGCTTCGGGTTCTTCTAGATTGGGATACCATTTAAAAACGGGATTGCGAGCGCTGGGAAACACGTGGCTAAACGCACTAAATTTTCTATTATTATTGGGATGCTTTTAGGCTCTTCTACATGAGGATAGACAAAATATTTGTTTAAGTCACTGCCATTTTCTTGATTACTATTATTAATTCCCCAATCTCATCCTCTAAAGGACCAACATTTACTCATCTACTTTGACTATTCTCTTTATATATTTGTGTAATAAGTCCACTGAGGCAGAAGTCCCGTCACCAGAATTCCTTTTATTTACAAATCCAACAGCTGAACAACCATGACCATTCAGTCTGCTGTCTACATCGGGAGTGCAGAGGATCTGATACTCCCTGTCATATACACAGAAAGGGCCACTAATTGGGCCACTAATCAGGGAACTCTTATTCTAATTGGCCAAGCTCAAAGGCCTGGCCTAAGTCATTACACCTATTCCCCCCCCCAAAGTCCGAGGCGCCCCCGTGGTCCTCGTGCCTCACGGATCTCCTGCTTCGTTTTTGCGCCGGGTCCGGCTCCTCCACTTCAGACTCCGACGTAGGGGGGTATAACGGCTAGGCGCCCGTCTTTTCCGATATGAGCGCCTGAGGGGCGGTTTGCCCCTTTCCTACGTCGGCAGGGGTACAGCTGCAGCATCATCCATGGTGTCCATATCCGAGTCCGATGTCCTCATCAGTGGTGTCGGAGGGACATGAATAGTTTGTTGGGGAGGACTCTCCACCACAGTCCTTGATATGCTGGTCTGAGTCAGCTCCGCAGGAGGAGGAGGAAACAAATCTGAGGCCCGCACCTGGTCCAGGTGTTTCTTTATTACATGTTTTCCCACATGTATATCATACGACACAGGTCCTGTCCTGTCCCTGCTACCCACATGGGGCAATTCGCATCATTTCTTTTTTTTTAAATAAACATTTTATTTATTTTTTAAAAAAATATATTTTATTCAAAAAAAAATTTCGGCCAAACAAAACAGTACAAAAATTTTTCCCTTTTACAACAATAAAACAATATAAATAATAGTGACCGTTTTTAACAAATAAATAAATAATATATAAACTAAATGGCAACTGCCATAACAAAATATTAACTCTCCCAAATAATAAAGTCAAACAAGCCAATATACATATCCAAGTAAAAATATCCATACAAAAACACCCCTGAGGACCCACCCGAGCCCTCCCCCCCCCCTCCCCCCCCCCTGGGTTGCTGCTGCTACTTTCCCAGTTCCTTTATCGTTCTGCGAGATAGTCAATGAACGGTTGCCACCGCCTGGTGAACCCTTGAGCCGAACCTCTTAGTGCGAACTTTATCCGTTCCAGTTTTATAAACCCTGCCATGTTGTTTATCCAGGCCTCCACGCCCGGGGGTTTCGCTTCCTTTCACATTAACAATATCCTTCGCCGGGCTACTAGGGACGCAAAGGCCAAAACATCAGCCTGTCTCGCCTCCTGCACTCCCGGCTCAACCCCGAATATAGCCAACCCCCAGCTTGGCTCGGCCCGGACCCCCACCACCTTCGAAAGCACATTTGCCACCCCCACCCAGAACCCATGCAGTGCCGAGCATGACCAAAACATGTGGGTGTGGTTCGCTGGGCATCTCCCGCACCTATCCTCTACCCCGAAAAATTTACTGAGCCTTGCTCCGGTCATATGCGCCCTGTGCAAGAGCTTGAATTGTATCAGGCTAAGCCTGACACACGAGGACTAAGAGTTTACCCTGCGTAGGGCATCTGCCCACAGCCCCTCTTCGATCTCTTCCCCCAGCTCTTCTTCCCATTTTCCCTTCAGCTCATCCACCATGATCTCCCCCTCGTCTCTCATTTCCCTGTATATATCTGACACCCTACCATCCCCCACCCATGTCCCCGAAATCACTCTATCCTGAATCTCCTGCGTCGGGAGCTCCGGAAATTCCCTCACCTGTTGCCTCACAAAAGCCCTCAATTGCATATACCGAAATGCATTCCCCTGGGGCAACCCATATTTTTCCGTCAGCGCTCCCAGACTCGCAAACGTCCCGTCTAGGAACAGATCCCTCAGTTGCACAATCCCTGCTCTCTGCCATGTTCTAAATCCCCCATCTATTCTCCCCGGGACAAACCTATGATTATTCCTTATCGGGGACCGCACCGAGGCACCCGTCATTCCCTTATGCCGTCTCCACTGCCCCCAAATTCTCAGCGTTGCCACCACCACTGGACTTGTGGTGTATTTCTTCGGGGAGAATGGCAATGGCGCCGTCGCCAATGCTTGTAGGCTGGTTCCTTTACAGGATGCCATTTCCAGTCTCTTCCATGCCGCTCCCTCCCGTTCTCCCATCCACTTACACACCATTGAGATATTGGCGGCCCAATAATAATCACTTAAGCTCGGCAGTGCCAGTCCCCCCCCCCCTATCCCTGCTACGCTGCAAAAAAAACCTCCTCACTCTCGGGGTCTTCCCAGCCCACACAAAGCTCATAACACTCTTCTCAATTTTTTTGAAAAAAGCCCTCGTAACCATCACCGGGAGGCACTGGAACACAAAAAGAAATCTCGGGAGGACTACCATTTTGACCGGCTGCACCCTGCCCACCAGTGACAGGGACACCATGTCCCATCTCTTAAAATCCTCCTCCATCTGCTCCACCAATCGTGTTAAATTAAGCCTATGTAGGGTTCCCCAGTTCCTGGCTATCTGGATCCCTAAGTACCGGAAATCTCTTGTTACCCTCCTCAGCGGTAAATCATCTATTCCCCTGCTCTGCTCTCCCGGATGCACCACAAACAACTCACTCTTCCCCATATTCAATTTGTACCCCGAAAATTCCCCAAACTCCCTGAGTGTCCACATTATCTCAGGCATCCCCTCCACTGGGTCTGCAACATACAGCAATAGATCATCTGCATACAATGATACCCGGTGTTCTTCTCCTCCCCTGAGTACTCCCCTCCACTTCCTAGAGCCCCTCAGTGCTGTGGCCAGTGGCTCAATTGCCAATGCAAACAGTAACGGAGACAGGGGACACCCCTGTCTTGTCCCTCTATAAAGACGGAAGTAGTCGGACCTCTGCCTGTTCGTGATCACACTTGCCACCGGGGCCCTATATAGCAGCTGTACCCATCCAATAAACCCCTCTCCAAAACCAAATCTCTTCAACACTTCCCATAGGTAGTCCCACTCCACTCTGTCAAATGCTTTCTCAGCGTCCATCGCCACCACTATCTCCGCCTCCGCCTCCCCCTCCGGCGGCGGCATCATCATCACCCCTAGCAGCCTCCAAATATTCGTGTTCAGCTGTCTCCCCTTAACGAACCCAGTTTGATCCTCGTGGACCACCCCCGGGACACAATCCTCTATCCTTGTCGCCATCACCTTGGCCAGGAGCTTAGCATCCACATTCAGGAGGGAAATAGGCCTGTAAGACCCGCACTGCAGCGGGTCTTTTTCCTTCTTTAAGAGTAACGATATCATCGCCTCCGACATAGTCGGGGGCAACTTCCCCCTTTCCCTGGCCTCATTAAAGGTTCTCGTCAGAAGCGGGTCCAGTAGGTCCATGTATTTCCTATAAAATTCCACCGGGAACCCATCCGGTCCCGGGGCCTTCCCCGCCTGCATGCTCCCAATCCCCTTTACCACCTCCTCCACCTCAATCCGTGCTCCCAGTCCCGCCCTCTCCTGCTCCTCCACCTTCGGGAATTCCAGCCGATCTAGGAAATGCATCATTCCCTCCTTCCCTTCCGGGGGCTGAGCCTTATACAGCCTCTCGTAGAATGCCTTAAACACCCCGTTCACCCTCTCCGCTCCCCGTTCCATCTCACCTTCCTCATCCCTCGCCCCACCTATCTCCCTCGCCGCTCCCCTCTTCCTCAGTTGTTGGGCCAGTAACCGGCTCGCCTTCTCTCCATACTCATACTGTACTCCCTGTGCCCTCCTCCACTGTGCTTCTGCCTTGCCCATGGTCAGCAGGTCAAATTCCATATGTAGCCTTTGTCTTTCCGTGTACAGTCCCTCCTCTGGAGCCTCTGCATATTGCCTGTCTACCCTCAGAGGTTCTCTCAACAGTCGCTCCCTTTCTTTGCTCTCTTGCTTCCCTTTATGGGCCCTAATGGATATCAGTTCCCCTCTGACCACCGCCTTCAGCGCCTCCCAGACCACTCCCACCTGGACCTCTCTGTTATCATTAAGCTCCAGGTACCTTTTGATACACCCCCTCACCCTTGGACTTACCCCCTCATCCGCCAACAACCCCATATCCAATCTCCAGAGTGGGTGCTGCTCCTTTTCCTCTCCTACCTCCAGATCTACCCAATGTGGAGCGTGGTCCAAAATGGCTATGGCCATGTACTCCGTCCCTGTCACCTTCGGAATCAGTGCCCTTCCCAGGACAAAAAAGTCTATCCGTGAATACACCTTGTGAACATGGGAGAAAAATGAAAACTCCTTACTCCTAGGCCTAATAAATCTCCAGGGGTCTACTCCACCCATCTGCTCCACGAAGTCCTTAAGCACCTTGGCCGCTGCCGGCCTCCTCCCGGTCTTAGACCTAGACCGGTCCAGCCCTGGATCAAGCACCGTATTGAAGTCTCCCCCCATTACCAGCTTTCCCGCCTCCAGGTCCGGGATACGCCCCAGCATACGCTTCATGAAGTTTACATCATCCCAGTTCGGGGCGTATACGTTCACCAGAACCACCGCCTCCCTTTGCAATCTGCCACTCACCATCACGTCTCTACCCCCACTGTCCGCCACTATGGTCTTTGCCTCAAACAGTACCCGTTTCCCCACTAAAATAGCCACCCCCCTATTCTTCGCATCTAAGCCCGATTGGAACACCTGCCTCACCCATCCTTTACGTAGTCTAACCTGATCTGCCAGTTTCAGGTGCGTCTCCTGCAACATGACCACATCTGCCTTTAAGTTCTTTAGGTGTGCAAGTACCCGTGCCCTTTTTATCGGCCCATTCAGCCCTCTCACGTTCCACGTGATCAACTGGGCTGGGGGGCTCTTTACCCCCCTCCCCCATGTCGACTAGCCATCCCCTTTTCTAACCCAGCTCCTCACCCGGTTCCCACGTACCCATGTATCCCACCGACGGTGCTCTCCCGTCCCGACCACCCCGCCCCATAACAGCTCCCCCTTCCCCTTAGCAGCAGCAACCCAGTTAACTCTTCCCCCCCCCCCCTCCGCTAGATCCCTTTCTAGCGTAGTTGCACCCCCCATGTTGCTCCCAGAAATCAGCAAACTCTGGCTGACCTCAGCTTCCCCCGTTTGTCCTCGGCCCCTCATTGTGCGAAGCCCCCTCATTCCTGCGTCCCCGTTCCCGCCACAATTACCATAGCGCGGGAGCAAAGCCCGCGTTTCCTACTCGGCCCCGCCCCTGATGGCGCAGTTCCCTTCTCCTTCCCCTTTCCTTCCCACCGGCGCCCACAGTTCCCCATACTCCCCCGCCCGCCCCCCCCCCCCCCCCCCCCCCACGAGGGGAAAAGAGAAAAGTTACAAAATTGAAAAAATCCCCCCCCCCCCCTTCCCCTTCCTCGTCCCACATAATCACCCCACCACTTTATTACAGAAGCTCTTTCTCTCACCAGACTATTCCAGCTTCTCGTCCACAATGAATGTCCACGCCTCTTCTGCCGTCTCAAAGTAGTGGTGCTTCCCTTGGTGTGTGACCCACAGTCTCGCCGGCTGCAACATTCCAAATTTAACCTTCTTTTTGTGGAGCACCGCCTTGGCCCTGTTGAAACTTGCCCTCCTTCTCGCCACCTCCGCACTCCAATCCTGGTATACGCGGATCACCGCGTTCTCCCATCTGCAGCTCCGAGTTTTCTTCGCCCATCTTAGAACCATCTCTCTGTCATTGTAGTGGTGAAACCTCACCACTGTGGCTCGAGGTATTTCTCCTGCCTTAGGTCTTCGCGCCAGAACTCGATAAGCTCCCTCCACCTCCAAAGGGCCCGTCGGGGCCTCCGATCCCATTAGCGAGTGAAGCATCGTGCTTACATATGCCCCGACGTCCGCCCCCTCTGTGCCTTCGGGAAGACCCAAGACTCTTAAATTCTTCCTCCTCGAGTTATTCTCCAGGGCTTCCAACCTCTCCACACACCTTTTGTGCTGTGCCTCATGCGTCTCTGTCCTTGCCACCAGGCCCTGTATTTCATCCTCATTCTCCGCAGCCTTTGCCTTCACGACCCGAAGCTCCAACTCCTGGGTCCTCTGTGCCTCCTTTAGCCCTTCAATCGCCTGTAGCATCGGGGCCAACACCTCCTTCTTCAGCTCTTCCACACAGCGCCGCAGGAACTCTTGTTGCTCCGGGCCCCATACCAAACAGCCACCTTCCAACGCCATCTTGCTTCGAGCTTCCCTTCCTTGCCGCTGCTCCAGTGGATCCACTGCAATCCGGCCGCTATCCTCTCCTTTATCCATATTTATCCGGGGGGATTCCCTCCTATTTCACCGCACAATGATTTTGGCCGTTAAAAATTGCTGTTGGGGCTCCTAATAAGAGCCCAAAAGTCCGTTTCAACGGGAGGTGCCGAAACGTGCGACCTAGCTGGTCATCGCCGCACCCGGAAGCCCTAAATAAACATTTTATTGAGGTATTTTTGGTTTTACAACAACAAAATAAACAATTTACATGAATCAAGAAACATAGTGCAAAAGCCGTCTCCCTTCCTTACAGGGCCCACCTTTATTAACCCCCTACTGTAAGCTAAACTAACCCCCCCCCCCAACATGAATCTATAAACATAATGCAAAAGCCGTCACCCTCCCTTACAGGACCCACCTTTATTAACCCCCTACTCTAAGCTAAACTAACCTCCCCCTTCTGCTGACGATTACTTTTCTGCAAAGAAGTCGACGAATGGTTGCCACCTCCGGGCGAACCCTAACATTGACCCTCTCATGGCAAACTTAATTTTCTCCAGACAGAGAAAGCTAGCCATGTCAGATAGCCAGGTCTCCGACTTCGGGGGCTTTGAGTCCCTCCAAGCTAGTAGTATCCAGGCTATCAGGGAAGCAAAGGCCAGAACGTTTGCCTCTTTCTCCTCCTGGATTCCCGGATGTTCCGACACCCCGGAAATCGCCACCTCTGGACTCGGTGCCACCCTTGTTTTTAACACTGTGGACATGACATCTGCAAACCCCTGCCAAAATCTCCTAAGCTTCGGAAATGTCCAGAACATGTGGACATGGTTCGCTGGCCCTCCCGCACACTTTGCACACCTATCTTCTACCCCAAAGAATCTGCTCATCCGGGCCACTGTCATGTGATCCCGATGAATGACCTTGAATTGTATCAGGCTGAGCCTGGCACATGTTGTGGACGCGTTGACTCTACTCAATGCGTCCGCCCATAGACCATCCTCTATCTTTCCTCCCAGCTCCTCCTCCCACTTGCGCTTCAGATCCTCAGTCCGCGTCTCCTCTGACCCCATAAGTGCCTTGTGAATGTCAGAGCCACTCCATTTTCCTACCCATCCTCTGGAAACTACCCTGTCCTGAATCCCCCTTGGTGGTAGGAGTGGGAAGGTTGAAACCTGTCTACATAGGAAGTCCCGCACCTGCAGGTACCCGAATTATTTTCTACTTGCCAATCCAAACTTCTCCTCCAGGGCCCTCAAACTCACAAAGCTCCCCTCTATAAACATATCCCCCATCCTTTCAATCCCTGCTCTCCGCCATCTCCGGAACCCCCCATCCATACTTCCCGGGGCAAACTGATGATTATTACAGATTGGAGACCAAACCAATGCTCCATCTGCTCCCACATGCCTCCTCCATTGCTCTCAGGGCCGCCACCACCACGGGGCTGGTGGAGTACCCTGCCGGTGGGAATGGCAGTGGTGCAGTTACCAAAGCCCCCAAACTGGTGCCCTTGCATGAAGCCACCTCCATGCATTCCCATGCCGACCCCACCACCCACTTCCTGATCATGGCTATATTTGCCGCCCAGTAATAGTTACTAAAATTTGGCAGCGCCAGCCTGCCATCTCCCCGACTCTGCTCAAGCATTACCTTCCTTACTCGCGGGTTCTTGCCTGCCAAACAAAGCCAGTGATCAATTTGTTGACCCGTTTAAAAAAGGACCGCGGAATAAAGATGGGGAGACACTGAAATACAAACGGGAATCTTGGGAGGAGCGTCATCTTCACCGTCTGCACCCTCCCAGTGCGTCCCATCTCCGAAAATCGTCCTTCATTTGGTCTACTAGTCGGGCCAGATTTAATTTATGCAGCCGGTCCCATTCCCGTGCCACTTGGATGCCTAGATACCTAAAGCTTCCCCCTACTAATCTAAACGGCAGCTCCCCCACCCCCCGACCAGCCCCTTCAAGCTCTGAGCAATTGCCAGCGACTCTATAGCTAGCGCGAACAACAATGGGGAGAGGGGGCATCCCTATCTCGTCCCCCAGTAGTCTAATGTAGTCCGATGTTGTCCTATTCATCCGTACGCTCGCCACAGGAGCCTGATGCATTAACCTGCCCCAGTCAATAAAGCCCCGCCCAAATCCAAAACGTCCCATTCTACTCGACCAAAGGCCTTCTCTGCGTCCATTGCCACCACTACCTCCATCTCCCTACCTTCTGGGGGCATCATGATCACATTTAATAGCCTTCTTATATTGGCCACCAACTGCCTCCCCTTAACAAACCCCGTCTGGTCCTCCCCAATAACGTCCGGAACACAATCCTCAACCCTGGAGGACAAAATGTTGGCCAGCAGTTTGGCGTCCACATTCAACAAGGATATCGGCCTGTAGGACCCACACAGCTCTGGGTTCTTGTCCCGCTTAAGGATCAGCGAAACCATGGCTTGTGACATCGTCGGGGGCAGCACCCCTCTTTCCCTTGCCTCCTTGAACGTCCTCATCAACAACGGTCCCAATATCCCAGAGAACTTCTCATAGAACTCCACTGGATACCCGTCTGGCCTCGGGCCTTTACCCGATTGCATGGCCTTCAGACCCTCCACTATTTCTTCCAACCCCATCAGGGCCCCCAGCCCTTCTACCAGCTCCCCGTCCACCTTTGGGAAATTCAGCCCCCCCTAAGAAGTGCCTCATCCCTTCCGGCCCTGTTGGGGGTTCCGACCCATACAGCCTACTGTAAAAATCCTTAAACGCCTTATTCACCCCTGCTAAATCTCCAACCAGGTTCCCATCTCCATCATTTACTTTCCCTATCTCCCTGGCTGCCTCCTTCTTTCTAAGCTGCTGTGCAAGCATTCTGCTGGCCTTCTCTCCATGCACATAGATCGCACCCCCTCACCTTTCTCAGCTGCTCCACCGCCCTCCCTGTGGTTAACAAGCTGAACCCCACCTGTAGCCTCTGCCGTTCCCTTAAAAGCCCTGCCTCTGGTGTCTCCGCATACCTCCTATCGATCTGTAGTATCTCCTTTACCAGTTGGCCCATCTCTGCCCTGTCTACCTTCTCCCTGTGGGCCCGCATCGAGATCAGCTCCCCTCCAACCACCTCCTTCAGTGCTTCCCAGACCACTGCTGCTGAAATTTCTCCCGTGTCGTTGACCTGCAGGTAGTTCTGAGTACATTTCCTCAGCCGCTCGCACACCCCTTCATCAGCTAAAAGTCCCACATCTAACCTCCAGTGCGGGCGCTGGTTACGGTCTTTACTAACCTGCAGGTCAACCCAGTGCGGAGCATGGTTGGAGATTGTGATCGCCGAGTACCCAGTGTCCACCATCTAGTCAGTAAAGCCCTGCTCAGAATAAAGAAATTGATCCGGGAGTACACTTTATGCACATGTGAGCAGAAGGAGAACTCCTTCACCCTCGGCTGCCCAAATCTCCATGGCTCCACCCCCCATCTGAGTAGACACAGCTGGGTTCGGAGTCGTCTGCCCATGCGTAGCTCCGCCGGTGCTATTCCAGTTCTGGTGTGTGGGGTTGTTCTGTCGTCAAATAGCCAAAGCAACAGTTTGGTGTCCAATGATGTTGCTGACTGTTTCTTCAACCCGACTTTTAACGTCTGGACGGCTTTCTCCGCCAAACCATTCGATGCCGGGTGGTATAGTGCCGTCCTTGTGTGCCGAATGCCATTCGACTTCATAAATTTTGTGAAGTCCTGACTGGTGAAAACTGATCCTTTATCCGAAACTAACACCTCCGGTATACCATGAGTTGCGAAGTTTTTCAATGATAGTTGTTGAATTTGCAGAGTTCATTTTGTAGACGTACAGCCATTTGGAATGGGCATCTACTATTATAAAAAGCATTGAACCCATAAACGTGCCTGCAAAATCGAAATGAAGTCGCGACTATGGTCTACCTGGCCATTCCCATGGGTGCTGCGGGGCTGCCAGTGGCACCTTCTGCCCTTGTTGGCATTCTTGGCACCAACCTACCAATGCCGCTATTCCTGTGTCCTGACCCGGCCATCAGATATAGCTTTTGGCCAGCAACTTCATTCTGGTAATGGCAGCCTGCTTAGTGCATCGGCGTTCGCCACCCGGGTTCCTGGCCGATGCTCCAGTTGATACTTGTACGCTGCCAGTAGTAGGGCCCAGCGTTGGATCCGGGTCAAAGCTATTGGTGGTATTGCTTTGTCGTCTGACTGGTGCGCCGCCAGTAGCAGGGCCCAGCGTTGGATCTGGGCCAAAGTTTTGGTGGTGTTGCTTTGTCTTCTTTCAACAAACCCAGCAATGGCTTGTGGTCTGTAATTATAGTGAATTTCCGCCTGTACAAGTACTGGTGAAATTTCTTCACCGCGAAGGTCACAGCCAGTCCTTCCTTTTCGATTTGGGCGTACGTTCGTTCTGCTGCCAGCGTCCTGGAGGCAAACTCTATAGGTCATTCCTGTCCATTTTGCCCTCTGTGTGCCAAAACTGCACCAACGCCATATGGAGACGCGTCGCACGTGAGCACCATTTCTTTCCTGGGGTCATAGTGTGCCAAGACGTTCACTGAGGAAAGCTGTTCTTTTATCTTCTTGAAAGCCCTGTCTTGGCGGGCGGACCACTCCCAGGCTTGCCCCTTTTTTAGTAATTGGTGAAGAGGGTGCAAGATGGAAGATCTGTTAGACCATAAGACATAGGAGCGGAAGTAAGGCCATTCGGCCCATCGAGTCCACTCCACCATTCAATCATGGCTGATTTCAACTCCATTTACCCGCTCTCTCTCCATAGCCCTTAATTCTTCGAGAAATCAAGAATTTATCAACTTCTGTCTTAAAGACACTCAACGTCCCGGCCTCCACCGCCCTCTGTGGCAATGAATTCCACAGACCCACCACTCTCTGGCTGAATAAATTTCTCCTCATCTCTGTTCTAAAGTGACTCCTTTTTATTCTAAGGCTGTGCCCCCGGGTCCTAGTCTCCCCTGCTAATGGAAACAACTTCCCTACATCCACCCTATCTAAACCATTCATTATCTTGTAAGTTTCTATTAGATCTCCCCTCAACCTCCTAAACTCCAATGAATATAATCCCAGGATCCTCAGACGTTCATTGTATCTTAGGCCTACCATTCCTGGGATCACCCGTGTGAATCTCCGCTGGACCCGCTCCAGTGCCAGTATGTCCTTCCTGAGGCGTGGGGCCCAAAATTGCTCACAGTATTCTAAATGGGGCCTAACTAATGCTTTATAAAGCTTCAGAAGTACATCCCTGCTTTTATATTCCAAGCCTCTTGAGATAAATGACAACATTGCATTTGCTTTCTTAATTACGGACTCAACCTGCAAGTTTACCTTTAGAGAATCCTGGACTAGGACTCCCAAGTCCCTTTGCACTTCAGCATTATGAATTTTGTCACCGTTTAGAAAATAGCCCATGCCTCTATTCTTTTTTCCAAAGTGCAAGACCTCTCACTTGCCCACGTTGAATTTCATCAGCCATTTCTTGGACCACTCTCCTAAACTGTCTCAATCTTTCTGCAGCTTCCCCACCTCCTCCATACTACCTGCCCCTCCACCTATCTTTGTATCATCGGCAAACTTAGCCAGAATGCCCCCAGTCCCGTCATCTAAATCGTTAATATATAAAGAGAACAGATGTGGCCCCAACACTGAACCCTGCGGGACACCACTTGTCACCGGTTGCCATTCCGAAAAAGAACCTTTTATCCCAACTCTCTGCCTTCTGCCTGACAGCCAATCGTCAATCCATGTTAGTACCTTGCCTCGAATACCATGGGCCCTTATTTTACTCAGCAGTCTCCCGTGAGGCACCTTGTCAAAGGCCTTTTGGAAGTCAAGATAGCTAACGTCCATTGGCTCTCCTTGGTCCAACCTATTTGTTATCTCTTCAAAGAACTCTAACAGGTTTGTCAGGCACGACCTCCCCTTACTAAATCCATGCGGACTTGTCCTAATCTGACCCTGCACTTCCAAGAATTTAGAAATCTCATCCTTAACAATGGATTCTAGAATCTTGCCAACAACCAAGGTTAGGCTAATTGGCCTATAATTTTCCATCTTTTTCCTTGCTCCCTTCTTGAACAGGGGGGTTACAACAGCGATTTTCCAATCCTCTGGTACTTTCCCTGACTCCAGTGACATTTGAAAGATCATAACTATGATCTCTTCTGTATGAACTTTCCATAATATGTCACTAGTCCTAAAAAAGACCTTAACTCCTGGATTGTGGTGGGGGCATCTTTAATCGCCCTCACCCGATCCTCCAAAGGGTGTGGCCCTGATTTGTCAACCTTGTACCCCAGATAGATTACTTGAGGGACTAGGAAAGCACATTTCTCCCCCTTTAGGTGCACGCCTGCTGCTGAAAACCTCCTCAGGACTTCCTCCAGGTTTTGCAGGTCTTCTGCCTTTGTTTTTCTTGTAATGAGGTCATCGTCCAGGTAGAAGGTGACCTTTGTGGTAGCCCTTGCAATATATTCTCTATTGTCCTCTGAAATATCGCACAGGCTGACGATACAACAAAGGGTAATCTTGGATACTGAAAAAGGCCTATCAGGGTGTTTATTGTTGAGAATTTTTGGGACTCTTCGTCCAGCTTCAGCTGTACATATGTGTGGCTCATATCCAGCTTTGAGAATAGGAGTCCTCCAGCCAGCTTTGCATACAAATCCTCAATCCGGGGAATTGGGTATTTGTCCAATTGTGAGTAGCGATTAATTATTTGTTTGAAATCACCTCAAAGGCGGACAGAGCCATCCGGCTTAAGGATAGGCACCACGGGTGCTGCCCACTCTGCAAACTGGACCGGTTTTATTATTCGCTCACGCTCTAATCGTCTTATTTCCATATCGACTTTCTGCCTTAATGCAAAGGGTACTATTTGGGCCTTGTAGAATGTTGGGACTGTCTCTGGATCTACATGCAATGTCGCCTTTGCTCCCTTTATTGTTCCGAGCCCTTTTCAGAAAACCTCTGGGTATTTGCACAGGCGTTCACTCAGGCGGCCATTTTCCAGATGGAAAATGTTTACCCAATCCAGCTGGATCTCTTATAGCCAGTTTCGTCAATAAGCTTGGCCCCACACCTTTCACTACCATTAAAGGCAGCCTAACCAGTTTCTCTCCATAAGCCACAGTTACATGCGTTGTGCCCAACGCACTCAGTGGTTCCCCTATGTACTTCCCCAGTTTTGCCGAGGTCCTGGTTAGGAATAAGGGTTGGAGTCCAGTGTAAATTTTATTGAATACGGTTTCCTCTATCACTGATACGGCTGCTCCCGTGTCAACTTCCATTAATGTGGGACGTCCATTCAACCTTATGGATAATTTAATGGGTTTTGATTTAACCAAACAATCGTTCCACAATTTAGTTGATCCTCGTCGGATGTAGGTGGGGCTTCTAAGGTGTGCATTCTCCTGTACCCCAGTCTACGTGTCCTTCTCTCCCTTAACTCAGTTTCACTGGTGTGGGCGTCTACCTCCATCGGAGTACCCTGTAACTCATGTGCTCCGCTTGCCACTTTTTCTAAGGACAAAGCCAGCTGTAATACTTGTTTGCAATCCAGCTCGGCCTCTACTAACCAACGTTTCTGTATTGCTAAATTATTTATTCCGCACACCAATCGGTCTCGGAGCATCTCATTTAGCTTCAGGCCAAATTCGCAAGCTTCTGCTAATCGCCGTAATCTTGTTAAAATGCTTGTAACGGACTCCCCAGTGTCTCGGAATGCTGAGTAAAACTGGTATCTTCGCAGGAGGTGGCTTAGGGTCATAATACTCTTTTACTAAGTCCGTCAATTCCTGGAAAGCTTTCGGGTCCGGTGCCTCCGGAAAAGTGAGACTGCGCATAATGACAAAAGCTGCTGGCACGCACGCAGTCAGCAGATTGACCCGTTGCTTTTCATCCGGAATTATATTGTTTGCTCTAAAAAAGTACTTCATCCGTTCTACATATTGGGCAGAGTCTTCCACTGCAGGGTCAAAAGAGTCCAACTTGCCGAATAAAGGCATTTTGCCTGTCAGTGGCTTACCCTCAAATATGCGGTGGCTGCTAATGAGCAGATTCGTTTGGGTCATTCCATTTTCCTCTTCACCGCTGTATTAAGTACACGGAGGCAGAAGTCCTGTCACCAGAATTCCTTTTATTTACAAAATCAGCAGCTGAACAACCAGGTGCATTCAGCTTGCTATCTACACAGGGAGTGCAGAGGATCTGGCACTCCCTGTTATAGACAGAGAAATGGGTTCCCTGATTGGGCCACTAATCAGGGAACTCCTATTCTAATTGGCCAATCTCAAAGGCCTGGCTGAAGTCATTGCATGCGGGATGATCACAGGCAGTTGCAGGAGAAGGTGGAGTACTTGGAGAACCGGTCCCGCAGGCAGAATTTGAGGATCATGGGGCTGCCGGATGGCAGCGTAGAGCAAATGCTGGCTCATACGTGGCTCGGATGTTCGAGAAGTTGCTGGGAGAGGGGGTCTTTGAACAACCCTTGGAAGTAGACTGGGCGCACAGGGCGCTGATGAGGAAGCTACAAGGGAATGAGCCACCGAGGGCGATGGTGATGCGCCTGCACCGGTTCCCGAGGGCCGGTCAAGAGGGCTCGCGTGTTCGCACATCTGAGGAGCCTAAAGGCGGACGTGGCATTTTGACAGGAAACGCACCTGAAGATTGGGGACCAGACTAGGCTCACAAACGGGTGGGTAGGGAAGGTATTTCACTCAGAATTGGATCTGAAGATGAGGTGGTATTGATAAATAAACAGGTAGCTTTTGAAGTGCATAGTGGCAGATTCCGAGGGGAGGTTCGTTGTGGTGAGTGGAAATTTGGTGGGGATGCCGGTGGTATTGGTGAATGTTTATGCCCCAAACTGGGACGATGTAGAGTTTATGATGCGGGTGTTGGGGAAGATCCTGGACCTGGACTCGCATCGATTGATAATGGGAGGGGAGTTGGATTGGTCGAGTCCGAAGTCTGGGTGAGTATCGGGGATATGAGGAGCTGAATGACACGGCAGTAGTAAGGTTGGAGTTTGTTTCGATAGGGCCACATAGGGATAAGACGGAGTGGGTGGAGATGGCGAGGTTAGTGGATGAGATTTTCCAGGTGGATAGGAGATATTTGGAGGCCCCGGAGGCGGGGTTGCTGAGGGAGCGGCATAAATTACAGATGGAGTTTGAGCTGATATCCACGGGTGAGGCGGTGGAGTAGTTGAGGAGAGTTAAAGGGGCGGTCTATGAATACGGGGAAAAGGCGAGTAAGATGTTGGTACATCAATTGAGGAAGCAAGAGGCAGCAAGGGAAACCGGGACGGTGAAGGATAGGGGAGGGAAGATGGTCTTGGACCCAGTGGGGGTGAATGGGGTGTTCTGAGATTTTAATAAGAGACTGTATGAGTCGGAACACCAGCTGGGGTGGAGGAATGAGGTGTTTTCTGGAGGGGTTGGATAGGACGTTGTTGGTGGGGGTGGAGTTCCCAAGGGTGAAGGAGGACCTGGTGGAGGGACTGGGAGCCCCAATTGAGCTGATGGAGGTGTTGGAGGGTAAGGGCCGATGCAGGTGGGGAAGGCCCTGGGCCCGAACGGGTTTCCAGTGAAATTTCACAAAATGGTTTTGGGGGTCCTGGGGCCCCTGTTGGTAAGGGAGTTTAATGAGGCAAGGGGGTAGGGCGTACTATCACAGGCCTCAATCTCCTTAATTATAAAAATGGACAAGGGTCCGGAGCTGTGGGGGTCCTACTGGCCAATTTCGCTGTTAAATGTGGATGCCAAATAGCTGGCCAAGATCTTGGCCTCAAGGATTGAGGACTGTGTGCCGGGGGTGATAGGGGAGGACCAGAGGAGGTTTGTTAAGGGGAGGCATTTGTCAGCCAACATCAGGAGGCTGTTGAATATTATAATGATGCCTCCAGAAGGACGTGTGGAGGCGGTGGTCGCTATGGATGCGGGGCCATCTACCAGGTGGAGTGGGACTATTTGTGGGCGGTGATGGGGCTGTTTGGATTTGGGCAGGAGTTTGTGGATTGGGTCCGGCTGTTGTACCGGGCACCGGTAGAGAGTGCGCAAACGAACCGGGTGAGTTTCGGAATATTTCAGGCTGCATCGGGGGACGAGGCAGGGATGTCCACTCTCCCCATTGTTCTTTGCCTTGGCTATCGAGCCATTGGCAATGGCGCTGAGAACGTCAAGGGACTGACAGGGGATAGTACGGGGGGGGGGGGGGGGGGTAGGGTAGTAAGAGCACAGAGTTTCACTGTCCGCGACGACTTGCTGCTTTATATTTCAAACCCGTTGGAAGGTATTGGGGTATTATGAGTATTTTGGAGGAATTCAGCCGGTTCTCGGGGTACAATTAGAATATTGGGAAGAGCTAGGTTTTCCCAATTCAAGTGAGGGGGCAGGAGAAGAGGTTGGGGAGTTGCCGTTTAGAGTGGTGGGGGGGAACTTTTGATATCTGGATATTCAGGTGGCGTAGGGGGTGGGAGCAGCTGCACAAACCCGTGTCCTCACATAAGGCCCCCTCCCCCACTACCCACTACCTGGCCATTGCAGTATTTGCTGCCCAGTAGTTGTTAATAAAATTCGGGAGCGCCAGCCCCCTCCACCGCGGGGCTTTCCCTGCCCAAACAAATCCCAAGATCTCTGCATTCACCTTTTTGAAGAATGCTTTGGGAATAAAAATTGGGAGGCTCTGGAAAACAAACTGTAACCTCGGGAGGACCATCATTTTAACTGTGATGCACGATCAATTGCACAAAGGCTAAAGTTGGGTACAACTGTGGCTTTATTACAGTCAGATCCGTGGCCTCCTGTTGCAGCTGGCGAAATGGTAGGGCACTGGAGGTCATGCAAATTTATACAGTTCTCCGTGGGTGGAGTCAGCCGGCAGGAGCTACCGGCGAACCTGTAGTGCAGGTCCTACCTTACATCTCCTATTACAGTGGTTCACCACATTCACCCCCTGTTCAAAATGAGTCCGGCGGGGGTGGCGTGAAACTATCTACAATTAGTGCAATTATGTACAGTGGTAGGGAAAGAAAAGTCCATGTTGACGGTCCGGAGTCCTTCAAAGGTTCAGCCGGTCTGGTGTTTTGCTGCTTCATTGGGAGCGGCATAACGGTGGCAGCGAAGTCGGTGCTGGCGGTGGTGGAGGTGGCACCGATGGCGGTGGTGGTGGTGCTGATGCTGGCCAGTCATCGGGGAACTCCGGGAGCATGCAGAAGTCCTCTTCTGCGGAAAAGGGGAGAGGGGTGCTCTGGTGGGGTCAATATTGGCGGCGTGGGAGGTGGCTCATTGGTGGGGGGGGGGGGGGGTGTTGGGGTGGAACCTGACGGTGCCAGGTCCCTGAGTGAGACAGTATCTTGGCGGCCGTCGGAGAACTCAACGTAGGCATATTGAGGGTTGGCGTGGAGCAGGTGAACCCTGTCCACCAAGGGATCCGCCTTGTGGAGTCGAACGTGCCTACGGAGAAGGACCGGTCCTGGAGCAGCGAGCCAAGTCGGGAGCGACACCCCGGATGTGGACTTCCTGGGGAAGGTAAAAACACGTTCATGGTGTGTGTTATTAGTGGCGGTGCACAATAGTGACCGGATGGAGTGTAGAGCGTCAGGGAGGACCTCCTGCCGGCGAGAGGCTGGGAAGTTCCTGGACCGTAGGACCAGCTGAACGGCCCTCCAAACTGTCCCAGGCTATACCCCTGCTGAGCAGGAACTGACGCAGCTCATCGCTCATGAATGACGATCCCCTGTCACTGTGGATGTAAGCGGGGAAACTGAACAGAGCGAAGATGGTGCTGAGGGGCTCAGGGGAATCTGGAGACCTCATTGACCACACTGAGAATGTACGTGTTAGTCGGTGGAGGGGAGGGGCGCTTTGAAATCCACGCTGAGGCGCTCAAAGGGGCGGGAAGCCTTCACCAGGCGCGCACGGTCTGGCCGGTAGAAGTGCGGCTTGCACTCCGCACAGACCTGGCAGTCCCTGGTGACTGTCCTTACTTCCTCGACGGAGTAGGGCAGATTGCGAGCTTTGACCAGATGGTACAATCGAGTGTCGGGCCCGGAGTTGGTCCACTTGTGCGCTGGCACATGAACCTCGGGAGAGGGCGTCTGGGGGCTCGTTGAGTTTACCGCGGCGATACAAGATCTCGTAATCATAGGTGGAGAGTTTGATTTTCCACCGCAAGATTTTATCATTTTTGATCTTGCCCCGCTGTGTGTTATTGAACATGAAGGTTACCGACCGTTGGACCATAAGGAGAGTGAATGTCTTAACGGCCAGGTAATGCCTCCAATGCCGCACAGCTTCAACGATAGCTTGGGCCTCCTTTTCGACGGATGAGTGTCGAATTTCAGAGGCATGAAGGGCGCGGGAAAAGAATGGCACGGGTCTGCCTGCCTGGTTTAGAGTAGCGGCAAGGGCGACGTCTGAAGCATCGCTTTCTACTTGGAAACGCAGTGACTCGTCCACTGCATGCATCCCAGCCTTGGCGATGTCTGCTCTGAAGCGGGCAAAAGCATGTTGCGCCTCGGCCGTGAGGGGGAATTGGGTGGACTGAATGAGTGGGCGGGCCTTGTCCGCATAGTTTGGGACCCACTGAGCGTAGTAGGAAAAGAACCCCAGGCAGCGTTTGAGGGCCTTGGGGCAGTGGGGGAGGGGAAGTTCCATGAGGGGGCGCATGCAGTCGGGGTCGGGCCCGAGAAGTCCGTTTTGGACTATATAGCCGAGAATGGCTAACCGGGTCGTGCTGAACACACACTTCTCTCTGTTGTAGGTCAGGTTGAGAAGAGTGGGAGTGCAGAGGAATTTATCGAGGTTGGCATCGTGGTCCTGCTGGTCATGGCTGCAGATGGTGACATTATCTAAGTACGGAAAGGTGGCCCGCAAACCGTACTGGTCGACCATTCGGTCCATCTCTCTTTGGAAGACCGAGACCCCATTTGTGACACCGAAAGGGACCCTGAGGAAGTGGTAGAGGCGACCGTCCGCCTCGAAGGCAGTGTATGGCCGGTCCGACTTCCGGATGGGGAGCTGGTGGTAGGCGGATTTCAGGTCAATTGTTGAGAAGACCCGGTACTGCGCAATCTGATTGACCATATCAGATATGCGTGGGAGGGGGTACGTGTCGAGCTGCGTGTACCGATTGATGGTCTGGCTGTAGTCCACGACCATCCTGTGTTTCTCCCCAGTTTTAACCACTACCACTTGGGCTCTCCAGGGGCTGTTGCTGGCCTCGATAATACCCTTCTTGAGCAGCCGCTGGACTTCGGACCTGATGAAGGTTTTGTCCTGGGTGCTGTACCGTCTGTTCCTAGTGGCAACGGGCTTGCAATCCGCAGTTAGATTGGCAAAAAGGGAGGGGGGATCGACGTTGAGGGTCACGAGGCCGCAAACGGTAAGGGGGGCTAAGGGCCCGCCGAATTTGAGGGTGAGGCTCTGGAGGTTGCACTGGAAGTCCTGTCCCAACAGGAGTGCAGCGCAGAGATTAGGAAGGACACAAGAGGCGGAAGTTACTAAATTCTACGCCCTGGACCGTGAGGGTGACTGTAGAAAAGCCTCGGATCGGGACGGAGTGGGATCCGGATGCTAGGGAGGTCCTTTGATTGGTAGGGTGGACCGCGAGGGAGCAGCGCCTTACCGTATCTGGGTGCACGAAGCTTTCGGTGCTCCCGGAGTCCACCAGGCACTAGGTCGCGTGGCCGTTGATTTTAACCGTCGTCAACGCGGTGGCCAGGTTGTGCGGGCGAGATTGTCCAGCGTCATCGAAGCTGCGGGTAGCCATCGGATGCTTCGGGTGACGAGCATGTGCGGTTCCGATGTTGGGATGTCCGGAGACCCTGTGGGGGACAAGATGGCGGCGCCCCTGGTGCATACATTGCGGGGTCAGGACAAGATGGCGGCGGCCATTGGTCGCACATGGACCCGTGAGGAGAAGATGGCGGCTCCCATTGTGCGTCTGGCGTGGGGGAGGGGGCGATAGCGGGTGCGATCGCAGCGACTGCGCGGGCCTGGCACACAGCCGCGAAGTGGCCCTTTTTACTGCAGGCTTTACAAACTGCAGTGCGGGCCGGGCAGTGGTGGCGGGGGTGCTTCTGCTGACCGCAGAAGTAGCAGCGGGGACGGTGCGCGGATCAGAGTGCGCACAGGCGTATTGGGAAGGCAGGCCCCGGCTGAGGAGGTCGTCGGCGGGGTCCAGGAGGGGTAGGAAGGAGTAGAAGGGTGGGCAGCGCGGCGGGAGGGGTACGATTGTACGTTACGGGATGCGACCGTCTGGAGAGCGCCAAGGTTTTTGTCTCCGCCAGTTCGAGCGTGACCCCTTCTAGTAATCGTTTTCGGGCGCGGTCCGACGCAATCCCCGTCACGAAGGCATCGCGCATGAAGAGATTTGCGTGTTTGGCGGCCATAACGACCTGACAGTCACAGTCCCGGATGAGTGGAATTAGGGCCCGCCAGAAGTCTTCGATGGACTCACCAGGTAGTTGCGAGCGGGTGGCGAGTACACGCCTGGCGAAGAGCGTGTTCGCCTTCTGCGCGTAGTGTTCCTTAAGGAGTTCCATTGCTTTTGTGTAATTCGTGGCGTCTTGGATCAACGGGAACACGCTGGAGCTCAGTCTGGAGTACAGGACGTTTATCTTCTGAGTCTCCGTTGGCTCAGGGTCAGCAGCCTTGATGTAGGCCTCAAAACATGCTAGCCAGTGAGTAAAGTCTTTTCTGGCGTCGGGCGAGTGCGGATCCAGCTGCAGGCAATCGGGCTTAATTCTGATATCCATTCTGTGGAAAATCTGACTAATAAATTGATGCACGATCAATTGCACAAAGACTAAAGTTGGGTACAACTGTGGCTTTATTACAGTCAGATGCGTGGCCTCCTGCTGCAGCTGGCGAAATGGCAGGGCACTGGAGGTCATGCATATTTATACAGTTCTCCTTGGGCGCAGCCAGCTGGCAGGAGCTACCGGCGAACCTGTAGTGCAGGTCCTACCTTACATCTCCTATTACAGTGGTTCACCACAAACTGTCTGTACCCGCCTCGTCAATGACAATGGGAGCGCATCCCACCTCCGAAAGTCCCCCCTCTTCTGATCTACCAACCGACCCAAATTTAGTTTATGCAGCTTCTCCCTTTCCCGTGGCACCTGGACACCCAAATACCAAAAGCTCATTCCCACCACCTTGAACAGCATCTCACCCAGTCTGTTCTCCTGCCCCCACGCCTGGATCGCAAAGACCTCATACCCATATTCAATTTGCATCCAGAAAACCGTCCGAATTCCTCTAATATCCCCATAATCCCTCCAATTCCCCCCAGGGTCCGATATGTACAAGAACAAATCATCCATGTAGAGCGAGATGTTGTGTTTCCCACCCCCTGCCAGACCCTCGAAGCCCTCAATGCCAACAGCTCTATAGCCAAGGGGGGGAAAAGTGGACATCCCTGCCTCACCCCCGGTACATCCTGAAGTAGTCCGATCTCACCTGATTCATCCGCACGCTTGCTACCGGTGCCTGGTATAGCAATCCAACCCAATCCAAAAATCCCTGCCCAAACCCAAATCGCCCAGGACCTCCCATAAATATTCCCACTCCACCCGATCAAAGGCCTTCTCTGCATCCATGGCCACCACTACCTCAACTTTGCGCCCCTCTGGAGGCATCATAATAACATTAAGTAAACTCCTAATGTTGGTCGCCAAGTGCCGCCCCTTAACAAACCCCGTCTGGTCCTCCCCTATTACCCCTGGGACGAAATCCTCGATCCTTGTGGCCAGGTTCTTCACCAATAGTTTGGCATCCACATTTAACAGGGAAATCGGTCTATACGACAGATCCTTATCCCGTTTAAAGGTGAGGGAGATCGACGCCTGTGACAACGTCGGGAGGAAGCACTCCCAACTCCTTTGCTTCATTGAAGGCCCTTACCAGCAGTGGTCCAGAACCCCTGAGAACTTCTTACAGAATCTCACTGGAGTGCTGGCTTTGGGCTGCATTAGAATGCTAAAGAGCGAGATTGGTGACTGAGGCATTGTGGTAGTCACTACTGATGTATATATTGTATATAGAAGATGTTGGTGTAGGTGCTTTACGGTAAGGCCCTATACTACAGGTACGGGGGTAGTTCCTTGCCTGCTGGCTCCGCCCAGTAGGCGGAGTATAAATATGTGTGCTCCTCGTACAGCAGCCATTTCGCCAGCTGCTGTAGGAGGCCACACATCTTAGTGTAATAAAGCCTCGATTGCATCCAACTCTCGTCTTTGTGTAATTGATCGTGCATCAATTTATTACACTAAGTTTTCAGAAGATGGACCTCCGCATCAAGCCGGATTGCCTGCAGCTGCATCTGCAATCAGACAACGCCAAAAAGGATTTTGAACATTGTCTAGCCTGTTTTGAAGCATACATCGGGTCTGCGCCAGTCCCAATTCCAGAAGCTCAGAAGATTCAGATCCTTTACACACGGCTGAGCTCCAACGTCTTTCCACTTATCAAGGACGCGCCGACCTATGCAGGTACCATGGCGCTACTGAAGGAAAACTACGCTCAGCGGACTAACATGCTCTATGCCAGGCACCTCCTCTCCACACGTCGTCAACTTCCTGGTGAGTCAGTGGAAGATTTCTGGCGTGCCCCGATTCCCCTAGTTAGAGACTGTGACTGTCAGGCCGTCTCGGCCACGGAACACTCGTACTTGCTCATGAGAGACGCTTTTGTTACGGGGCTAGGGTCCGATTACATCCGCCAGCGCCTCTTAGAAGGGGCCACGCTCGACCTCGAGGAAACCAAAAACCTAGCACTCTCTCTTACGGTCGCTTCGCGCAACATACAGGCCTACGCCCCCCGACCGCGCAGCCCACCTCTCCTGTGCATCGTGGACCCCGCAGACGGCCACCCTATCGTGGATCCCACCAGCGACCGCCCTCAGCCAGCCCCACGCCTGTGCCGCGCGGCAGCCAACCAACCCCGGGTGCCCCAAATGTTACTTCTGTGGGCAGTCAAAACACCTCCGGCAGCGTTGCCCGGCCCGGAGCGCCCTTTGCAAGGCCTGTTGCAAGAAGGGGCACCTCGCTGCGGTGTGCCAGGCCCGCTCAGTCGCCGTTATTGTCCCAGCTCCCGCCACGTGCGGCCAGTGGGCACCGCCATCTTCCCCTCCCCGGACCACGTGCGGCCCGTGGGCGCCGCCATCTTGTTCGACCCTCACCACGTGCGGCCCGTGGGCGCCGCCATCTTACCAGGACCCATGCCCCCCGGGCACCTCATCTGGCCGCGCGGCGCCCGCAACCGCTGACGACCAGCCGCGTCTCGCCTCGGTCACGATTGACCAGTCTCGCCCACACAACCTGGCAATGGCTTCTACCAACGTGAAGATCGATGGGCATGAGATCTCCTGTCTGCTGGACTCCAGGAGCACCGAGAGCTTCATTCACCCCGATACGGTATGGCGCTGCTCCCTCGCGGTACACCCCGCTAACCAGAGAATCTCCCTGGCCTCCGGGTCCCACTCCGTGGCGATCCGGGGGTACTGCATCGCGACTCTCACTGTCCAGGGCGCGGAGTTCAGCGGCTTCCGCCTCTACGTCCTCCCCAACCTCTGCGCTGCCGTGCTACTCGGCCTGGACCTCCAGTGCAACGTCCAGAGCCTAACACTGAAATTCGGCGGGACCCTACCACCCTTTACTGTATGCGGCCTCGCGACCCTAAAGGTCGCCCCACCTTCCCTACTTGCAAACTTAACCCCCGGATTGCAAACCCGTCGCCACCAGGAGCAGACGGTACAGCGCCCAGGACAGGATCTTCATCAGGTCCGAGGGCCAGCGACTGCTTCGGGAAGGCATCATTGAGGCCAGCAATAGCCACTGGAGAGCCCAAGTGGTAGTTGTGAAAACTGGGGAGAAACACAGGATGGTCGTGGACTACAGCCAGACCATCAATAGGTACACGCAGCTCGACGCGTACCCCCTCCCACCCATATCTGATATGGTCAATCAGATTGCACAGTACGGGGTCTTCTCAACTGTGGACCTGAAATCCGCCTACCACGAGCTCCCCATCCGTAAGGCGGTCTGCCCATACACTGCCTTCGAGGCAGATGGCCGCCTTTACCACTTTCTTAGGGTTCCCTTTGGCGTCACCAACGGGGTCTCAGTTTTCCAACGGGAAATGGACCAAATCGTTGAGCGGCACGGGCTGCGGGCCACTTTCCCGTACCTGGACAATGTCACCATCTGCAGCCACGATCAGCAGGATCATGCCGCCAACCTTGCCAGATTTCTCCACACCGCCACTCTCCTCAACCTAACCTACAACAAGGAAACGTGCGTGTTCAGCACGAATCGCTTAGCCATCCTCGGCTATGTGGTCCAGAACGGAGTTCTGGGGCCCGATCCTGACCGCATGCGCCCCCTCATGGAACTCCCCCACCCTTACTGCCCCAAGGCCCTGAAACGATGCCTGGGGTTCTTTTCTTATTACGCTCAGTGGGTCCCAAACTATGCGGACAAGGCCCGCCCACTCATTCAATCCACTCTTTTTCCCTTAACAGCTGAGGCTCACCAGGCCTTCAACCGCATCAAGGCCGACATCGCCACGGCCGCGATGCACGTGGTCGACGAGACGTTACCCTTCCAAGTCGAGAGCGATGCATCACACGTCACTCTAGCCGCCACCCTCAACCAGGCAGGCAGGCCCGTGGCATTTTTTTCACGAACCCTACATGCCTCCGAAATTCGGCATTCCTCCGTCGAGAAAGAGGCCCAAGCCATCGTTGAAGCTGTGCGGCATTGGAGGCATTACCTGGCCAGTAGGAGATTTACTCTCCTCACTGACCAATGGTCGGTTGCCTTTATGTTCAATAACACACAGCGGGGTAAGATCAAAAACGATAAAATCTTGAGGTGGAGGATCGAGCTCTCCACCTACAACTACGAGATTTTGTATCGATCCGGTAAGCTCAACGAGCCCCCAGATACCCTATCCCGAGGTACATGTGCCAGCGCACAGGTGGACCGACTCCGGACAACCTCTGTCACCCGGGGGTCACACATTTTTACCATTTCATCAAGGCCCACAATCTGCCCTACTCCATCGAGGAAGTCAGGGCTATCACCAGAGACTGCCAGGTCTGCGCGGAGTGCAAACTGCACTTCTACCGGCCAGACCGTGCGCGCCTGGTGAAGGTCTCCCGCCTCTTTGAACGCCTCAAAGGGCCCCTCCCCTCCACCGACCGTAACACGTACTTCCTTTGTGTGGTTGTTGATAAATTCCAGATTCCCCTTCACCATCCCATGCCCCGACGTGACGTCTGCCACCGTCATCAAAGCCCTCAACACCATTTTTGCTCTGTTCGGCTTCCCCGCCTACGTCCACAGCGACAGGAGATCCTCATTCATGAGCGGTGAGCTGCGTCAGTTCCTGCTCAACAGGGGTATCGCCACAAGCAGGACGACCAGCTACAACCCCCGGGGAAACGGGAAGGTGGAGAGGGAGAATGGGACGGTCTGGAGGGCTGTCCAGCTGGCCCTACGGTCCAGAAATCTCCCGGCCTCCCACTGGCAGGAGGTCCTCCCCAACGCCCTGCACTCCATTCGGTCGCTCCTGTGCACATCAACCAATAAAACAACCCATGAATGTCTCTTTGCCTTCCCTAGGAAGTCCAACCCACAGTATGGCTACGTAGCGTACCCCGACGGTCACCAAGATACAGTCTCCCTCAGGGACCTGGCACCAGCTGGTTCCGCACACTCACACCCCCCCGGCCCGGCGCCATCTCCCCCTCCCCCGGTGCACCCAACCGCAACCCCCGCCCCAGGACAATCCGTCCTCCCCTGCCCACACCCAGGGATGAAGAGGACTTCGACACGCTCCCGGAGCCACCGAAGACCAGACCGACACCGGAATCGCCGCCAGCACTGCGGCGCTCCCAATGGCAGATCAAGGTTCCAAACCGACTGAATCTGTAACATGGCCTGGACTTTTAAAACATCATCACTCTGTATGTAATTTTCCACTCCACCCCGCTGGACTCAATTTTTTTTTCTCTCTGTACTTTAAAACGTCTACCTGTATATAGTTCTCCACCACCCCCGTCGGACTCAATTTTAACGGGGTGAATGTGGTAGTCACCACTGATGTATATATTGTGTATAGAGGATGTCGGTGTAGGTGCTTTACGGTAAGGCCCTGTACTACAGGTACGGGGGTAGTTCCCTGCCTGCTGGCTCCGCCCAGTAGGCGGAGTATAAATATGTGTGCTCCTCGTACAGCAGCCATTTTGCCAGCTGCTGTAGGAGGCCATGCGTCTTCGTGTAATAAAGCCTCGATTGCATCCAACTCTCGTCTTTGTGTAATTGATCGTGCATCAGGCATATTAGGGATTCATTTCTATCTAAAGTCTAGTCTTTCATTTATTTATTAAATTAAAAGTTGCTGTTTGGGTTGGAAGAAGGTGAGTTTAAAATCAGCTTTAAACAGAGTTTACTCAGGCTCTATTTGCAGCTACAACCTGTTAATTAGATAACTGGATTAAGCCAGTTTTCAGACACTAGAGTCAGACAGAATAAAAGTGAGCCATCTTGCAGTGCTGACTCCGTTTGCACTGGACTGCTGACTTTGGGCTCCATTAGAGTGCTGAAGTGGGAGTTCAGTGACTGAGGGAGTTTGGTGAGGAGGGAGCAAGGTGCTCCTTTCATTTCCTACATTTCCTCAAAGAGCGTGAGGGGAGCCGGGAGTTTACAAAGAGTACAGCTGACTGGGAGCAGAGTCAGAGGGCGGAGTTCCAGCTGGTTCACAGGGCAGAATCTCAGCTACATTCTGTAAGGGGGCAGCAAGCTATATTTGTATCATTCAACAGAATCACCAAGTTTAGAGTGTTCACTTGAGAGAGTAGCAGCTGTATATATTTTATTTCAGGGCCTATCGGGTGTTTAATCTTAATTTTCTTTTTTCTTTTAAATCTCATTGGGAATTCAGATCAGAGGGGATGGAAGCTAGGGCAATTGCATGCTCCTCCTGTAGGATGTGGGTGGTAAGGGACACCACTAGTGTCCCCACTGACTGCACCTGCGGGACGTGCACCCAACGCTCGCTCCTCAGAGACCGCATTAGGGAACTGGAGCTGGATGAACTTTGGATCATCTGGGAGGCAGAGGGGGTGACAGAGAAGAGTTGCAGGGAGGTAGCCACACCCAAGGTGCAGGACGAGAGTGGCTGGGTTACAGTCAGGTGAAAGAAAGGGAATGGGCAAACAGTGCATGGATCACCCGTGGCCGTTCCCCTTCAAAACAAATATACCGTTTTGGATGCTGTTGGGGGGTCAACCTTACAGGGGAAGGCCATAGCGACCAGGTCACTGGCACTGAGCCAGGCTCTGTGGCTCAGAAGGGAAGGGGGGAGATAGAAAAGTGATAGTGATGAGACTCAATGGTTAGGAGAACGGATAGGAACTTCTGTGGTCGCAAACGAGACTCCCGGAAGGTATGTTGCCTCCCGGGCGCCAGGGTCAGGGATGTCTCGGATCGAGTCTACAGGTTTCTTAAGGGGGAGGATTTGGATCTTATTTCTTGTCCCGTGTACCAAGGTACAGGGAAAAGTATTTTTCTGCGAGCAGCTCAACAGATCAGTAAGTACATGAAAAGAAAAGAAAATACATAATAGGGCAACGCAAGGTACACAATGTAACTACATAACACCGGCATCGGGTGACGCATACAAGGGTGTAGCGTTAATGAGGTCAGTCCATAAGAGGGTCGTTTAGGAGTCTGGTAACAGCGGGGAAGAAGCTGTTTCTGAGTCTGTTCGTGCATGTTCTCAGACTTCTGTATCTCCTGCCCGATGGAAGAAACCCCAATGGGGAGCAACCAGAAGTCATCGTGAACATGGGCACCAATTCATAGCTAAGAAAAGGGATGAGGATCTAAAAAGTGATTTAGGGAGTTAGGTTGGAAGCCAAAGATGGTCTGTCACTGTATTTCCCACTTCGAACGCCACCCGTTTATTGACCAAAGTTGAAGCAGAAGGGGGGGTAGACCCATGGAGGTTCAGACGGCCAAGAGGTAGTTAGGATTTATGATTATTTAGAAAAACATAGTTTGATTAAAGATAGTCAGCATGACTTTGCGAGGGGCAGGCCATGCCTCACAAGCTTCATTAAATTCTTTTTGAGGATGTGACGAGACACATTGATGAAGGTCGGGCAGTGGATGTGGTGTATATGGATTTCAGTAAGGCATTTGACAAGGTTCCCCATGGTAGGCTCATTCAGAAAGTTAGGGGGCATGGGATACAGGAAAATTTGGCTGTCTGGATATAGAATTGGCTAGCCGAAAGAAGACAGCGAGTGGTAGTGGATGGAAAATATTCCGTCTGAGGTCGCTGACCAGTGGTGTCCTGCAGCTTTCTATTCTGGGACCTCTGCTTTTTTATAAATGACTTGGATGAGGAAGTGGAAGGATGGGTTAGTAAGTTTGCCAATGACACAAAGGTTGGTGGAGCTGTAGATAGTGTTGAGGGCTGCTGCAGGTTACAACAGGACATTGACAGGATGCTGGGCTGGGAAGTGGCAGATGGAGTTCAACCTTGATAAATGTGAAGTGATTCATTTTGGAAGGTCAAATTTGAATGCTGAATACAGGGTGAAAGGTAGGATTCTGGAAAGTGTGGAGGAAGAGGGATCTTGGGGTCCACGTACATAGATCCCTCAAAGTTGCCACACAGGTTGATAGGGTTGTTACGAAGGCATCTGGTGTGTTGGCTTTCATTAACAGGGGGATTGAGTTTCAGAGCCGCAAGGTTTTGCTGCAGCTTTATAAAACCCTAGTTCGATCACACTTGGAATATTGTGTCCAGTTCTGGTCGCCTCATTATAGCAAGGACGTGGATGCTTTGGAGAGGGCACAGAGGAGATTTATCAGGATGCTGCCTGGACTGGAGGGCATGTCTTATGAAGAAAGGTTGACGGAGCTAGGTCTTTTCTCACTGGAGCGAAGAAGGATGAGAGGTGACTTGACATAGGTGTACAAGGTGACAAGAGGCATGGATAGAATGGATAGCCAGAGACTTTTCACCAGGGCAGAAATGGCAGTCATGAGGGGACATAATTTTAAGGTGATTGGAGGAAGGCATAGGGAAGATGTCAGAGGAAGATTCTTTACACAGAGTGGTGGATGCGTGGAATGCACTGCCAGTGGAGGTGGTGGAGTCAGAGTCATTAGGGACATTTAAGCGACTCTTGGGACAGGCATATTGGCAGCAGTAAATTGATGGGGTATAGGTTTGGTTGATCCTAGATTAGGATAAATGGTCGGCACAACATCGTGGGCCGAAGGGTCTGTACTGTGCTGTACTGTTCTATATTCTATGTTGTCTGTTCTAATTCCACCGGGTACCCATCCGGTCCCAGGGCCTTACCCACTTGCATCGCCTCCATCCCCTCTACCACTTCTACAAGCCCAATTGGGGCCCCCAAACCCTCCACCAGCTCCTCATCAACCTTCTGGAACTCCAGCCCTCCCAGAAACCTCCTCATCCCCTCTTCCCTGGCTGGGGGTTCCGAATTAGACAATTTGCTATAGAACTCCCGAAACACCCCATTCACCCCGCCTGGTCCAAGACCGTGTTCCCTCCTGTGTCCTTCACTTTCCCAATTTCTCTCGTCACCTCCTGCTTCCTCAACAGGGGCGCTAACATCCTGCTCGCTTTCTCCCCATACTCGTATACCGCCCCCTCACCCTTCGCAACTGCGCAACCGCCTTACCCGTGGTTAACAGCCCAAACTCCATTTGCAGCCTCTGCCATTCCTTTAACAGCCCTTCCTCTGGGGCCTCTGCATATCTCCTGTCCACCTGCAGAATTTCCTCAGAGCCTTTCTGTCTCGAAAGACTCCGCCTTCTCTCTGTGTGCCCGAATCGCAATAAACTCCCCCCCGACCACTGCTTTCAGTGGCCCCCAAACCATACCTGCCGAAACCTCCCCGTGTCATTAATCTCAACATACCCCTGGATGGCCTTCCTTACCCGCTCACACACCTCTTCCTCTGCTAAAAGTCCCACATCCAGCCTCCATTGCCGGCGCTAGCCCCCCACTTTGCTCACTACCCCCGCTGATACCCCCCCCCCCCGTTTGAACATTTGTGAAAACAAACCAAAAGCAATCCCTCCCCTATCCCAAACAGATCAACCCCCCATCTCTTAACAAAAGAGAAAAAACAAGCCGAAAATGAAAGAAATGGCCCCAAACCTAAATTAACCGTAACATCATAACAGCATCCCCACCAAAGTTCAAGGTCCACCTTCTCCTGCCAGTCCATTGTCTCTGACAAATTCTACCGCCTCCTCGCCGACCCAAAGTACAATTCCCGGCCTTCGTAGGTCACCCACAGACGTACAGTAGCGCAAATTTCAGTCCCTTGTTGTAGAGGGCAGCCTTGACCCTGTTGAAGCTCGCTCTCTTCTTGGTCAACTCTGCACCCAGGTCCTGGTACACTTGAATTTCATTACCCTCCCAGGTACAGCGCCTCGTCTACCTGGCCGACCTCGTAATTTGCTCCTTGTCCAGGAACCGGTGCAGCTGCATCACCATCGCCCTCGGTGGCTCTTTTTCCTAGGGCTTCCTCATTAGCACCCTGTGAACTCGATCCACCTCAAACAGCCGTGCAAACACATCCTCTCCAAGTAGCTTCTTCAGCATCCTCCAACATACGTGCCAGCATCGGCTCCTTCACTTCCCTCCTGCCCCCCTGCAATCCTTATATTCTGCATGCGTGACCGGTTCTCTAAGTCCTCGACCTTCTCCTGGAGCGAGACTTTGAGGCAAACTACTCCTTGTGTTCCTCTGCCACCTCCTCCATCTTCTGGATCGCCTGACCCAGGGCCACCAGCTTCGTTTCCACGCGGTCGACCACCGCCATGATATAATCCACTGCCCGGGCCAGGTCCTACAGACAGTTGGAGGGCTCTTTGGGAACCCATGGCAGAACCCCTGGCTAGATTAAGGAGCTGAGCAAATACTGCGAGTTTGGGCCATCCCTGGCCGAGATGCTACCTGACCAGCTATTGTGTGGGATCGATAATGTCGCAACACAAAAAATATTGTTGACAGAACCCACACTAAACATCAGACATATAGAGTGAGCACTATCCTTGGAGAACGCCAAGAAAGGGGCCCAAAATTTCCAAGGAGGCTTGGGGGAAGGGGGATGTAGAGAGGACCCTCGTACAGACATTCTGCCATCTCAAAAGACAGCTGAATAAGCCTATAAGTACCAAGGAAGCCTCCCCAGAAGACGACAAGCCCCAGCAGCAAGGGACACAACCCAGGCAAGACTGCAAGAATCAGCAAGACCCGTACTGCCCAAGCCGGAAGCCAAAGCCATCTCAGACACTGTCTTTGAAAGTCTTTCAGCCCATAGAGGATGAAATGATGCAGCTAAATGGCATCATCAACCATACGGTTGCCCCGATAAAGATAACACTCTTGGTCAACGACCATTCTCTAGAAGGACGTGGATACAGGAGCTGCCGTCTCCATCGTCGGGAAACAGATCTTCCAGCATCTCCAGATGGGCACCTTTCCCCTAGGCATGCAAAACACCAGAGACAATGGACTGGCAGGAGAAGGTGGACCAGGCAATATATACAGGGTAAATTCTGAAGATAAAGGGATAATTCTGAAGCTATGATTATAGCAGCAAACGGCCGGCTCCTGCTCATAGTTGTACGAGGACCAGGAGCCAGCTTCTAGATGATCCGTCTGGACTGGATACAAATGTTTAACTAGGAACCGATGGACTGTACAAGGTCATTGGCAAATACCCAAAGGTATTCCAAGAAGGCCTTGACAGAATAAAGGGAGCAAGAGCAAAGATTTATGTGGATTCCACACCCTACCCAAATATTTCAGGGCATGGTCAGTTCCATACAGTTTATTTACCAAAGTAGATACTGAGCAGACGCAGTTAGAGAGCCTCGGGATAATACGACCAGTGCAGTTTGCAGAGTGGGCTGCACCCATAGTCCCCGTCCTGAAGCCCGGCAAGATGGTCCGCCTTTGCAGGGACTATAAAGTAACAGTTAATAAAGCCTCACTTTTCGATCAGTACCCCATGCCACACATAGAAGATCTATATGCCAAACTGGCAGGGGGTCAAACCTTCACCAAACTAGATATGATCCATACCTACCGCCAGCTAGAGTTGGACAAATCATCCAGGAAATAGGTGATGATTAATACCTATAAAGGTTTAAAGGAATATACATGCCTTCTCTTTGGAATCTCGTCAGCATGCGCCATTTTTCAACGCATGATGGAGAACATACTCCAAGGTCTACCTAAGATGGCAGCATCTTTAGACGAAGTACTAATCACTGGAGCCAAGAAAAAGGGCACCTAACAAATCTGGAGGAGGTTTTGAGATTATTTTCTGATGCGGGTGTCAGTCTCAAACGAGAAAAATGTGTTCCAGGCAGGCAAAGTGATCTACCCAGGGTACTGAGCCAATACAAAAGGCTACACCCCATTAGGGCCATCAAAGCTGCAATGACCCCGCGAAATACGACATAATTAAAATCTTTCCTAGGCCTTGTAAATTACCATGGCCACTTTATTGTCACCCTTGCACACACTATTTAAAAATGCACCAGAAGTGGTTGTGGCAGGCGCCACAGAATGATGCCTTTGTGAAGGTGAAGCAACAGTTACTATTATCAAACATCCTGGGTCATTACAACCCCAAGAGAGAGCTGGTATTAACATGTAATGTCTCTCTATTTGGAGTAGGGGTAGTTCTTTCTCATCGATGGGACGAAGGCACAGCCAGATCCAAAGCATGCATCCAGAATCTTGGCGGATGTGGAAAAACACTATTATCAGATTAAAAAGGAAGGACTGGCTGTTATTTTTGGGGTGAAGAAATTACATCCACATGTCTAAGGCCAACACTTCACAATCGTAACAGACCATAAACTCTGCTAAGCCTTTTCAAAGAGGGCAAAGTGATTCGCCCTATTGCCTCTGCCCAGATCCAACGATGGACATTATTGTTAGCGGCCTACGAATACTCTCTCGAGCACCAACCAGGAACACACATTGCCAATGAGGATGCCCTGAGTCACTTCCCACTGCCCATAAGTTTGGCCCCTCTGATGGCATTGGAAGAAGTCCTCATGACCTTGAACTTCCTGGATACCTTGCCAGTATCCATGAAGCAGATTCAAGCATGGACACAGAAGGATCCCACACTGGTAAAATTGCACCATATGAAAGTCAGTGGCAGAATCCGTGACACCCCACAGATGACATGAACCCTTTCCTCACTAAACGGCAAAAGAGTGAAGAAAATGGCATCATCGACTTCCGGTGGCGGCCATGGAGTAGGAGGTCGCGTATTTGGTAGCTCCTGGTCGTGACGGAACTTTTGGACCTTTCCTCCCAGCTTTTTCAGAATTTTATTGGAAAAAACGGTGGCACAGTGAAGAGGAATCCCCACCAGTATATGGAGACGTGGACCAGAAGTGGTTTTAGAAGAAGAAATAGCCGAGCAAAGAAGGCGCGTGCAGAACCCACAGCACAGGAAAACATGGCGGAGGTGCAGGCTCCTGGCTTGGCGGCCCAGTGGTTCACGGTACAGTTGGTGAAATTCATTCAGGAGAGTTTCGCCAAGCAAAAGAAGGAAGGTGTAGACCCGATCAAGGCATCAATCGATCGGGTGGAACAGAGACTATAAGCCCACGGACCAGAGACTAGAAGCCACGGACTGGCGATTCAGAAGATGGAGGAGAAGGTGGCCGAGCACGAGGACCAGCTAACCGCGCTGGAGGCAGCAGTGGGGCTGATGAGGGACCACCAGAAAAGGCTACAGGAGAAGGTGAAGGACCTGGAGAATAGGTTCCGTAGACAGAGCTTGAGGATTGTCGGCCTCCCGGAGGGCGGCGAGGGATCGGACGCAAGGGCATAAGTGGCGAGTATGCTTGAAAGGTTAATGGGTGATGGGGGATTTGCTCGACCCTTGGAAGTGGAAAGAGTGCATGGGAGGAAGCCACGAGTGAATGAGCTGCTGAGGGTGATGGTGGTGCGAATGCACCGGTTCCTGGATAAGGAACAGGTTTTGCGATGGGCCAAGCAGACACGGAGCTGCAAGTGAGAAAACAGCGAGCTGCGCATCTACTAAGACCTGGATGTGGAACTGGCCAAAAGAAGAGTGGGATTTAATAAGAGTAAAACCGGCCCTCTTCAAGAAGGGGGTGAAGTTTGGAATGCTACATCCAGCTCGTTTGTGGGTCACCTATGTGGGCCAGGAGCATTATTGTGGATCGCCGGACGAGGCGATGGACTTTGTTTCAGATAAAAGGCTGGCAGGTGACTGAAGACACTGAACTCTGGGGGCGGGTAATGCTGTATCGATTCTGTAAAAGTTATTTTTGTTTTGAACTGTACATGGTGTGTTTTCTGTACCAATCTTTGGCCGTTGCTCAGTTCTGTAAATCAACTTGGTTCTTGTGGGGGGATGGTGGGTGGGTTCTTTTTCTTCTCTGTGTTCGTTGGGGACTGTGCTGTTTTGAATATGTATGTTCGAGCGGGGGGGAGAGGGAAAACAATAATGAGTAGGATGTTTGACGCCATGGGCGGGGGCTACCAGGCTAGCTGGGCGGGCTAGCTCACGGAAACGCAGTGGGGGGCGAGCAGGTGATAAGTTTGTTCATGGGGGTTGGGATTGTTGTGCTGTTAATGTGGGGCAGGGGGGGGAATTGCTCTGTTGACAGAGGAGGGAATGTTGTTGGGAGACAAATGGGAGGTCGAGGACGGTGGGTGCCCGAGGGTGGGCCTGCGGAGGCACGGGCCGCGAGCTGGAGGGTAGCCGATTGATCGGCGGGGGGGGATGCCTCCCGGCCAGGCTGATCACATGGAACATTAGAGGCTGAATGGGCCAGTTAAGAGGGCTCGCGTGTTCGCGCATTTGAAGGGATTGAAGGCGGACGTGGCAATGCTACAGGAGACACACCTGAGGGTAATAGATCAGACCAGATTGAGGAAGGGGTGGGTCAGGCAAGTATTTCACTCGGGGTTGGATTCTAAGACTAGGGGGGCAGTGATCCTGATCAATAAGCGGGTGTCATTTGAGGCAGGAAATATAGTTGCGGATGTGAGGGGTAGGTATATCATGGTGAGGGGGAAGCTGGAGGGGATGATGGTGGTGTCCGTGAATATTTACGCACCAAACTGGGACGACGCGGAGTTTATGAGACGGGTGTTAAGGAAGATCCTGGACCTTGACTCGCATAAGCTGATCACGGTGGGGATTTTAATATGGTTATGGATCGGTCGAGGTCAAAGACAGGGAGGGTGTAAGCAGTGGCGAAGAAACTAAAGGGGTTCATGGAGCAGATGGGGGGGGGGGGGGGGGGCGGGTAGACCCATGGAGGTTCAGACGGCCAGGAGCAAAGGAGTTTTCTTTCTTATCCCATGTCCACAAAGTATACTCCCGGATCGATTTTTTAAATCTTGAACAGGGCTTTACTGGCAGGGGTGGTTGATACAGAGTATTCGGCGATTGCTGTGTCAGACCATGTCCTACATTGGGTGGATCTGCGGGTGAGCAAGGAGGGGGGTCAGCGCCCGCAATGGAGATTGGACGTAGGACTGTTAGCGGACAAAGGGGTGCGCGTGCGTGTGAGGAAGTCCATCCAGAACAGTCTGGAAATAAATGATTTGGGGGAAGTTTCGGCACCAACGGTTTGGGAAGCGCTGAAGGCAGTGGTTAGGGGGGAGCTAATATCGATACGGGCCCATAGGGAGAAGGTGGAGCGACCAGAAATAGATAGGTTGGTGAGGAAACACTCCAGGTAGACAGGAGATAGTCGGAGGCCCCGAAGGCAGGGTTAATGAAGGAGCGGCAGAAGCTACAGATGGAGTTTGGTCTGTTGTCTACAGGGAAGGCGGTGGAGCAGTTGAGGAAGTCGGGAGGGGGGCGATATACGAGTATGGAGAGAAGGCCAGTGGGATGCTTGCACACCAGCTAAAGAAAATGGCGGCGGCCAGGGAGATAGGAAAAGAGAAGGACAGAGGAGGGAACACGGTCTCGGATCCAGCAGGGGTGAACGGGGTGTTTAAGGAATTTTACAAGCGGCTGTATGAGTCGGAACTCCCAGCTGGGGTGGAGGGGGTGAGGCAGTTTTTGGGAGAGTTGACGTTTTCGAAGGTGGAGGAAAGTGTAGTGGAGGGGTTGAGAGCCCCGATCAGGATTGAAGAAATAGCAGAGGGGCTGGAGGCCATGCAGTCGGGTCAGGCCCCGGAATCGGACGGTTACCCAGTGGAATTTTACAAAACGTTCTCGGAGATGCTGGGCCCGCTGCTGGTGAGGGCATTTAATGAGGCAAGGGAGCGGGGTTTTCTTCCCCCAACAATGTCACAGGCCTCAATCTCACTTATCCTGAAGCGAGAGAAGGACCCAGAGCTATGCGGATCATACAGACCAATCTCCCTATTGAATGTCGATGCCAAACTATTGGCTAAAATCTTGGCCTCAAGGATAGAAGATGGTGTCCCAGAGATGATAGAGGAAGACCAGACGGGGTTTGTTAAGGGCAGGTAGCTAACGGTCAACGTTCGAAGGCTCTTAAATGTGAACATGATGCCCTCAAGAGGGAAGGGCGGTGGGGGTAGTCGTCGCGATAGACGCTGAAAAGGCCCTTCGACCGGGTGCAGTGGAACTATTTGTGGGAGGTATTAGGACGGTTTGGGTTTGGGCGGGACTTCATTTATTGGGTTAAGTTGTTGTACCAGGCACCGGTGGCGAGTGTTCGAACGAATGGCTGACGTCAGGTTATTTTAAACTGCAGTGAGGTACAAGGCAAGGATGTCCACTCTCCCCGCTGCTGTTTGCTTTGGTCATAGTGATGCACTATCAATTACGACGAGACGAGAGTAGAGAGTAATCGAGGCTTTATTAAGCAGAGATGTGTTGCCTCCTGCAGCTGCTGCCGAAATGGCTGCAGCTCGGTGAGCACACACATTTATACTCCGCCTACTGGGCGGAGCCAGCAGGCAGGGATCTACCCCCATACCTGTAGTACAGGAGCCGTACCGTATTACCTCTCATATACGTATTATACAAACAGTGGTGACTACCACATTCAGCCCCCCGCCCCCGGCGAAAGTTCACAAAAATAGCCGATCGGGTGCCTTGATCCTCCGTTGTGAGCGCCGCAGTCCCGGTGGTGATGCAGGCGCCGGCTTGGTCGCCTGTGACTCCGGGAGCATGTAGCCCTCATCCTCATCCCCGGGTGGAACCAATGGGAGGACGGATCGACCTGCAGCGGGGGCTGAGGTGAGGTGCGCTGGGGGGAGGTTGGATGGCGCCGGGGCAATTGGAGCGGTGGGGGTGGGGAACCAGCTGGTGCCAGGTCCCTGAGGGAGACTGTGTCTTGGCGGCCGTCGGGGTACGCCACGTATGCGTACTGCGGGTTCGCATGTAGCAGCTATACCCTTTCGACCACCGGGCCCGCCTTGTCAAGCCGCACGTGCTTGCGGAGGAGGACGGGTCCTGGGGCTGCCAGCCACGTTGGGAGCGAAACCCCGGAGGTGGACTTCCTAGGGAAGGTAAGGAGACGTTCATGAGTTGTTGCACGTTAACATTCAGTTGTCTCCCTTTTACGAACCCTGTCTGGTCTTCGTGTACCACCCCCGGGACACAGTCCTCTATCCACGATGCCAGTACCTTTGCCAACATTTTGGCGTCCACGTTCAATAATGAAATAGGTCTATAGGACCCGCACTGCAACGGATCTTTATCCCTCTTCAAAATTAGCGATATCGTCGCCTCCGACATCGTCGGGGGTAAAGTCCCTCCTTCCCTGGCCTCATTAAACGTCCTCACCATCAACGGGGCCAACAAGTCCACATATTTTCTGTAATATTCCACCGGGAACCCGTCTGGTCCCGGAGCCTTCCCTGCTTGCATGCTTCCCAGTCCCTTAATAACCTCGTCCACCCCAATCGGTGCCCCCAGGCCTACCACCTCCTGCTCCTCCACTTTCGGGAACCTCAATTGATCCAGGAACTGCCGCATCCCCTCCTCTCCCTCTGGGGGTTGAGACCTATACAGTCCCTCATAGAAGGTCTTGAACACCTCATTTATCTTTCCTGCTCTTCGCACCGTGTCTCCCTTTTCGTCTCTAATTCCTCCTATCTCCCTCGCTGCTGTCCTCTTTCGCAATTGATGAGCCAACAGGCGACTGGCCTTTTCCCCATATTCAATCCTCCTCCCCTGTGCCTTCCTCCACAGCACCTCCGCCTTTCTGGTGGTCAGAAGGTCAAACTCCGTCTGGAGTCATCTCCTCTCCCTGTACAGTCCCTCCTCCGGGGTCTCTGCAAATTCCCTATCCACCCTTAAAATCTCCCCCAGTAATCTTTCCCTTTCCTTGGCCTCTGTTTTCCTTTTGTGGGCCCCAATGGAGATCAGCTCTCCTCTGACCACCGCTTTTAGTGCTTCCCATACCACTCCCACAGGGACCTCGCCGTCGTCATTGACCTCCAGGTATCTCTCAATACACCCCCGCACTCTTGCACACACTCCCTCATCCGCCATCAATCCCACATCTAATCGCCAGAGTGCTCTCTGCTCCCTTTCCTCTCCTAATTCCAGGTCCACCCAATGTGGGGCATGATCCGAAACCGCGATGGCTGAATACTCAGCTTCTTCCACCCTAGAGATCAACGACCTTCCCAAAACAAAAAAATCTATCCGGGAGTACACTTTATGGACATGGGAGAAGAAGGAGAACTCCCTAGCCCTAGGTCTAAGAAATCGCCATGGATCCACTCCCCCCATTTGGTCCATAAACCCCTTAAGTACCTTGGCCGCTGCCGGCCTTCTTCCGGTCCTTGAGCTGGATCTATCTAGCCCCGGGTCCAGCACCATATTAAAGTCCCCTCCTAAAATCAAGTTTCCTACCTCCAGGTCCGGTATACGCCCCAGCATCCGTCTCATAAATTCCGCATCGTCCCAGTTCAGGGCATACACATTAACCAACACGACCTCCATTCCCTCCAGCTTGCCACTCACCATTACATATCTACCTCCGCTATCTGCTACGATGTTCTTTGCTTCAAATGCTACCCGTTTCCCCACCAAAATGGCCACCCCTCTGTTCTTTGCGTCTAGTCCTGAGTGGAACACCTGTCCCACCCATCCTCTCCTTAACCTAACTTGGTCCGCCACCTTTAGGTGCGTCTCTTGGAGCATAACCACGTCTGCCCTTAGCCCTTTCAGATGCGCGAGCACTCGGGCCCTTTTTATCGGTCCGTTCAGGCCTCTCACGTTCCACGTGATCAGCCTCACTAGGGGGCTACCTGCCCCCCTCCCGTGTCGACTAGCCATTACCTTCTCTAGGCCAGTCCCATATCCCGCCTCCGCGCTCCCACTCGCTCCCCCAGCGTCGCATACCATCCCCGTCCACCCACTCTTTAGCCATTTCCTTTTGGATTTCCGCAGCAGCAACCCAGTTGTCCCCCCCCCCCCACCCCCTCCCCGCTAGATCTCTTTCTAGCGTGATTGCTCCCCCCATATTACTTCCGTAAGTCAGCTGACTTCAACTGACCCCGGCTGCTCCTGCTCACTCCTCGACCCCCCCGTGTGGGGAACTCCCTTGCGCCTGTCTTCCCGCCATATTCTTTCTGGCGCGGAAACATCCCTTTACCTGACCCGCCTCTTGTGGCGCAGCTCCCTTTCCCCTCCCCCTCCCCTTCCTCATTCTCCATCTATGTCCCGTCTTTCCCCCCTCACCGGAGCCCACATTTCCCAATGTCTCCCCCCTTCCCAATTTACTTCTCAATTAACTTCAACCATAACATTAACAATAACATTTCCTGAAGCATCAGTCCCTCAGTTCCGATCCAATTTCTCCTCTTTGATAAAGGTCCATGCTTCCTCCGCCGTCTCAAAATAATGGTGTCTCTCCTGATACGTGACCCATAGTCTTGCCGGCTGCAGCATCCCGAACTTCACCTTCTTTTTATGCAACACCTCCTTGGCTCGGTTAAAGCTCGCCCTCCTTCTCGCCACCTCCGCACTCCAATCCTGGTACACCCGTACCACTGCATTCTCACATCTGCTACTCCGCACCTTTTTAGCCCATCTCAGGACTTCTTCTCTTTCCTTAAGGCGGTGAAATCGCACGATTATCGCCCTGGGTGGTTCTCCCGCTTTTGGTCTTCTCGCCGGGATCTGATGTGCCCACTCCACCTCCAAGGGGCCCGTAGGGGCCTCAGCACCCATCAGTGAGCTCAGCATCGTACTTGCATAAGCTCCACAGTCCACTCCTTCCACACCCTCAGGGAGACCCAGTATCCGAAGGTTCTTCCTTCGCGCTCCGTTTTCTAGGGCCTCGATCCTTTCAGTGCATTTTTTATGAAGTGCCTCGTGCGTCTGTGTCTTAACCGCCAGGCCCAGGATCTCGTCCTCATTATCCGTCACCTTCTGCTCCACCACGCGGAGCTCTGTCTCCTGGGTCTTTTGTGTCTCCTTGAGCCCCTCAATTGCCTGTAGCATCGGGGTCAGCAGCTCCACGCACCGTCTCAAAAATTCATCCTGCTCGGGCCCCAATGTCGCCTGCGCTTTCTCCGCCGCCATCTTGTGCTTCTCCCTTTCTGACCCTTTGGTCGACGATTCCTCGCGCTGCAGCCGCCGCCGCCGGTTTTTTCCTCCTTCGTTGGGGGGGGGGGGACTCCCTTCTCACTCACCCCACACCGGGTTGCGTCGCCAATAAATTTCCCGTTGGGGCTCTTAAAAGAGCCCGAAGGTCCGTCGGAGCTGGAGCCGCCGAAACGTGCGGCTAGCAAGGCATCACCGCAACCGGAAGTTTCGAGCCTGGCCTTATAAGTTCCATCCGGAAGAACCTTTTCCGTGCAAATTCATCTGTGGGATAGAGCTCTTTGTCCCCTATCCGGTACTTCCGTGTATACCCCAAATTCACTCCAACTATGCAATTCTTGATGTTTAGCTTCTTTGATAACTTTTTCATCCAATTTATTTGAAGCCACCAAAATCTCACGTGCATGTGGGCTTCTACTCCTATTAGTCTCTGTCAGCGAGAGAACCTGAGAACATCTCAGACACTCAGAAGGCAAGTAAGTGATTTTTACTTTTATACCTTTTTTCAAATTGTGTGTGTCGGGGGGGAAATTGAAGCGACATCACAGAAAAGCTGTGACCTGAGTGGCTGGTTGGGATTCTAACCTAAATTTAAAAAATATTTGAGTATTTGGGAACTAATTAAACATAATAACTTAATTATAATTTAGAGGATATCTAAGCCAGAGATCGGAGAGTATTATAGTTAGCTATCGCATTTCTATTAGAAATCTAGTGCTAGGAAACAGATAGTTGACAGTAACTTTGCAATTTTAAAAAAAAAGTATTTAAAAAAAAAAGAGACAAATTTTAATTTTAATTAATTGACGCAATGTCAGTTAGAGGGGTGCTGTGCTCTGACTGTGAGATGTGGCAGGTCCGGGAGGCTTCCAGCGTCCCGGGTGGCTTCATCTGCAGAAAGTGCACCCAACTGGAGCTCCTCACAGACCGCATGGTTCGGTTGGAGCAGCAATTGGATGCACTTAGGAGCATGCAGGTGGCGGAAAGCGTCATAGATCGCAGTTATGTAAATGTGGTCACACCCAAGGTGCAGGCAGAGAAATGGGTGACCACCAGAAAGGGCAGGCAGTCAGTGCAGGAATCCCCTGTGGTTGTCCCCCTCTCGAACAGATATACCCCTTTGGATACTGTCGGGGGGGATAGCCTATCAGGGGAAAACAGCAGCAGCCAGAGAAGTGGCACCACGGCTGGCTCTGATGTTCAGAAGGGAGGGTCAAAGCGCAGAAGAGTAATAGTAATAGGGGACTCTATAGTCAGGGGCACAGATAGGCGCTTCTGTGGACGTGAAAGAGACTCCAGGATGGTATGTTGCCTCCCTGGTGCCAGGGTCCAGGATGTCTCCGAACGGGTAGAGGGAATCCTGAAGGGGGAGGGCAAACAGGCAGAGGTCGTTGTACATATTGGTACTAACGACATAGGCAGGAAGGGGCATGAGGTCCTGCAGCAGGAGTTCAGGGAGCTAGGCAGAAAGTTAAAGGACAGGACCTCGAGGGTTGTAATCTCGGGATTACTCCCTGTGCCACGTGCCAGTGAGGCTAGAAATAGGAAGATAGAGCAGACAAACACGTGGCTAAACAGCTGGTGTAGGAGGGAGGGTTTCCGTTTTCTGGACCACTGGGAGCTCTTCCGGGGCAGGTGTGACCTGTATAAGATGGACGGGTTGCATCTAAACCGGAGAGGCATAAATATCCTGGCCGCGAGGTTTGCTAGTGTCACACGGGAGGGTTTAAACTAGTATGGCAGGGGGGTGGGTACGGGAGCAATAGGTCAGAAGGTGAGAGCATTGAGGGAGAACTAGGGAATAGGGACAGTGTGGCTCTGAGGCAGAGCAGACGGGGAAAAGTTGCTGAACACAGCGGGTCTGGTGGCCTGAAGTGCATATGTTTTAATGCAAGGAGCATTACGGGTAAGGCAGATGAAATTAGAGCTTGGATTACTACTTGGAACTATGATGTTATTGCCATTACAGAGACCTGGTTGAGGGAAGGGCAGGATTGGCAGCTAAACGTTCCAGGATTTAGATGTTTCAGGCGGGATAGAGGGGGATGTAAAAGGGGAGGCGGAGTTGCGCTACTTGTTCGGGAGAATATCACAGCTATACTGCGAGAGGACACCTCAGAGGGCAGTGAGGCTATATGGGTAGAGATCAGGAATAAGAAGGGTGCAGTCACAATGTTGGGGGTATACTACAGGCCTCCCAACAGCCAGCGGGAGATAGAGGAGCAGATAGGTAGACAGATTTTGGAAAAGAGTAAAAACAACAGGGTTGTGGTGATGGGAGACTTCAACTTCCCCAATATTGACTGGGACTCACTTAGTGCCAGGGGCTTAGACGGGGCGGAGTTTGTAAGGAGCATCCAGGAGGGCTTCTTAAAACAATATGTAAACAGTCCAACTAGGGAAGGGGCGGTACTGGACCTGGTATTGGGGAATGAGCCCGGCCAGGTGGTAGATGTTTCAGTAGGGGAGCATTTTGGTAACAGTGACCACAATTCAGTAAGTTTTAAAGTACTGGTGGACAAGGATAAGAGTGGTCCGAGGATGAATGTGCTAAATTGGGGGAAGGCTAATTATGACAATATTAGGCGGGAACTGAAGAACATAGATTGGGGGCGGATGTTTGAGGGCAAATCAACATCTGACATGTGGGAGGCTTTCAAGTGTCAGTTGAAGGGAATACAGGACAGGCATGTTCCTGTGAGGAAGAAAGATAAATACGGCAATTTTCGGGAACCTTGGATGACGAGTGATATTGTAGGCCTCGTCAAAAAGAAAAAGGAGGCATTTGTCAGGGCTAAAAGGCTGGGAACAGACGAAGCCTGTGTGGCATATAAGGAAAGTAGGAAGGAACTTAAGCAAGGAGTCAGGAGGGCTAGAAGGGGTCATGAAAAGTCATTGGCAAATAGGGTTAAGGAAAATCCCAAGGCTTTTTACACGTACATAAAAAGCAAGAGGGTAGCCAGGGAAAGGGTTGGCCCACTGAAGGATAGGCAAGGGAATCTATGTGTGGAGCCAGAGGAAATGGGCGAGGTACTAAATGAATACTTTGCATCAGTATTCACCAAAGAGAAGGAATTGGTAGATGTTGAGTCTGGAGAAGGGGGTGTAGATAGCCTGGGTCACATTGTGATCCAAAAAGACGAGGTGTTGGGTGTCTTAAAAAATATTAAGGTAGATAAGTCCCCAGGGCCTGATGGGATCTACCCCAGAATACTGAAGGAGGCTGGAGAGGAAATTGCTGAGGCCTTGACAGAAATCTTTGGATCCTCGCTGTCTTCAGGGGATGTCCCGGAGGACTGGAGAATAGCCAATGTTGTTCCTCTGTTTAAGAAGGGTAGCAAGGATAATCCCGGGAACTACAGGCCGGTGAGCCTTACTTCAGTGGTAGGGAAATTACTGGAGAGAATTCTTCGAGACAGGATCTACTCCCATTTGGAAGCAAATGGACGTATTAGTGAGAGGCAGCACGGTTTTGTGAAGGGGAGGTCGTGTCTCACTAACTTGATAGAGTTTTTCGAGGAGGTCACTAAGATGATTGATGCAGGTAGGGCAGTGGATGTTGTCTACATGGACTTCAGTAAGGCCTTTGACAAGGTCCCTCATGGTAGACTAGTACAAAAGGTGAAGTCACACGGGATCAGGGGTGAGCTGGCAAGGTGGATTCAGAACTGGCTAGGCCATAGAAGGCAGAGGGTAGCAATGGAGGGATGCTTTTCTAATTGGAGGGCTGTGACCAGTGGTGTTCCACAGGGATCAGTGCTGGGACCTTTGCTGTTTGTAGTATATATAAATGATTTGGAGGAAAATGTAACTGGTCTGATTAGTAAGTTTGCAGACGACACAAAGGTTGGTGGAATTGCGGATAGCGATGAGGACTGTCTGAGGATACAGCAGGATTTAGATTGTCTGGAGACTTGGGCGGAGAGATGGCAGATGGAGTTTAATCCGGACAAATGTGAGGTAATGCATTTTGGAAGGGCTAATGCAGGTAGGGAATATACAGTGAATGGTAGAACCCTCAAGAGTATTGAAAGTCAAAGAGATCTAGGAGTACAGGTCCACAGGTCATTGAAAGGGGCAACACAGGTGGAGAAGGTAGTCAAGAAGGCATACGGCATGCTTGCCTTCATTGGACGGGGCATTGAGTATAAGAATTGGCAAGTCATGTTGCAGCTGTATAGAACCTTAGTTAGGCCACACTTGGAGTATAGTGTTCAATTCTGGTCGCCACACTACCAGAAGGATGTGGAGGCTTTAGAGAGGGTGCAGAAGAGATTTACCAGAATGTTGCCTGGTATGGAGGGCATAAGCTATGAGGAGCGATTGAATAAACTCGGTTTGTTCTCTCTGGAACGAAGGAGGTTGAGGGGCGACCTGATAGAGGTCTACAAAATTATGAGGGGCATAGACAGAGTGGATAGTCAGAGGCTTTTCCCCAGGGTAGAGGGGTCAATTACTAGGGGGCATAGGTTTAAGGTGAGAGGGGCAAGGTTTAGAGTAGATGTACGAGGCAAGTTTTTTACGCAGAGGGTAGTGGGTGCCTGGAACTCGCTACCGGAGGAGGTAGTGGAAGCAGGGACGATAGGGACATTTAAGGGGCATCTTGACAAATATATGAATAGGATGGGAATAGAAGGATACGGACCCAGGAAGTGTAGAAGATTGTAGTTTAGTCGGGCAGTATGGTCGGCGCGGGCTTGGAGGGCCGAAGGGCCTGTTCCTGTGCTGTACATTTCTTTGTTCTTTGTTCTTTGTTCTAGTATTCGTAGTCTTACTCATGTTCCGAGATCTTGATAAACTACGTCCCCTCTCCCGCCTGGTATCTCGTTCTGTACTGCTACTGCTTGATTTTTCCCTTGATTTTGGGATGTCCTTTCAATTGTTCTCCACCTTTTCCTGCGGACCTGTTCACTATTTGATGTACTATCTGAACTGGCACTGCATTTCTGTGCCCTCCATTTTTGAACTTTGTTTTCCCAATCCATTGTCTTGATTCCTTCCCCTGAATGCTGGACATTCAACCAATGTTTATACTTTCCAGTGGTCTTCCCTGCTCTACTAATAACAGTTGAATCCTTCCATTGACTAGACCCTTCAGGCAAGTATGTCACTTTTGTACCAACTTTTGGCAGTTGCCCTTTTGGAAAAATGGCCTGTTCTAATTCATCAGAAGTGTTGTGTTCCTCCACAGAAACCCTGTCTATATCAGTTAATTGGTCCTCATAGTTCTGTAACACATGCGTATCAGATGACTCTGGTTCCTCGTCATGTCTGTCTGCTCTGTCTAAAGTTGAAAATTTGTAATCTGTACCCATTATCCTTGATGAATGTACTCTAACAGTTCGATTACCATGTTGCAAAATAATTGTTTTGCCATCTATGCCTATGATCTTCCCTGGGCCTTTCCATTCATTAGAATTGTCTTTCTTATAGTATACCATGCCTCCTTGCTGAAAAACGGCATCTGATGGCCGTACGTTATGTCTTAAAGCTCTGCGAATTCTTTCAGAGACTTCTGCTTCCAAAAAAGCTTTCCTACTGCTCTGTAATGCATTTAAATGTTCAGCAAAACCAGAACTAATTGTAGTCCCCTCCCAAGCTGGAGGCTGGTCATCCGAAATGGACGGAATTTTAGGATTTCTACCAAACACTATTTGATAAGGACTATAGCCCCCAACAATGAATTCTTTGCATGTACTGCCCATGCTAAAGCTGAATTTAGCCTGAAATTTGGTTGATCTGCCAAAATTTTCCGAAGCATGTCATCGATGACAGCATGATTTATTTCACAGACACCATTACTAAATGGGCTTTCTGCAGCCATATTCATAACTCTGATATTCATGTTTTCACACATATCCCTAAACTCATCATTAGCAAATTCTCCCCCATTGTCCGTAAGGAATTTTGCCGGTGGACCCATTCCTGTCCCTATCCATTTTTCCACGATTTGATCCAGAATTACTCTCTTTTCTTTACTTTGTACAATCGTTGATTGACTAAATCTGGTTGCTAAATCTACAAAATGCAAAATAAATATATTATTTGCTTTATTCCAGATCTTAAAGTCCATGGCCACAATGTCATTAAAATCCCTGGCCAAAGGTAGGGTTACTATTGGTCTTGCTGGTGTCCTTCTGTACTTCCTACAAACTTCACAGCGGTCACTAACCAGTTCTATCAGTTTAGTATAGTCGTCATCCCTTACCCCTGCATCCTTTAATACATTTTTCAGCCTCCGAGGAGACGGATGTGCAAATTGCCTATGCAGTTTTAATACCACAAGCTTTTTATCAGCTAAAGTCCCATTTTCAACTGTCATTAACATATCTTTAACCACTCTACTTGAAATATTATTTGTCAGTAATGGAATACAATAGTGTCCTGACTGTGTAAATTGTAAGTCCACCGTCTTTCGAAAAACTGTTGCCTTATCCTGTTCCATATCCAGTTTCATGTGTGCTTTCATCATCGACGGTCTGCTCAGAAGCAAAGGTATCTCACTTGATACAACATCCGTGCTAATGAAATGATTCACTCCGGCAATATTGCAAGGGATCACCACTCTTTTCAGCGACTTCAGAGTATTATCAGCCCCAAACCTGAAACTTGTGGAACTTTCAAATTCCTTAACCTTGTTACGATTTTCAGCATTCAAAGAGTCCAGGTAACATTTTAACCAGTCAATTCCACACACTGATGTGCAGCCACTGTCCAATACAGCACAGTAGAAGGATTCTGCAACCAACACCCTCATTACCAGCATAAAACTGTCTTCATAATTTCCTTGTCTCAGTCTCCTTCTATAGTCTTGAGCCCTGTTCGTAGTCATGCGATTTTGCCATCCTGTTAGTAGTGTATCTTCCATATTCTGCCTTATTGCAGGCTGACCTATTTGGGTCATCAGAGCCATCGGAATCGAATGTTTCCCCAGAAACTTTTGTAAAGCTTTTGTCATCTGTTCGAATAAGGTATCCTTATCAGTAAACTGAACTCCTGTCAAAACCAGGAGCCTATCCATGTTGCTCACTCGAGCACAGTCAAGTAATTTAAAGGCCAACACAGACTGTGGAAATTCCAGATTGTGTTTCTGTAGCCTTTTATATAGTCTGCCAAATTCCATTATGTAGTCTTCCATGGAGATATCCTCCATTTTCCGGAACTTATCAAAATCCGACCATGCTTCATACGCACTTAACAAGTCATCTTTCTTATAAATCTTATCCATATAATGTAATAAAGTCTCCAGACCTTCTTCTGAGTCTAACTCTTCCAATTCCAGCTCAGAAAGCACTTTGTTTCGGATTTTACTGCCATATGGTAGAGAAAGAGCCAATGCCATATCTTGTTTCTCTTTCCCAAAGCAGTTACCTTAGTCCACATAACTACTGCACTTCTCCATTGGTCGTACGATTCCCTTTCAGAAAATAAGGCAAGAAGTCATATCCAGCCATCTTAATCCTCGGTTCAGCCATATATCCCTTTTTTTTTTCTTCTTTTCTCACTCACTCCTTGGTTTGATCTGGAAAAGTTGTATCTTTCAACCCTTCACATTTACACAGCAACCATCCTCTGCTACCAATTGTTAGACGTTTTATTTGCTGTGATATGAAGAGTCTAAAGTTCTGTTCCTTTTTCACAAACACCCATTTATTTCATTCCAACAGCCTTTGCACAAAACTCTCACTATACATCACCCGCCAGAGGCCACCTGAAGCCCCTTTACATATCAGTGTCAATTAATGGATACTTAACATAAATGAGACAAACTAATTGCAATGTCTCTTAACCCATTACTTAACAGTGACTAACACACATAGAGCCACTGGCGATGGTGCTAAGAGCATCAAGGGACTGGAAGGGGTTGGTCCGGGGGATGGGGGAGATTATGCCTAGGAGAATTTGGCTGGTTTTCGGGATACAAATTGAATATGGGGAAAAGTGAGATCTTTGCAATCCAGGCAAGGGGGCAGGAGAGGAGACTGGGAGAGCTGCCGTTCAGAGTGGTGGGAGGGAGCTTCTGCTATTTGGAAATCCAGGTGGCACAGGAATGGGAGCTGTTACAGAAACTAAATTTGACCCGGCTAGCGGAACAAATGAAGGAGGACCTTCAAAGGTGGGACATGCTCCCGCTGTCACTGGCAGGGAGGGTACAGACCGTGAAAGTGTTGGTCCTCCCGAGATTTCTGATTGTTTTCCAATGCCTCCCCATCTTTCTCCCAAAGGCCTTTTTTAAACGGGTAAATAAGGTGATTTCTGGTTTAGTGTGGGCGGGTAAAACCCCGCGAGTGAAGAAAGTGCTGCTGGAGGATAGTCGGAGGGAGGGTGGGTTGACGCTGCCGAGCTTTAGCAGATACTACTGGGCGGCAAACATAGCCATGATTAGGAAGTGGGGGTTGGGGGATGTGTGGGAGCGAGGGGAGGCGGCATCGTTTAAGGACACAAGTCTGGGGGCATTGATAATGGCATCTCTGCCCTTCTCGCCGGCCCGATACTCCAAAAGCCCGTGGTAGTGGCGGCCCCAAGAGTCAGTGGAGGAAGCATATGAGAGTGGAGGGAGCATCGGTCTGGGCTCCAATTTGTAACAATCATCGGTTTATTCTGGGGAGGCTAGATGGGGGTTTCGGAGATGGCAGAGAGCAGGGATCGAGAGGATGGGAGATTTATTCATAGATGGGAGCTTCCACTGTTGGGAGGATTTAGAGGAGAAATTTGAATTGCCGGGAGGGAATGCATTTAGATATATGCAGACACGGGATTTTTTGCGAAGGCAGGTTTTGACCTACCGCCACGGGGGATACAGGACAGGGTAGTTTCTAGAACGGGGGTGGGAGATGGGAAGGTCTCAGATATCTATAAAGAACTCATGGAGTCGTAGGTAACTCAGATAGAGGAGCTAAAGTGCAAATGGGAATAGGAGCTGGGGGGGGGGGGGGGGGGGGGGGGGGAGATAGACGGGGGTTTGTGGGCGGATGCTTTGAGCAGAGTCAACATATCATAGATATCATAGAATTTACAGTGCAGAAGGAGGCCATTCGGCCCATCGAGTCTGCACCGGCTCTTGGAAAGAGCACCATACCCAAGGTCAACACATCCACCCTATCCCCATAACCCAGTAACCCCACCCGACACTAAGGGCAATTTTGGACACTAAGGGCAATTTATCATGGCCAATCCACCTAACCTGCATATCTCTGGACTGTGGGAGGAAACCGGAGCACCCGGAGGAAACCCACGCACACACGGGGAGGATGTGCAGACTCCGCACAGACAGTGGCCCAAGCTGGAATCGAACCTGGGACCCTGGAGCTGTGAAGCAATTGTGCTATCCACAATGTTACCATGCTGCCCGTCCTCATCATGTCCTCATCATGTGCCAGTCTCAGCCTGATACAATTCAAGGTCGTTAACCGGGCACACATGACGGTGGCCCGGATGAGCACGTTTTTTGGGATTGAGGACAGCTGTGTGAGGTGTGCGGGAGGGCCAGCAAACCATGTCCATATGTTCTGGGCATGTCCGAAGCTTAGGGGATTCTGGCAGGGATTTGCAGAGGTCATGTCCATGGTGCTAAAAACAAGGGTGGTGCCGAGTCCTGAGGTGGCAATTTTTGGAGTGTCAGAAGATCCGGGAGTCCAGGGCGCGAGAGAGGCTGACGTCTTGGTCTTTGCCTCCTTGGTAGCCCGGAGACAGATATTGCTAGCATGGAGGGACTCGAAGCCCCCAAAATCAGATATCTGGGTTAACAACATGGCCGGGCTTCTCAGACTTGAGAAAATTAAGTTCACCTTAAGAGGGTCAATGCTCGGGTTCGTCCGGAGGTGGCAGCTGTTTGTCGACTTCTTCGGGGAAAACTAAATGTCAGCAGCGGCATAAGAAGAAGTGTGGGGGGGGGGGGGAGTTAGGCTCCTTTTTGTTTAAGGTAGGTGGGATTTGTTAGGAATGGAAATGGTTTAGACACTATGTTTATCAGTATTTGTACTGTTTACCGATATTATAAATACCTTCATAAAATGCTTTACAAAAAAAAGAAAATGGCATCATCTTCTGGGGAGCTGGAGTTGTTGTCCCCTGCCCAGGTTGGTGCCCAATCGTGACGGAATTGAACAATGGACACCCTGGGGTATCCATGATGAAAATGCTCACAAGGAGCTATGTCAGGTGGCCTGGGCCAGATACAGACATCGAGAATCTAGTGCAGCAGTTACTCCTTATGCCAGGAGAATCAGTAGCCCCCACCTTTTGCCATTTTGCACCCATGGGAATGGCCAGGAAAAACCATGGGTATGGGTGCACATGGGCTTCGCTGGTCCGCTCTTGGGATTAATGTTACTTATTATGGTTGACACCCACTCAAAATGGTTAGAGTACATTGTATGTCCTCCAGTAAATCTCCGGCAAAGTTTTTGTACCCACGGCCTACCAGAAGTCCTCGGATCCGATAATGGTGCTCCCTTTACCAGTGGAGAATTTCAAACATGCATGAAGTTGAATGGCATTAAATACATCCAAATGGGGTCATACAATCCATCATCTAATGACCTGGTCGAACGGGCAATTCAAACATTCAAAACCGGAATGAAGAAACTGCCTGCTAGTTCATTGGGTATGAAATTGAACCGGTTCATCTTTAATTACAGAAGGCGCTGCACACAATAACAGGAGTCGCAACAGTGGAATTGTTAATGGGACATCAACTGCACACCAGGCTCAGCCTGCTGTTTCCCAAAATTGGGGGGGTGGGGGGGATAAAATAGATGGAGTCAAAGCAGGAGACCTAAAAAAGGAATTATGACACCAGAAGACCCGAAAGGACCTTCAGAACAGGAGATGCTGTCCATGTCCACGGCAGAAATTTGGAGATGACTCCCAATGGATCCCAGGAGCTGTGCTTGGAAAAGACTGGTCTGGTTTCTTACAAAGTCAAAGTCCAAGGGAAGGCCGTAACAAAATACCTGGACCACCTGAGAAGCTGGGAACCCATTCCAGCGGAGACCATTTCAGCAGACAATGCCCTTGACGTCCATTGCAACTATCTTCAGCAAGCGGACTCAGCTTATGGTCGTTCCCCCCGATGAAGAAGATTCAGAGTCCGAAATTGAGATGGAGGGGATTAATCCTCCACCAGACGTCAGCACCAAAGACGAGCTTCTGCCTCTGGCCCTTCAAGGAAGCGACGATCTCCAGTCTGTTATATGCCCCCAATCTGGCTCCAACTGCCACTGACGAGATGCCTTGTGCCATGCGACGAAAAAGGCCTCATCGCCGTGGGAGTGAAGGGGATGATTCAGCTTGAGGGGGAGGGATGTGATAACCCTCAGGAGGACCATGGGGAAAATCGCTGATCGATCTCCCCGTGGGTTTTGTAGAATACGATTTCCGTAGTGAGCAGACAGAGACCCACCCAGCTGGAACTCATTAGCCGGACGTTTAAATGTAGCTCCCAGACCTGGCCCGGCAGTTTCCGATAGTCCTGGACTTCGACATTTGTTTTGTGTGCTGCGATAGCGGCTTTATTTTCAGTTTAAAATAAACTAATTTGGCCTTTCATTCTGCGCCTCCTGGAATTATTACAGTTTCCATGATTTAGTACAGTTTGTGATTTGTCCAATTTGCAACAGTTTCTCAATTCAAATGGCTGTTGCAAGTTAGAACCGCATGACACAAACCTGGAATCCAAATTTTCATTGCCTCTGTTTTATATTTCTTACAGCAAAAAGCACTTTGTATACATAATTAAGCCCTCTTAAGTGGGTGATTCGCTTTCCTGATATTCACTTGGTGAATTAAATCTCTGAGCAGAAATCCTTCCGTTACGGCTCCCCATGTTTTACAGATCATTGCAGTAAATTAAGAAGTAACCACCTTGAGTTACAATCCCGAGCTAGAAACAGTTTTAAACAAACAGCTGACCCCATTCCTTCTGCTTCACTCACCAGTTTAACCAGCACAGCAGTTTTCAACATTACAGCTGACTGAACAGCTGCTGGAACACAAATATTCTAGTCAGCATGCTTCAGTAGAACACCACGACTGATTGATCAGTCTTCATTAAGCTTCAATGTTGAAAACTACTGTGTTGCATTAAAAGAGCAATACAATGAAAGAATGTGAAGCAAGAAATGCGAAAGGGGAACAATCCTCACCGTTTATTCAATTATATGGCCTCCACCTATTAAGGCAGAAATATATTGGGAATAAGATGAGTTTAATGTATTACTCAAGTTTCAATTTTGTGTAATCAAGTCACAACAATTCTTTGGGATGTTTGTCCCGTGTAACACTGACTGTATATTATCATGTATGGGGGCAGGAAGAAATACATATGAACTGAGACAGGAAATGATGAGAAATGTAAGAACAGTGACATTGCGAAAGGAAAACATTATTTTGCTAACTATAGTTTGTTTGGAGAAGGTAACTCAGAAGAACATTTCATTATGGTAGCTTCGCACAAATGACACAAGGACCCTTTCCTACAAACCTAGAAGCATGTTGTGTCAACTAGTTTACTAAATTTTAAACGTGTCAAACATTTTTAAAATGCTGAGAAACTATTTAGAATTTCAATAATATATCATTGCCAACACATCTGTCACACAAAGCAACTGCATATGTGTATCAAGAACCAAGTATTCATATATTTACCATCTGAAGAATTTCTCTTTTTGAATACAAATTTAATGCCACATCCGAGATGATAAATCCTTTTAACAACCCAAGGTATTTGACCTCACGAAGCACAGATGAAAGCTGAGTGAAAATAATTACTATGTGATTCAAGGAAAGCTTTTCTTACATAATATGAAATATCCATATTGTAACCATGGTTCGATCATTTTAAGCCCCCAAAAAGGAGAAAAATATCTTACCTCAGGTCTAAAGTTCACAAAGTATAAACCAGATTCTTTGTTCCATTTTAGAAATGGCTGATTCAAGTTCTCCTGACAAAGAGCATCTAGACTTTCAACCCACAACGTGTAGATTTCTTCATCATGATGATCAATCAAAGTTAACATTTGGTCACATTTTTGGAAAACTAGGTTTGCTTCCTTTGTTTGTAAGCTTCTAGAACAATGCCATATATACAAACAAGTTATTTTAAAAGCTATAATTATAAATAACAACTATAATTTGAGTAATATTTTGCACGAAACAAGTTCTCCAGTTAAAGCTATACTTACAGATGATTAATGTGTTCAAATTGATTCCTCTGACTCAAGATTCTTTCACGAAGCTCTTGGGACCACTTCAGTTTGCCTGCTATCATTGGCATATTCTTATGCAATACTCCATAATTCCTCTTCACCTGCAGAAAGTATATATCAACAGATATGTAATCACCAAAAACAATTAAACTGACAGGAGATCAAATATATGTTAAAAGTATGTTTTTATTAATTGAAAAATTACAGACAAAAAAAAATTAGTAAATTCCAAGTCATTTTTGTCCAATTTGTCAATGCAGGATTTTAAATCAATCAATCCTTCAGTATATTCCTGTGTTGAAATGTTAAATTCAGCTATTGGGACATTTTAGCCTTCATGGTTTGAACGTATGTTGGCAAGTAGCAGCAGATTGTCAGTGGTCATAAATTCAACGTTGACGGTTTTTGACACTTAAACAGCAGGAGACAGTTGTCAACAACTGTGACCTCTGAGGCTAACTGTTTGTAAGGGCATTCATAGAATCATAGAATTTACTGTGCAGAAGGAGGCCATTCGGCCCATCGAGTCTGCATCGGCTCTTGGAAAGAGCACCCCACTTAAGCCCACACTTCGAACCTACCCCCGTTACCCAGTAACGCCACTTAACCTTTTTTGACACTAAGGGCAATTTAGCATAGCCAATCCACCTAACCTGCACATCTTTGGACTGTGGGAGGAAACCAGAGCACCCGGAGTAAACCCACGCACACACGGGGAGAACGTGCAGATTCCACACAGGCAGTGACCCAAATCGGGAATCGTACCTAGGGCCCTGGAGCTGTGAAGCAACTGTGCTAACCACTGTGCTACCATGCTGCATTGGAAGAGGCGAGGGAAAATGGAAAGCTCAGCTGGCTGAGAGGGCCAGGAGAAAACAGAGGCTAAGGAACTACACTTTCTCAACCCACTGTCTTCATTTGCAGTAAATGTAGCAGAGATTGCCATACCAGAGTGGGACTCCCAAGCCACCTCAAGTAATGTTTAACATACAGTGATGGTGAAACCATTGTCTCATGAGATGGAATGCCACCATGATAACAATGGCAGTAACTATCAGCTATTGGCGAAGACAGAGATTTCCTGTGCGGCATGAGGGACGTAATCATGAACACATTATTAAAGAAAAGGTTTATGATTTTATTATATAGCATATAGAGAAAATCTTCCCCCGTGGGTACTGGAATCTCCATGGAGGGCACTTCCAAAAGTATACCAGTGATATTTTCATAGGCAATACTGGTACTATATCCTCGCTGTAGGTCAGGGTCAAGTTACTAGGGTAAAATAAATTTTTGAACCCTTCTCTCCTCTTTCATCCCCAATCCAGATATGTCCACTGCTTTGTATATATAAAGTCTGCAATATTGAATTCTTTGAAGTAACAGAAAGGCTACGGAAGGATAATGCGGTAAATGCAATAGATGAGATTTTGGGATCAGTGGTGAAGCAGCACCATTTGTTGCTGATCTTGAGGAAATCTGCTCACAACATCTCTGTGGTACAGACTTTCCCTTTTCTGACAGGAGCCTAAATCTGCCGCCAATTCGGGGCGGGGGGGGGGGGGTCAGGTGTGCAGCAGCAGGGATGTCAGTGAGCAGGGTAAGCAGCCAATTGCATTGAAATATTCTCACAGACAGTAATGTCCAACAATACAGGTGGCTCGACAAGAAAAATAGAAGAACTGGAGCAAACACGGTGATGTTGCCAAGTGTTGGGAGTTTCTGGAGGACATTTAACTACAGGAACAGATGGTTAGCGGATTTGTGTCTGAAAAGAGATAGCAGTTTGCATTTCAATGGCATAGGAAATAAAAAGGACAATCTGCTCCATAATAAAAGAATGAAGCTTCTGCAGTTTGACCTCACCCCTAAATTCTCAAAGACAGCGAGGGCTGAATTTTCCTAGCCCCGCAGAGATGGTTTGGAAGGCAGGGGATGGAGGCAAGGAAGATTAGGGCACGTAAGGGGACAATTATCCACTATTATGGCATTGGATCACAATTTTTCCAATTCTGCACAGGAACTAACTGCATCAAGATCCCAGAAATGGAGCAGAGGCAGCTTCATTGTGGTAGCTCGGAGTTGTGAACTGTGCAAGGCCTTTTATTGAGTTGCCAGCATTATATTGCAGTGCTCAGGTCTCTCCAAACAGGAGGCAATACCATTGCAACCGCTTCACGGTGACGAATGCCTCCATTAACGGAACTCTTGCTGCAATGGCACTGCACTTTTTTAAGTTACAGCAATCCATCACCTGGACAAAATCATCTGGACAACATTGTATAAGGATCACTAACATTTTTAAGAAAAAAGGGACAGAAACTTTCTTAAAACAATCCAGCAAGATAGCTGCAAGAGGGCAGACATCAGAATACATACCTTCCTCAGATTCATCTAGGACTTGGACAAAGAAGCCATGAGTCATGGCAAATCTAACTGAAAATTATGCAGAAGGGTTTCAATAGTCCTGATCAACTGTGGGAGAGACAATGAATATGGAAATAAGTTTTGCCCAGCTATAGAAATGTGGTCTCCACTAATGGGAAAACGCTTAACAGTTCCCAGCAACTGCTTTGAAACAATTTGCAGAAAATTAGATGCCCCTGAAACATTTTGGACGTTTATGATGAAACTGAGGGGCCAGCCTACTTTTTCCAGGTTTTTACCTTTAAAATATTGAACTCAGGACAGAGTTCAGGAAATTCATTCAGGCGATTCATTTGAGGAAGATTCATTCAGAGAGATTTCATTGAGAGAGATTCCAAGACTACAAGGGCAGACTTCAAGGAAGGAAAGACTGCAAGAAGCTAACAGATTTTTGCCAGAAAAGGCTACTGCAAGGAACTCCAAGAAGAATTCAACAGAATTAAGACAAACAAAAAAGTACAGGAAGATACTGTTATAAAAGTCCAGCTGCGGTAATGAAGAAGCAGAGAAGACGTTTTGTGCTTTTTTTTAACCAACTCTAGGAGCATTGAGTATACTCTCTCAGATTTAGAAACTCCCAATTAGGTCAGGTTGTTGAGGTGGGGTGGTTTGTGTGTAAAAGTAATTGTGTAAAAATAAGAATTTACATCATGCCGCCTTTCGTTTCTTGTTCCCATACCATAGTAGTGGCGTATTGTGTGCTGTGATCTGAGTTTGGGGTTATTTGCAATCTGGATCTTCTTGAATAAACTATTTATTTTGAAAATTACCCTTGTTTCTCTTTCTCTCATTGTCAGCTCTGGTGAGTCACAATCATTGTCAGAATATAATTCCGGGGTACAGGACCCAAAAGGAATCTGGGCGCCTCAAAAACGCTCATTCAAGAGAATCTACTGGTTAGGAATAAACAGTGGCCTCTCCCTCTTGTGAAGTCGCCCTAGTGAGGCACTTCCGGGTGACATTTCGCCATCCACAAGAGAGAGAGTCGCACAGTCGTAGGTGGCAGTCAGGATAATGGTGTGGCACAAGGGCAAGTTCACTGGTCAGGTATAAACAGTGAGCCTTGCTCTCTGTTGCGAAGCTGTCCCAGCGCGACACTTCCGGGTTGTGGTTTTCAACGCTAGCAGGAGAGAGACACCCAAGACCAGTCTGTGTGGAGTAAAGGAAACCTTTTACAGCCCCTACTGGATGTGCCTGTGTGGCACCACAGATAACCGGCTGTTGACCCCTTAGCAGCACCCACACTACAAGTAGAGCCTACCGCCCTATCCACGGTCTTCACTGAAGGGACCTTCCTTTGTTCGAAGGTGACCACTGACCCGAATTGATTGGGGCTTCTGGAGTCAGCTCCTTAATTGACAATCTCCAAAAAGATCATGACCTGCACCTCTTTGCATCAACGTCCGGTTCCCAACCCCAAGTTGAGACCTCTATTGGAATCCCAATTCACCCAGGAAAATTAGGAAGCTGGAAACGTTGTTTACCCTTCATTCTTAGGTTAACATTTCAGATAACTTAATAAATGGTTGGATTTAAATAAGAGCTAAAATATCAATTTTAAGAAACTACAAAAACCATGTAGAAATACGTAGGGGGGGGAATTAGCGCTCCCATTCTCAGGGGGTGGGAGGGGCAGAGAATCAAAGCAGCTTTTGCGATGAAGGGATATCCCCGATTGATTGTCGTCATCCCCTCCCCCACCCATGATGTAACAGGAATCCTGCTTTAAAAGTCGGGAATCCAATTTGCATACATTTAAAGGTCATTATCGGGTCATTATGCCTCATGGTTCCCCAATGTAAAATTGTCCATTCCTGCTAGCATGCCAAATGACCAACATGAATCACGACAGGTCCCCTATGATGTGCATCTGGTGAGCAGATCCCGCCGGAGGTGCACAGGTGAGTACAGCCACCAGGGAGGTAGGGTCATGCACAGACAGTGTCCTGCCACTGTCCTGGGACACCCAGGGTTCTGAAGGAGATAGCTGAGGAGATTGTGAGGCATTTAAGTCACTGAGTGCCTTTAAGATGAGATAGCTAGGATTAATAAGAGGATATGGGGTTATGGGGAGAAGGCAGAAGAATGGGGATATGAAACATATCAGCCATGATTCAATGGCGTAGCAGACTTGATGGGCCAAATGACCTAATTCTGCACTATGTCTTATTGTCATTGAGGTGATCTTTGAGAAATCACTGGAGGCAGTGAGGGTCCCAGAGGATTGGAAAATGGCTAATGTAACACCCTTGTTCAAGAAGGGAGGGAGGCAGAAGACAGGAAATTAGGCCGGTTAGCCGGACTTCGGTAGTTGGTAGGATTTTAGAATCTATTATTAAGGATGACATTACGGAGTACTTAAAAGTGCATGATAAAATAGGACTGAGTCAGCATGGATTCATCAAGGGGAGGTCATGCCTGACAAATCTGTTAGAATTCTTTGAGGAGGTGACAAGGAAGTTTGACAAAGGAGAACCAGTGAAAGTGATCTATTTGGATTTCCAGAAGGCCTTTGACAAGGTGGCGTACAGGTCGCTGCTAAATCAGATTAGAGCCGATGGCGTTTGGGACAAGGTACTGTCATGGATAGAAGATTGGCTGACTGGCAGAAGGCAGAAAATGGGGATAAAGGGGTTCTTTTCAGGATGGCAGCCGGTGACTATTGGTGTTTCACAGGGGTCAGTGTTGGTACCACAATGATATGCATTAATGATCTGGAAGAAGGAACGGAGGGCATTGTTGCGACGTTTGCAGATGATACAAAGATATGTAGAGGGACAGATTGTGTTGAGCAAGCAGTTACCTGGACAGGCTAGGAGAGTGGGCAAAGAGTGGCAGGAGGAATACAATGTGGAAAAGTGTGAGGTTATTCACTTTGGAAGGAAGCACAGGGCGCGACCTTTGGCCATGCTGCGCCAGAAAAATATCTCACCTCGGCGCAACATGGTCGGTGAAAGCCGAGAGACCCTGCTCCTGGGATCTACTTGGCTCGCCACACCTCGCCAGATTCAACACAATCTTGCGAGATTTTGCAAGGGAAATCCTGCCCACAATGGGCGGGACCATTTTTAGCAAATCTACATATTAGAGTGTAAGCCTCACTCCAATGTGCAGATTCCCAAGGTACCCGAGGTTTTGGGATTCAATCCCTTCGCTTCGAGGAACTCGGGCGAGCGCCGTTTGGAACTGGGCCCCACAAACGGGGACCAGACGGAACGGCACTCATGGGGGTCTCAAAGGGAATCGGAGGCCCCCAGATACATGCCCTTTGGGCAGGGGGATGCCCTGGAACTACTGGTGCCACCTGGGTAGCCAGGCAGTGCTACTTGGGTGCTGGCCCAGGTGGCACTGCCATCTGGCAGGGGGACTGCCAGGGTGCCAGGTTGGCAGTGCCAGGCTGGCATTTTTGCATGCGCGCGATTGGTCCGGGGTTACCCAGTGTTTGGGGGGGGGGCGAGCTGGGGAACCCTCCCATGTTGCGTTGGGGCAGGGCATTCTTTTTCGGGCATCAGAGATCGAGACACCATTTAAAACTGGCGTCCTGATCTCTCGCTACATAGGATATTCCAGCGAGAGGAGCTCCCCATTGTAAAAAACAGGGCTATGCACGGCCTCGGCCGCGCATTCCCCATTCAGGCCCCTTATTCAAAGTGAATCGCATTGAATAGCCACGTGTTTCTCCGCACTGAGTGTGCCGGGAAACACGTGGCTAAACACAAACTTTGTTCCTCTTTGGGAAGATCGCGCCCATAGACTATTTTCTAAATGGGAAAAAGTTTGGAAATCAGAAGCACAAAGATACTTAGCAGGCCTAGTTCAGATTAACATGCAGGTTCAGATGGCAGTTAGGAAGGCAAATGCAATGTTAGCATTCATGCCAAGAGGGCTAGAGTACAAAAGCAGGGAAGTACTGTTGAGGTTGTATAAGGCTCTGGTCAGGCCCATTTGAAATATTGTGAGCAGCTTTGAGCCCCATATCTAAGGAAGGACGTGCTGGCCTTGGAGAGGGCCAGAGGAGGTTCACAAGAATGTTCCCCGGAATGAAGAACTTGGTGTATGAGGAGTGGTTGAGGACTCTGGGTCTGTACTCAAAGGAGTTTAGAAGAATGAGGGGGGATCTCATTGAAACTTACAGAATACTGAGAGGCCTAGATAGAGTGAACATGGAGAGGATGTTTCCACTAATAGGAGAAACTAGAACTTGAGGGCACAACCTCAGACTGAAGGGATGATCCTGAAAACAGAAGTGAGGAGGAATTTCTTCAGCCAGAGTGTGGTGAATGGTGAACATGTAGAACTCATTGCCGCAGAAGGCTGTGAAGGGCAAGTCACTGAGTGTCTTTAAGACAGAGATAGATAAGTTCTGGATTAACAAAAAGATATGGGGTTATGGGGAGGAGGCAGAAGAATGGGGATGAGAATCATATCAGCCATGATTTAATGTGGAGCAGACCCGATGGGCTGAACGGCCTAATTCTATTTCTATGACTTATAGTCTTATTAACTGCTCCCACCGCCTACATTTTTTTGTCCATCAATTTAAAAATGCAATGGTAGCGGGTTTACATGACGTGAGCATGGAAGCAGCTGTATTTTTGCGAGGTCCAGCTCTGCTCATCTTTCAATCCGTCTTTTTATCCTCGTCACATTTCTTTTATATCTTTTCTTGGTTTACGTGGTTTATACTATGTCCTGAGATTTGTTAGTCGGTGTTTCTGTATGATGCAGCAGTTAGATTTTTGAATCCTCACTTGTGCCTGGTAGGAGTTAGGGTGGGGTCCTAACTTTAGTGCCGCAGTTGCTTTCGGGCGGACAGAGGGGGCTTCCATCCTGACGGTGTGGTGTGCATTGACAGGTGAAGGCTGCTAGTGAAGATGCTGTTCTGACTGTGGATCTCGGCTCTGAGGTACAGGTCGCCAAGGCCCAATTCCAAGAGATGCGGGGTGTTTTACTGGAGGTAATCGAGGTGCACGAGCAGGTTCTTGCATTAGAGTGTAGCCTGACGGATATTCGTAAAGACAACAGCAAAGCCTGATGGTCAAAAAGGCTAACTCTGTATCAGCATAAGCAACATAAACAACAGCGTCTGCAATGAAGAACAGGATGTGCAACCGGGGATTGCGCACAGAAGCTGATTTGACAATGGCTGTTGCTACGCTTTGGATAGGCAGTAATTGAACACAAATCCCTGTGTGTCATGTTCCTGAGAGAATTACAACTCCTGAATGAGTCACAATTCATTGTGTATTCGTGACTCAAGGACATTGATAAATTAGTGCTGTCCTGTGACTACATGCCTAGAAGCATGAGCAAGATCTGTATAAAAAGGAGAGACAAAGAGATTTCTGACGCAATAACCTGCAGGAATAACCATCGTAAGAAGCCGTGCCCTGGGTCCGGGATCCAGAAAGGATATTGGAATCTAACAAATAGGAGTCTGATCACCTTCCTCTTCATGGGCGATATTTAGGTCCAAGCCGTGAGTTTTGATTTATTTTCTAGAACCGAGTTTTGATACTGTGTGCAACAGAGATTCCGATACACTTTATGGTGGTGTTTTGATATTTTTGGGGTAACTTGGTGCAATAAATAAGATTGTTGTACGATAATTTGAGAGTATGAGTTTTTTGTCCGTTGACCCAAGTTTGAAGTGCAACAAGAGAAATTCGATGGACCACGTAACCCTGTCTTTGATGCCTGGGATGTGGCCTTCTGACCACTGGTTCTGTATTGTCCTGTTCCGGATGTCGGCCGTAAGGGTTGGGGGTGGTCAAGCTGGTCGAGTCCCCCCCACAGCTGGAGCCTAGTTTGTTGACCGCATTGGTTCTGATGAGACGGCATAATGGAAGTAATGGTTAATCGTACTTCAATCGCTGGAATCCTTGAGATCCGAAAGAATGCTCATTGATCCTGATCTTGCCTCATCCATGATTTTGGCTTTCTTCGTGCGCCTATGATTATCCTGAGGACTGCCTTGCATTTCTGCATTTCAATTATTACCCGGGATTCGAACCCGGGTCCTCAGCGCCACAGCCCCAGTGCTAACCACTGTGCCATATGCCGCACTCTTTTCCTTTTATTTTTTAACTTGGATCAGAGCATCCATGCTTTTTTTCTCTTAGGTAACCCCACTGCTTTTTCCAGAGTTGTCGAGGTGGGTTCCATGGCCCTCCTTCCCTTCCTCACAGCGTTCTCTGCTCCACATACCCCCTCCCCATCCTGCAATATGGCTGACTCTTAAATACCCTATCAAGCTACTCAGTTCAAGAACAATTAGGGATGGGCAATAAATGCTGGTACTCCAGCGATGCCCGCTTCCCGTGAACAAATAAAATATACAGTCACTGGTGAAGGTGCAAAAATTCTTTACTAAAATAATACCAGAATTGAGAGTTTATAGCCACCTGTGTGGGATAGATTAGGGAGGTTGGGAAATCTCAGCAGGTCTGGCAGCATCTGTAGGGAAAGGAAAGAGCTAACTTTCGAGTCCAGCTGACCCTTTGTCAAAGCTAAAAGACTTAGAAAGTGGGAAATATTTATACTGTGGCTGAGAGAATGAAAGATGAGTCATAGCCACAGAAACCAAGAGGATAGAGTGCTAATGGCCACATAAACCAAGGGGAAAGAGTGCTAATGGCAGTCCCCAGAGAGAACAAAAGGTGTGAAAGGCCAAACAGCAGAGAAACTAACATCAGAGGGTGAACTGTGACAGATGTATATGTGGGGGATGGGGAAGGGGAAGCAAAGGGGAGAAAAGGTAAGGAAAGGGAGTTAAGATGGGGGTGGAATTTATATAAAGTAAGACAATAAAGAAATAAATGGTAAAAGACAGTTAAAATGAAATGAGATGAAAACAAAGGGGTCAAGGTGGGGTAGAGCTAATCATCTGAAGTTGTTGAATTTGATGTTGAGACCGGAAGGCTGTAGCATGCCTAACCGGAAGATGCGATGTTGTTCCTCCAGTTTGCGTTGAGCTTCACTGGAATATTGCAGCAGGCCAAGGACAGACATGTGGACATGAGAGCAGGGTCTTGAATTAAAATGGCAAACAACGGGAAGATCAGGGTCCTGAATGCGCACAGACCGAAGGTACTCAGCAAAGCGATCACCCAGTCTGCGTTTGATCTCTCCGATATAGAGGAGACCACACATGGGAGCAGCGAAAGCAATAGACCAAATTGACAGAAGTGCAAGTGAAACGCTGCTTAACCTGGGATGAGTGTTTTGGGTCTGGAATATTAAGCATGGAAGGTAAAGGGGCAAGTGTTACACCTTCTGCGATTGCATGTGTTATGGGCCAGAGTTTAGTGAACCCCAAAGTGTATCATGGAGTTCACCTGACCCACAACTTTTAATAGATTGTGGTATGGGGAGCACACGGCCCACTCTACAGGTGTGGTACAGCAGAAATGGAAAAGTATTTTTTAAAGCAAAACAATGTTTATTCTATGAACTCAAGTTAATCTTTTTAAAACATACAGTGAACATCCTAGCAACCATTAATTCAAATACAACCCCCAAAGAATACAACACTAAGTAATCCTTAATAACTTCCCAAACAACATCCAGAAGACAAAAGAGACACCTTTTAACAGAAGCACATCAGGTTTACATTCAATAATGAAAACATTTATAATTCTGAATTCACCAAATGATCAAGAGATAATCTTTTCATGTCAGAGAGAACAGCAGTACACCTGCTTTGTCTGGCTTCAGCTCCAACACTGAAAACAAAACTAAAATACACCCTGCAGCAAACAGCCTAAAACAAAAGTAAAAAGCTGACAGACAGCCCAGCTCCACCCACACTCTGACATCACTGATAAACACTCATTTCTTAAAGGTACATTTCTTAAACACCCATTTCTTAAAGGTACTCTCACATGACACATGGGAAGGTGCCATGGGTGATGGGAGAGGTGTTGGGTTTGGTGGAGGAGTGGACAAGATTATCTCGGAGGGAACGGTCTCTGCGGAATGCTGACAGGGGAGTGAAGGGAAGATGTGTTTGATGGTGGCATCACGCTGGAGTTGGCGAAAATGGCAGAGGAGGCTGGTGGGGTGAAATGTGAGAACGAGGGGGACTCTATCCTTGTTCTTGGAGGGAGGGGAGGGGGTGAGGGTAGTGGCGCGGGAGATGGACCGCACACTGTTGAGGGCCCTGTCAACAACTGTAGGTGGGAAATCATGGTTGAGGAACAAGGAACACATTTTTGAAGCACTATATTGGAAAGTGGCATCATCGGAACAAATGCGACGAAGGCGAAGGATCCGAGGGAAAGGGATGGAGTCCTTACAGATGTAGGGTGTGAAGAGCTGTAGGACAGATAGCTGGGGGAGTCAGTTGGCTTGTAATGGCTATTAGTAGATAGTCTATTTCCGGAAATGGAGACAGAAAGATCAAGGAAGGGAAGAGATGAGTCTGAGATATACCTGGTGAAAGTTTCGGAGGGGTGGAAACTGGAAGCAAAGTTGATCTGGTTTTCCAGGTCCGGACAAGAGCTTGAAGCGGCACCAAAATAGTCATCAATGTACCGGTAAAGGAGTTGTGGGAGAAGACCCGGGTAGACCTGTAAGAAGGAATGTTTCACATACCCCATAAAAAGACAAGCGTAGCTGGGACCCATGCAGGTACCCATTGCTACGCCTTTGATTTGGAGGAAATGGGATGAGTTATAGGAGAAGTTGTTGAGAGATAGGACAAATTCAGCCAGGCGGAGGAGAGAGGTGGTGGATGGGAGTTGTCCAGGCCACCTTTCGAGAAAGAAGCAAAGAGCTGTCAGGTCATCCTGGTGTGGGATGGAGATGTAGAGAGATTGCACATCCATGATGGATAGGAGACAGTTAGGACACGCGAACTGGAAGCTGTCAATATGACGCAGGGCATGAGAGGAATCCCGGATGTAGGTGGGGAGAGAATGGACCAGAGAAGTGAGGATAGAGTCAAGATAAGAGGAGATACGTTCGGTGGGGCAGGAGCATGCTGACACAATGGGCCTGCCGAGACAGTCCTTTTTGTGGATTTTGGGAAGTAAGTAAAAGCAGGCTGTCCGGGGTTGGGAGACTATGAGTTTGGAAGCCATACGATGAAGGAAATGAGGTCGTTAACGGTGTTGAAGATAATGGCTTGCTGTTCAGTGGTCTGGTCATGGTCCAGGGGGAGATAGGAGGAAGTATCTGAGAGTTGGCACTCAGCCTCTGCGAGGTAGAGTTCAGCACACCAGATGACAACAACACCCCCTTTGTCGGCAGGTTTGATGACAAAGTTGGGGTTGGACGTGACGGAGGGAAGAGTGGAAAGTTCGGAAGGAGAGAGATTGGAATGGGTGAGGGGGGCAGAAAAATTAAGACAGCCAATGTCAGGATAGATAAGATGAATGGGTGGCTCGAGAGATGGTGCAAGAGGGAGGGATTCAAATTCCTGGGGCATTGGAACCGGTTTTGGGGGAGGTGGGACCAGTACAAAACAGATGGTCTGCACCTGGGCAGGACTGGAACCAATGTCTTGGGGGGAGGGGGGGGTTGGGTATGGTGGAGGAGTGGACTAGATTATCTCGGAGGGAACGGTCTCTGCGGAATGATGACAGAGGGAGTGAAGGGAAGATGTGTTTGATGGTGGCATCACACTGGAGTTGGCGACGGTTTCAACTAATGTAGCGGGGGGTGGGAACCGATGCAGGAAGTCGGAGAGAAGTAAAACGGGGACACAAACAAAAGACAGTAAGGGGGAAAGTGTAAGTCAGAGAAGCCATAGTCAAAAATCAAAAAGGGCGACAGTACAAGTTACAGTGACTGAGGGAAGCTCAGTGAATTGGCCCAGTAATACTAAAAGGAATAAAACGGGAAGTAAAAACATAAGTGGAAAGCGACGCGGCAGGTTGTTACATGAAGATGTGGGTTCAACGACAAGGAAAATTAGGAGAAAAGTTAAGAGGAAAAATAAATTAGGAGAGGTGACTGATCAAGGTGTTACGATTCAAAATAGAGGTATAAAAGCCAACATAAGTGTACTTTACCTGAATGATCGTAGTATTCGGAATAAGGTAAATGAGTTGATGGCGCAAATCATCGTGAATGACTATGATTTAGTGTCCATTACTGAAACATGGTTAAAGGATGGTCACGACTGGGAGTTAAATATCCAAAGCTATCAAACTATTCGGAAGCACAGAGTAGATAGTAAGGGAGGTGGTGTAGCTCTGTTATTTAAGGATGATATCCGGGCAGTAGTGAGGAATGACATTGGGGCTATGGAGGACAAGGTTGAATCCATTTGGGTGGAAATCAGGAATAGTAAGGAGAAAAAGTCACTGATAGGAGTAGTCTATAGGCCACCAAATAGTAATATTACGGTGGGGTGGTCAATAAACAAAGAAATAACTGATGCATGTAAAAATGGTACAGCAGTTATCATGGAGGATTTTAATCTACATGTCAGTTGGTTTAACCAGGTCAGTCAAGGCAGCCTTGAGGAGGAGTTTATAGAATGTATCCGCGATAGTTTCCTAGAACAGTATGTAATGGAACCTACAGGGGAACAAGCGATCTGGTCCTGTGTAATGAGACAGGATTGATTAATGATCTCATAGTTAGGGATCCTCTTGGAAGGAGTGATCACAATATGGTGGAATTTAAAATACAGATGGAGGGTGAGAAGGTAAAATCAAACACTAGTGTTTTGTGCTTAAACAAAGGAGATTACAATGGGATGAGAAAAGAGCTGGCCAAGGTAGACTGGGAGCAAAGACTTTATTGTGAAACAGTTGAGGAACAGTGGAGAACCTTCCAAGCGATTTTTCACAGTGCTCAGCAAAGGTTTATACCAATAAGGAAGGACGGTAGAAAGAAAGAGGAAAATCAACCGTGGATATCTAAGGAAATAAGGGAGAGCAACAAATTGAAGGAAAAAGCATACAAAGTGGCAAAGCTTAGTGGGAGACTAGAGGATTGGGAATTTTTTAGGGAGCAACAGAAAGCTATTCAAAAAGATATAAATAGAGTAAAATAGATTATGAGAGTAAACTTGCTCAGAATATAAAAACAGATAGTAAAAGTTTCGACAAATATATAAAACAAAAAAAAGAGTGGCTAAGGTAAAAATTGGTCCTTTACAGGATGAGAAGGGAGATTTAATAATGGGAGATGAGGAAATGGCTGAGGAACTGAACAGGTTTTTTGGGTTGGTCTTCATAGTGGAAGACACAAATAACATGCCAGTGACTGATGGAAATGAGGTTATGACAGGTGGGACAAGCTAATGGGGCTAAAGGTAGACAAGTCTCCTGGCCCTGATAGAATGGATCTCAGGGTACTAAAAGAGATGCCTAGGGAAATTGTAAATGCACTCATGATAATTTACCAAAATTCTCTAGGCTCTGGGGTGGTCCCGGCGGATTGGAAATTAGCAAACGTGACACCACTGTTGAAAAAAGGAGGTAGGCAGAAAGCGGGTAATTATAGGCCAGTTATCTTAACTTCAGTAGAAGGGAAGATGGTGGAATCTATCATCAAGGAAGAAATAGTGAGGCATCTGGATGGAAATTGTCCCATTGTCAGACGCAGCATGGGTTCATACATGGCAGGTCGTGCCTAACTAATTTAGTGGAATTTGTTTGAGGACAGTACCAGTGCGGTAGACAACGGGAAGCCAATGGATATGGTATATCTGGATTTCCAGAAAGCTTTTGACAAGGTGCCACACAAAAGGTTGCTGCATAAGATAAAGATGCATGGCATTATGGGTAAAGTAGTAGCGTGGGTAGAGGATTGGTTAATTAATAGAGAGCAAAAAGAGTTGGGATTAATGGGTGTTTCTTTGATTGGCAATCAGTAGCTAGTGGTGTCCCTCTGGGATCAGTGTTGAGCCCACAATTGTTCACAATTTACATGGATGATTTGGAGTTGGGGACCAAGTGCTATGTGTCCAAGTTTGCAGACAACACTAAGATGAGTGGTAAAGCAAAAAGTGCAGAGGATACCGGAAGTCTGCAGAGGGATTTGGATAGGTTCAGTGAATGGGCTAGCATCTGGCAGATGGAATACAATGTTGACAAATGTGAGGTTATCCATTTTGATTAATCCCAGAGCTGAAGAGGTTGGATTATCAGGAGAGGTTGAGTAGACTGGGACTGTACTCGTTGGAATTTAGAAGGATGCGGGGGGGATCTTATGGAAACATATAAAATTATGAAGGGAATAGATAGGATAGATGTGGGGAGGTTGTTTCCACTGGCGGTGAAAGCAGAACTAGTGGGCACTGCCTCAAAATAAGGGGAAGTAGATTGAGGACTGAGTTTAGGAGGAACTTCTTCACCCAAAGGGTTGTGAATCTATGGAATTCCCTGCCCAGTGAAGCAGTTGAGGCTCCTTCATTAAATGTTTTTAAGATAAAGATTGATAGTTTTTTGAAGAATAAAGGGATTAAGGGTTATGGTGTTCGGACCGGAATGTGGAGCTGAGTCCACATAAGATCAGCCATGATCTCATTGAATGGCGGAGCAGGCTCGAGGGGCCAGATGGCCTACTCCTGCTCCTAGTTCTAATGTTCTTACGTTCTTATGTTATCTAGGTCATCCAGGTCAAAAAATCTAAGATGGCGCCAGAGCAAAGTGACTTCTTGCAAGCTGTGCCCAGCATACCCTCTAATTCTATCTTTTACTCTCGTTCTATGCTTCTAATACGTCATTCTAACTATTTTAAACTCTCTAACAATGTTCTAATTCAATCGCTTGGAGATTTGGCAATCTTTAGGACCCTGGAGGTACCTGAAACTGACGACCTGAAATCGACCCAGACCAGCCAACCATGTAGGACCAGCTGCCGGAGCTGCAGTCCCAGGCCTGGGGATTCCCCTACACTGGCTGCCAAAGACCAGGAAAACGCCCCAGAAGCCAGGGCCTTCACTCTGCAGGCTCCCAGAGATCTGAAAACACCGCAGATGCTGGGACCTTCACTCTGCTGCTCTCCAACGACCAGCAAGCATCCCAGTGGCTGGACCTTCTCCCCCCCCCCGCTCTCAACCCCTCTCACCCAGAGAGCTGCAACCTCCTGCAGGCCCAAAGCACTCCCTCCACAGCGCCCCCCTCTACAGTCACCCCACACTCCTAAACATCAACTCCCGTGGCCTAACAATCACTAATGCTGCTCTTTTAAATTTACTTGCAAGTCTCGAGATCCTCCGACCTCTGAAGGAAGACCGCGATCTGGAAAGGACCCTGCGGACCCCAACACACATGTATAAGTTTGCGAATGATACGACATGGTGGGCCATATCTCAAACAACGACGAATCAGACGACAGAAGGGAGGTAAATCACTTTGTTGCATGGTGTTTTGAAAACAACCTCTCTCTAAATGTCAGAAAGACCAAGGAACTGATCATTGACTTCAGGAAGCGTAGCACGATACACCCCTGCATCAATGGCTCCGAAGTGGAGATGGTCAACAACTTTAAGTTCCTGGGGGTCACCATCACCAACAGTCTGTCCTGGTCCACTTAGGTTGACGCAACAGTCAAGAAAGCCCAACAACGTCTCTACTTCCTACGGAAGCTAAAGATGTCTGCATTGACTCTCACAAACTTCTACAGATGTACCTTAGAGAGCATCCTATCCTGCTGCATCACACCTTGGTATGGCAACTGCTTGGTCCAAGATCGCAAGAAACTATAGAGTGTGGTGAATTCAGCCCAACGTATCACACAAGCTTGCCACCCTCACATTGATTCTGTATACACCTCCCGCTGCCTCAGGAAGGCAGACAGCATTATCAGAGACCCCTCCCAACCAGGCTTTGCCATCTTTCAGACCCTTCCATCAGGCAGAAGGTGCAGAAGTCTGAAGACCCGCACATCCAGACATGGGAACAGCTTCTTCCCCACAGCTACAAGACTCCTCACTGACTCCCCCCCCTGCACTGATCTGTTCCCTGTGACTACACTATCCACGACACCCTATGCTGTTCTTGCTCAAGTATTTGCTTCGTTTGGTCCCTTGTTCCGCACTGTAACCAATCACTGTTTGTTGATGTACCATTTGTCAATGTACTCTGTTGATTATTATTTTTGTCTACTATGTACGTACTGTGTATGTTCCCTCGGCCGCATAAGAATACTTTCACTGTACTTCGGTACATGTGACAATAAATCAAACAAACCAAACATGAACCCGGCTATCGCCTCATCCGCAACCCCGACCCCAGAGACGTCATCCACTTACTAGCCTTCGACCCATCCATGCCAGAGCATGGTCTGGAAATTCACCGACCTGTGAGGACAAACCATAGGCAGACAGTGACCCGGAACGCTCAACTACGCAGACCCATCTACCGACACAGGAACTGCAAGCAAGGCAACAAATCCCCCATCCACCACCGACACAACTATACCCTTAATACCGCATACTCTCACCGTCTCCCAGGCTCGAAAAAAACAGTCACTCCAGAAAACGTGCAGGCCTGCAGGCGAGAGTGAAACAATGCGGCCCCAAAGCCCCTCTGCCCAGCTTACTCCTAGCAAATGTCCAATCTCTGGAAAACAAGCGAGACGAACATAAAGGCAGACTTACTTTTCAAACAGAACTGAAGGACAGCTGTGTGCTCTCTTTCATGGAGACATGGCTCACACTTGCTTCACCGGACTGTGTCCTACAACCAGAGGTGCTTTTTATCCCTGGTAAGTGACTGGTAAGTAGTTTTCCTTTTCATTTGTCTACTTTTTTTTTTTCCTTTCCTTCTTCCTAATTGTAGTTGTAGAAGTTAACCTAAGGTTTACGACATAGCAGGAGATCCCAGACCTGTGTCATGCTCCTCGTGTGCGATGTGGGAGCTCAGGGACACGTCCACTGACCCTGGCTCCTTCACGTGCAAGAATTGTGTCCAGCTGCAGCTCCTGTAAGACCGCTTGACGGCTGTGGAGCTGCGGATTGACACACGTTCGAGCATCCGCGATGCTGAGGACATCGTGGATAGCACGTTTGGCGGGTTGGTCACACCGCAGGTGAAAATTACTGAAGGAGATAGAAAATGGGTGATCAAAAGACAGAGCAAGAGTAGGAAGGCAGTGCAGGTGTCCCCTGCGGTCATCTCGCTGCAAAACAGGTATACCGCTTTGGACACTGTTGAGGGAGTTGGCTCATCAGGGGAAGGCAGCAGCAGCCAGGTTCATGGCACTGTGGCTAGCTCTGCTACGCAGAAGGGCAGGGAGAAGAATGGCAGGGCTATAGTGCTAGGGGACTCGATCGGGGAGGGGGGGGGGGGGGGGGTACAGCCAGCTGTCATGGTGCACATAGGCAGGAAGTCGGAGGGAAGTAAAACAGGGCCAGAAACAAAAAGCAGTAAGGGGGAAAGTGTAAGGCAGAGAAGCCATAGTCAAAATCAAAAAGGGCCACAGTACAGGGTACGGTGACTGAGGAGAGTGTGAAAAGGGAGGTGGCCAATGCAGGATTGAGAGTGTTGTACCTAAATGCGCGCAGTATACGGAACAAGCTAAATTAGCTTGTTGCGCACATTGAAATTGGCCGGTCCGATGTTGTGGGCATCACAGAGACGTGGCTGCAAGGGGATCAGGGCTGGGTTCTAAATATCCAAAGATATATGTCCTATCGAAAGGACAGGCAGATGGGCAAAGGGGGCGGGGTTGCATTGTTAGTAAGGAATGAAGTTAAATCGATAGCAAGGAGCGATATAGGTTCAGAAGTCATAGAATCTCTGTGGGTAGAGTTGAGGAATCACAAAGGTAAAAAGACCCTGATGGGAGTTATGTACAGGCCCCCTAGCAGTAGTCAGGATGTGGGGCAGCAAATAAATCAGGAGATAGAAAAGGCATGTAAAAAAGGCAATATTACAATAATCATGGGGGACTTCAATATGCAAGTGGACTGGGAAAATCAGGTTGGTAGTGGATCCCAAGAAAAGGAAATTGTGGAATGTCTAAGAGACGGTTTTTTCGAGCAGCTTGTGGCAGAGCCTACTCAGGAACAGGCAATTCTGGATTTGGTGATGTGTAATGAGGCAGACTTGATTAGGGAACTGAAGGTGAAGGAACCCTTAGGGAGCAGTGACCACAATATGATAGAATTTACCCTGCAGTTGGAGAGGGAGAAGGTGCAATCAGATGTAACGGTATTACAATTAAATAAGGGTAACTACAAAGACATGAGGGAGGAGCTGGCCAGAGTTGATTGGAAAAGGAGCCCAGCAGGGAAGACAGTGGAACAGCAATGGCAGGAGTTTTGGGGGGTTATTAGGGAGGCACAACAGAAATTCATCCCAAGGAGGAGGAAACAAGGCATCCATGGCTGACGAGGGATGTCAAGGACAGCATAAAAGGTAAAGAAAAAGCATACAAAGTGGTGAGGATTAGTGGGAAGCTAGAGGATTGTGAAGCCTTTAAAAGTGAGCAGAGAACAACTAAAAAAACAATAAGGGGGGAGAAGATGAAGTATGAGTGCAAGCTAGCTAGTAATATAAAATAAGTTAGGAAGAGTTTTTTTCAATATACAAAAGGTAAGAGAGAGGCAAAAATATACATTGGTCCACTGGAAAATGTGGCTGGAGAAGTAATAATAGGAAACAAATAAATAGTTACTTTGCATCAGTTTTCACGGTGGAAGACACCAGTGGGGTGCCAGAGCTCCAGGAGAACCAGGGGCAGAGGTGAGTGCAGTGACCATTACTAAGGAGAAGGTTCTTGGGAAACTGAAAGGTCTGAAGGTGGATACGTCTGCTGGACCGGATGGACTACACCCCAGGGTCCTAAAAGAGATAGTGGAGGAAATTGTGGAGGAATTGGTGATGATCTTTCAGGAATCACTGGAGGCAGGAAGGGTCCCAGAAGACTGGAAAGTGAATAATGTAACACCCCTGTTTAAGAAGGGAGGGAGGCAGAAGACGGGAAATTATAGGCCAGTTAGCCTGATATCGGTCATTGGGAAGATTTTAGAGTCTGTTATTAAAGGTGAGATGGAGAAGTACTTGGAAGTGCATGGTAAAATAGGACAGAGTCAGCACGGCTTTGTCAAAGGGGGGTCGTGTTTGACAAATCTGTTAGAGTTCTTTGAGGAGGTAACAAGAAAGTTCGACAAAGGAGAACCAGTGGACGTGACTTATAAAGGCCTTTGACAAGGTGCCGCATGGGAGACTGTTAAATAAGTTAAACGCCCATGGTGTTAAGGGCAAGATCCTGGCATGGATAGAGGATTGGCTGACTGGCAGAAGGCAGAGAGTGTGGATAAAGGAGTCTTTTTCAGATGGCAGCCGGTGACTAGTGGTGTGCCTCAGGGGTCTGTGCTGGCACCACAACTTTTCACAATATACATTAATGATCTGGAAGAAGGAACTGAAGGCACTGTTGCCAAGTTTGCAGATGATACAAAGATCTGTAGAGGGACAGGTAGTATTGAGGATGCAAGGGGGCTGCAGAAGGATTTGGACAAGCTAGGAGAGTGGGCAATGAAGTGGCAAATGAAATACAATGTGGAAAAGTGTGGGGTTATGCACTTTGGAAGGAGGAACTTAGGCATAGACTATTTTCTAAATGGGGAAATGCTTAGGAAATCAGAAGCACAAAGGGACTTGGGAGTCCTTGTTCATGATTCTCTTAAGGTTAATGTGCAGGTTCAGTCGGCAGTTAAGAAGGCAAATGCAATGTTAGCATTCATGTCAAGAGAGCTAGAATACAAGACCAGAGATGTACTTCTGAGGCTGTATAAGGCTCTGGTCAGACCGCATTTGGAGTATTGTGAGCAGTTTTGGGCCCCGTAACTAAGGAAGGATGTGCTGGCCTTGGAACGGGTCCAGAAGAGGTTCACTGGAATGAAGAACTTGTTGTATGAGGAATGGTTGAGGACTCTGGGTCTGTACTTGTTGGAGTTTAGAAGGATGAGGGGGGATCTTATTGAAACTTACAGGATACTGCGAGGCCTGGATAGAGTGGACGTGGAGAGGATGTTTCCACTTGTAGGAAAATCTAGAACCAGAGGACACCATGTCAGACTAAAGGGACGATCCTTTAAAACACATGAGGAGAAATTTCTTCAGCCAGAGGGTGGTGAATCTGTGGAATTCTTTACCGCAGAAGGCTGTGGAGGCCAAATCACTGAGTGTCTTTAAGACCGAGTTTGATAGGTTCTTGATTAATAAGGAGATCAGGGGTTATGGGGAGAAGGCAGGAGAATGGGGATGAGAAAATATCAGCCATGATTGAATGTCTGAGCAGACTCGATGGGCCGAGTGGCCTAATTCTGCTCCTATGTCTTATGGTCTTCTCAATCCACCCAATGGACCGTACAGCGGCCTCAGGTAAGGTTAGGAGAGGTGGTGTCTGCCTCCTGGTCAACACCTCCAGGTGCCTAGATGTAGCAACACTGGCGTGTTTCTGCTCCCCCGGACCTAGAATACCTGGCGCTAAAATGCTGCCCCTACTACCTTCCGCGGGAGTTAAGCTCCGTTATCCTGACGGCAGTTTACATCCCGTCCCACACGGACGTGAAAATCGCGCTGGACGAAATATACACCACCACAAATAACCTTGAAACGAAACATCCAGAGGCCTTATTCATCGTGGACGGGGACTTCAATCAGGCCAAGCTCAAAAGCATACTACCAACTTACCACCGACACGTCATCTATTCCACTAAAGGTCCAAACATCCTGGATCACTGCTACACAAATATCAAACATGCGTATCGCTCTATCGCCCGCCCACACTTTGGCAAATCTGACCACAAGGCTGTACTCCTGCTCCCGGCTTATAAGCAAAAACTGAAGCGGGAGAATCCATCAAGAAAGTTGTGCAATGTTGGTCTGAAGAATCGGATGATCTCCGACAGGACTGCTTAGAGTCAGTGGACTGGTCAGTATTTAAAACTCTGCGACCAGCCTGAACGAGTACGCCACTACAGTAACTGACTTCATTAGTAAGTGTGTAGAAGACTGTGTGCCAAAGAAGCAAATCCGAGTGTTTCCCAACCAGAAACCCTGGATGAACAGGGATATCCACCGCTTGCTGGTCTAGGTCGAGGCGTTCAAGTCAGGCGACCCTGACCTATACAAGAAAGCCAGATATGATCTAAGGAAATCCATCAAAGATGCCAAAAGACAGGAGCTTCTGGGGTCAGAGGAAAGATGGACCGAGGAGCTGAAACACAAATGGAAAGAGGAGTTAGGAGGAGAGTTAGAGGATGGTCTCTGGGCGGATGCGTTGAGCAGAGTCAAGGCGTCCACAACATGTGCCAGGCTCAGCCTGATACAGTTTAAGGTCGTTCACCGGGCTCACATGACAGTGACCCAGATGAGTAGGTTCTTTGGGGTGGAGGACAGGTGCGCAATGTGTGCAGGAGGACCAGTGACCCATGTTCATATGTTCTGGGCATGCCTGAAGCTTAGGGGATTCTGGCAGGGGTTTGCGGATGTCCAAGGTGTTGAAAACAAGGGTTGCGCCGAGTCCAGAGGTGGCGATTTTCGGGGTGTCGGAAGATTCAGGATTCTAGGAGGCGAAAAAGGCAGACGTTCTGGCCTTTGACTCTCTGGTAGCCCTTAGACGGATATTATTAGCTTGGAGAGACTCAAAGCCGCCAAAGTCGGAGACCTGGCTTACTGGCTGGCTTTCGCTGTCTGGAGAAAATCAAGTTCGCCTTGAGAGAATCAATGCTAGGGTTCCCCAGAGGTTGCAGCCGTTCGTCGACTTCTTTAGGGAAAATTAACTGTCATCAGAAGGGGGGTGGGGGGCCGCGGTGGGGCTAGTTTAGTGTAGGGCAAGGGGTTAGAAAATGTGGAACCTGTGAGAGAGGAAGACGGCTTTTGCACTACGTTTATAATTGTACATACACTGTTTCTTCTGTTCCTGTTAGAAAACCATAAATATCTCACACGGACCCCCGCAGACTTTGGCAAGGCCTGTGTAGCGCAAACGCCTCATGAGCATCTCCTTGTCTTCCCTAGGAGGTCCTCCTCTGGAACGTCGCTGCCGACCTGGCTGGCGGCCCCAGGACCCAGCTTGCTCCGAAAGCATGTGCGGGCACATAAGGCGGACCCGTTGGTCGAAAGGGTTCGCCTCCTCCACGCGAACCCGCAGTATGCTTACGTGGAGTACCCCGACGGCCGACAGGACACAGTCTCCCTGCGGGATCTGGCGCCCGCCGGCAACACACACCCCCCCGACACCATTCACCCCCCCTTCCTGCCACCGCCGCACCCCGCGACCACCCCCTTCCCAGGAGGATCGGTTCCCCTCCCCTCAGGCCCGACCAAGAATAAAGCCCAAGCTGAAACCGTAAGGCTCCCGGAGACGACAACACCGATACAAGCACCACCACCACCACCGGGACCGAGGCGATCGACACGGACGACCGGACCGCCCGACCGACTCGTGGCGTCGATCTAAATCAAAATATGGACTTTTCACAAGAACATTTTGCTTTTCTCCCTATACCCTCTGTAAATAGTTGAAACAGGACAAAATTGTACAATACTGTATTGCCATGTGAATGTTTTTTTTCCTCCCAGGACCAGCCCTGTAAACCCTTACCACCATACGAAGCATCACCCCGCCGGGTTCATTTTTGACAAGGGGTGAATGTGGTAGTTTGTATTGGGGGTCATGTGGGACTGGAAGCCCTAATGTCATTGGCTGACGGATCCCGGGTCCTGGTTGGCCGTTGACCTCTAGCTCCGCCCTGAAGGCGGAGTATAAGAAGCCGGAGTCCTCCCCCGCAGGTGTAGCGCACAAAGACTCCGTGAGACGAAGAGAGTGAAGTCGATGAGGCTTCCAGTCCCACATGACCCCCAATACATACTACCACATTCACCCCTTGTCAAAAATGAACCCGGCGGGGTGATGCTTCGTATGGTGGTAAGGGTTTACAGGGCTGGTCCTGGGAGGAAAAAAAACATTCACATGGCAATACAGTATTGTACAATTTTGTCCTGTTTCAACTATTTACAGAGGGTATAGAGAGAAAAGCAAAATGTTCTTGTGAAAAGTCCATATTTTGATTTAGATCGACGCCACGAGTCGGTCGGGCGGTCCGGTCGTCCGTGTCGATCGCCTCGGTCCCGGTGGTGGTGGTGGTGCTTGTATCGGTGTTGTCGTCTCCGGGAGCCTTACGGTTTCAGCTTGGGCTTTATTCTTGGTCGGGCCTGAGGGGAGGGGAACCGATCCTCCTGGGAAGGGGGTGGTCACGGGGTGCGGCGGTGGCAGGAAGGGGGGGGGGGGGTGAATGGTGTCGGGGGTGTGTGTGTGTTGCCGGCGGGCGCCAGATCCCGCAGGGAGACCGTGTCCTGTCGGCCGTCGGGGTACTCCACGTAAGCATACTGCGGGTTCGCGTGGAGGAGGCGAACCCTTTCGACCAACGGGTCCGCCTTATGTGCCCGCACATGCTTTCGGAGCAAGATGGGTCCTGGGGCCGCCAGCCAGGTCGGCAGCGACGTTCCAGAGGAGGACCTCCTAGGGAAGACAAGGAGACGCTCATGAGGCGTTTGATTAGTGCTCGTACATAATAACGACCTAATGGAGTGGAGAGCGTCCGGGAGGTCCTCCTGCCACCGTGAAACTGGGAGGTCCCTGGACCGTAGGGCCAGTAGGACGGCCTTCCAGACCGTGCCGTTCTCCCTCTCTACTTGCCCGTTCCCCCGGGGGTTGTAGCTGGTCGTCCTGCTTGAGGCTGTGCCCTTACTGAGCAGGAACTGGCGCAGCTCGTCACTCATGAAAGAGGACCCCCTGTCGCTGTGGACGTATGCGGGGTAACCGAACAGTGTGAAGATGCTGTTCAGGGCTTTAATGACTGTGGCCGCGGTCATGTCAGAGCAGGGAATGGCAAAAGGGAAGCGGGAGTATTCGTCCACCACATTAAGAAAATATGCGTTGCGGTCGGTGGAGGGGAGGGGCCCTTTGAAATCGAGACTGAGGCGTTCAAAGGGGCGGGAAGAATTAATCAGGTGCGCTCCATCCGGCCTGAAAAAATGCGGTTTGCATTCCGCGCAGATGTGGCAGTCCCTTGTGACTGTACGGACCTCCTCTAAAGAGTATGGGAGATTGCGGGACTTGATGAAATGGAAAAACCGAGTGACCCCCGGGTGGCAGAGGTCCTCGTGGAGGGTTTGGAGGCGGTTAATTTGTGCGTTGGCACATGTGCCGCGGGATAGAGCATCGGACGGCTCGTTCAGCTTTCCGGGACGATACAAAATCTCATAGTTGAAGGTGGAGAGCTCGATCCTCCACCTTAAGATCTTGTCGTTTTTGATTTTGCCCCTCTGTGCATTATCGAACATGAAGGCTACCGACCGTTGGTCCGTGAGGAGAGTGAATCTCCTGCCGGCCAGGTAATGCCTCCAATGTCGCACAGCTTCCACTATGGCTTGGGCTTCCTTTTCCACTGAGGAGTGGCGGATTTCTGAGGCGTGGAGGGTCCGGGAGAAAAAGGCCACGGGTCTGCCCGCTTGGTTAAGGGTGGCCGCTAGAGCTACGTCGGAGGCGTCGCTCTCGACCTGGAAGGGGAGGGACTCGTCGATGGCGCGCATCGTGGCCTTTGCGATATCCGCTTTGATGCGGCTGAAGGCCTGGCAAGCCTCTGTCGACAGAGGGAAGGTCGTGGTCTGTATTAGGGGGCGGGCCTTGTCTGCGTACTGGGGGACCCACTGGGCGTAGTATGAAAAGAACCCTAGGCAGCGTTTCAGGTCTTTTGGGCAGTGCGGGAGGGGAAATTCCATGAGGGCGCGCATACGTTCGGGGTCGGGGCCTATTATCCCATTGCGCACTACGTAGCCCAGAATGGCTCGCCGGTTGGTGCTAAAAACGCACTTGTCCTCGTTGTACGTGAGGTTCAAGGCTTTGGCGGTCTGGAGGAATTTTTGGAGGTTGGCGTCGTGGTCCTGCTGGTCATGGCCGCAGATGGTTACATTGTCGAGATACGGGAACGTGGCATGCAACCCATGTTGATCAACCGTTCGGTCCATCTCCCGTTGGAAGACCGAGACCCCGTTTGTGACGCCAAAAGGGACCCTTAGGAAATGGTATAATCGCCCGTCTGCCTCGAAGGCTGTGTACTTGCGGTCACTTGGGCGGATGGGGAGCTGATGGTAGGCGGATTTGAGGTCCACGGTGGAGAAGACTTTATATTGGGCAATCCGATTGACCATGTCGGATATGCGGGGGAGAGGGTACGCGTCTAGTTGTGTGTACCTGTTGATGGTCTAGCTATAGTCTATGACCATCCTTTGTTTCTCCCCTGTCTTCACTACTACCACCTGCGCTCTCCAGGGACTATTGCTGGCCTGGATTATGCCCTCCTTTAGTAGCCGCTGGACTTCGGACCGAATGAAGGTCCGGTCCTGGGCGCTGTACCGTCTGCTCCTAGTGGCGACGGGTTTGCAATCCGGGGTGAGGTTCGCAAACAAGGACGGGCGTTGCACCTTGAGGGTTGCGAGGCTGCAGATAGTGAGTGGGGGCATTGGGCCGCCGAATTTGAACGTAAGGCTCTGTAGATTGCATTGAAAATCTAATCCCAGCAAGGTGGGGGCACAGAGTTGGGGAAGGACGTTTAGTTTGTAGTTTTTGAACTCCCTCCCCTGCACCGTTAGGGTAACTATGCAGAATCCTTGGATCTGTACGGAGTGGGATCCTGCAGCTAGGGAAATCTTTTGTGCGCTGGGATAGGTGGTCAAGGAACAGCGTCTTACCGTGTCGGGGTGGATAAGCTCTCCGTGCTCCCGGAGTCGACTAGGCATGGCGTCTCGTGGCCGTTTATTAGCACCGTTGTCGTCGTCGTCTGGAGTGTCTGGGGCCGAGCTTGATCGAGCGTAATTGAAGCGAGACGTGGTTGTAGTAGTGGAGTGGGGTCCGTTGTTGCCGTCCAAGATGGCGTCGGGGTGGACAAAATGGCCGCCCCCATACATCGCACGTGGCTGGTGGGTCACAAGATGGCGACGGGGGTGGACAAAATGGCCGCCCCCACGGGTCGTACAGGTCTGGGGCGGTCCAAGATGGCGGCGCCCTTCCACCCCTCGTGGTGGCCGGGACCCAAAATGGCGGCATCTGCGGGTCGCACATGGGGCGCTGAGGGGGCTGGGGAGCGCTAGGACCGCGCGGAGCTCCCTCACCGGGGACAGCGGTGGTCGGGACCCAAGTTGGTGGCGCCGGCGGGTCAGACGTGGGGCGCGGGGTGGGGGTTAGGGGGGCGTTAGGGGCGCGCAAAACTCCCTCTTCTACGTGGAGTGTGGTGGCCGGGACCCAAAGCGGTAGCGCCGGCGGGTCATACATGGGGTACGGAGAGGGGGGTTGGGGAGTGTAAGCAGCGTGCAGGGCTCCCTGGTCTCCCGGGACCGCGGTGGTCGGGACCCAGAGTGGCTGCGCCTGCGGGTCGTACATGGCGTGCTGGGGGGGTTGGGGCGCGTAAACGGCTTGCAGAGCTCCCTGTTCTCCCGGGACAGCGGCGACCTCGCGGGACCGGCACACAACCGCGTAATGGCCCTTTTTCCCGCCGCTCTTGCAGATAGCTGCGCGGGCCGGGCAGCGCTGCCGGGGGTGTTTCGCCTGGCCGCAGAAATAACAGCGGGCGCCCCCGGTGCGACTCGGCGTTTGGACCGCGCAAGCCTGTGGGGTGTCCGGGGGGGGGGGGGGTGGGTTTGTCGCGACGGGCACGTACAGAACCCAATGGGCTGCCGCGCGGTCGGGGCCGTAGGCGTGGGTATTGCACGCGGCCACGTCTAGGGAGGCTGCTAGGGCCCGGGCCTCTGAGAGTCCTAGCGACTCTTTCTAGAAGTCTTTGGCGGATTTGGGAGGAATTCATACCTGCCACAAAAGCATCGCGCATTAACATGTCCGTGTGTTCATTTGCGTTCACCGAAGGGCAGCTGCAGGCTCGTCCCAAAATCAGCAGCGCGGCGTAGAATTCGTCCATCGATTCTCCGGGACCTTGCCGTCTCGTCGCGAGCTGGTAGCGAGCGTAGATTTGGTTAACTGGGCGGACATAGAGACTTTTCAGTGCTGCGAACGCCGTCTGGAAATCCTCCGAGTCTTCGATGAGGGAGAAGATCTCCGTGCTCACCCTCGAGTGCAGGACCTGTCGTTTTTGGTCTTCTGTGACCCGGCCGGTGGCCGTTCTGAGGTAGGCCTCGAAACAAGTCTGCCAGTGCTTGAAGGCTGCTGCCGCGTTCACTGCGTGGGGGCTGATCCTCAGGCATTCCGGAATGATCCTGAGCTCCATAGTCCTTTTTAGGCACGCTTAATAAATTGTAGCGCACAAAGACTCCGTGAGACGAATAGAGTGAAGTCGATGAGGCTTCCAGTCCCACATGACCCCCAATACATACTACCACAGTCTGCAAGACATAACGGGCTACAAGATGAAGGCATGTAAAATCGCCAGCTCCAACACGCCCCTCCCTGATGAGCTCAACGCATTCTATGCCCGCTTTGAGCAAGAGGTCAGCGAGAGCACGCCCTCCACCCCGGAAGTCTCGGATGAACTTGTATCAGAGGTCACCATTGCAGATGTCAGAGCAGCCTTCTCGAAGGTCAACCCACAGAAAGCCACTGGCCCGGATGGGGTATCCGGACGTGCACTCCGGTCTTGCGCGGATCAGTTGGCGGGTGTATTCGCAGACATCTTCAACCTCTCTTCACAACAATCTGAGGTCCCTATCTGCTTCAGGAAGACAACCATCTTCCCTGTACGAAAGAAAAGCCAAGCAGCGTGCCTTAATGACTATCGTCCAGTGGCTCTGACATCCATCATTATGAAATGCTTCGAAAGGTTAATCATGGCACGAATCAACACCAGCCTCCCGGATTGCCTTGATCCACTACAGTTCGCTGACCGCTGCAACAGGTCCACAGCAGATGCCATCTCCCTGGCCCTGCACTCAACACTGGAACACCAAGATAACAAAGACACCTAGGTCAGACTCCTATTTATTGACTACAGCTCAGCCTTCAACACTATTATTCCTACGAAACTCCAAACTCCGTGGCCTGGGCCTCAGCTCCTCCCTCTGCGACTGGATCCTGAACTTCCTAACCCACAGACCACAATCAGTAAGGATAGGCAACAACACCTTCTCCATGATGATCCTCAACACCGGAGCCCCACCAGTGCCTCCTTATACACCTATGACTGTGTGGCTAAACTCCCCTCCAACTCGATTTTCAAATTTGCTGATTACACCACCGTAGTGGGTCGTATTTCAAACAATGACGAGACAGAGTACAGGAATGAGATAGAGAATCTGGTGAACTGGTGCGACGACAATAATCTCTCCTTCAATGTCAACAAAACAAAGGAGATTGTCATATACTTCAGGAAGCGTAGAGGAGAACATGCTCCTGTTTACATCAATGGGAACGAAGTAGAAAGGGTCGAGAGCTTCAAGTTTTTAGATGTCCAGATTACCAACAACCTGTCCTGGTACCTCCATGCCGACACTATAGCTAAGAAAGCCCACCAACGACTCTACTTTCTCCGAATACCAAGGAAATTTGGCATGTCAGCTGCAAGTCTCACCAACTTTTATAGATGCACCATTGAAAGCATTCTTTCTGGTTGTATCACAGCTTGGGATGGTCCCTGCTCTTCCCAAGACCACAGGATACTACGAATGGTCGTGAATGTAGCCCGTCCAGCACGCAAACCAGGCTCCCATCCATTGACTCTATAATGTCTGCTGCCTCGGAAAGGCATCCAGTATAATTAAGGACCCCACGCACCCAGGACATACTTTCTTCCACCTTCTTCAGTCAGGAAAAAGATACAAAAGTTTGAGGTCACGTACCAACCGACTCAAGAACAGCTTTTTCCATGCACCATCAGACATTTGAATGGACCTACCCCGTATTAAGTTGATCTTTTCTCTACACCCTAGCTATGACTGTAACATACATTCTGTGGTCTCTCCTTCCTTCCCTATGTACGGTATGCGTTGTCTGCAGAGCATGCAGGAAACAATACTTTTCACTGTATACTAATACATGTGACAATAATAAATCAAATCAAATCTTCTCTCGTCTAATCCCACCACACTAAGTGGGGTGAGGGCGAGATGGGAAAGTGAGCTGGATTCTTTACTTACTAGTGAGGCTTGCAGGGAGGCCCGTTACAGGGTCAACTCCATGTCCTCATGAGTCCAGTTGAGCTTGATTCAGTTCAAGATGCTACACAGGCGCACTTGACCAAGGCAAGGATGAGTGTTTTTTTTTTCAAACGTTGAGGATAGATGTGATTGCAGTTCGCTTGCCCCAGCTAACCACACATTTTTATATTTGGTCCTGTCCCAAACTCGCCAGCTTCTGGGCTTCCTTTTTCAGTACAATGTCAGAGATAATCTGGGTTATTTGAACCCATGTCCACCGGTAGCCATATTTGGCATTTTGGATTCACCGGCATTTCACTCTGGGTTAGAGGTGGCCGTTGTCACCTTTGCCTCACTGATTGCTCGGTTGGAGATCTCCCATTCCGCCCAGTGCCTCTGCCTGGTTGGGCGACTTAATGCCATTCCTACACTTAAGAGAAAATCAAATTCATCAGTAGTGGGTCAGTGGAGAGGTTTTATCCGAGATCGCAAACATTTTTTTTCTTTGTTTTTATAAAAGGACCTGGACACCCAGCTGTTAGGGGGCTTAGTTATAGTGTTTAATTTATTTGTGTGTTTTTGTTGTATATTTGTTCGTAATTTCTTGCGCTCTTCCATTCTCTGGTTGTAATTTTATGTAAAGCTTCAATAAACATATTTTTAAAAAAGACAGCAGCTAATTTATTAAAATAATATTCTCCCCCTCTTTGCAAGGCACAGATCAAAGTTTTAAGAAAAATAGCTAAAGGAAAAGATTGGATCTATGTAATAATTTTTTTTATATTAACACAATTCAGAGATACTTGATACTTGAATGAAAATAAATTGTAGAAACATGAGGGAAGAATGGGAGGAGTGGGACTAACTGGGTTGCTCTCCAAAAGATCAATGCTGAATTGATAGGTCGAATAGCCTCATTCTGTGCTTTACTGCTCTATCATTGATGATAAAAAAGCTCCCAAAAGTGGTTAACAAAATCAATCAATACCCATTATTATAACTATTTATGGAGCTTTCAAATTATTTATTAGCATAGGTTATCTACTTTCTTGCTCATTTTAAAGTGGAATAAAGATATTAGGAAATAGTGATAGGTTAAATAATTTATATTTGTATGGGGCTGGATTCTCTACAACACGCACGCCGTTTTCTGGCACGGGATTCTCTCCTCCCGCCACTTGACAGTGGGATTTCCCATTGAACTCACCCCATCGACGCTGGGAAACCCACGGGGAAAGAGTGTGCTGCCGGCAGAAACAGGGAATCCCAACAGCCAGAGAATTCCGGCCATGTTTTTGTTCGAAATAAGGGGTGGGATTCTCCGATCCTGGGGCTAAGTGTTGACGCCGTCGTAACGCGGGAGCGTTTTACGACGGCGTCATCTGGCCCCTAGGATCAGTGATCCTGCGCCACACAGGGGGCCAGCACGGCAGTGGAGAGCCTCATGCTGCTCCAGCTGCCAATACAGTCAGCACGGGCCCGCGCATGCGTGCCACGGCCGGCACGAGTTTGCACATGCGCGTGGGTTGCCTTCTCCGCGCAGACCCCGACACAACATGGCGGAGACCTACAGGGGCCGGCGCAAGGAACATAGGCCCCCACCGGGATAAGCCTGCCCGCCGATCGCGGACCAGGCCACCGTGGAGGCCCTCTCGGAGTCGGATCCTCCCCCCCCCAACTAGGCCATCCCCCCGCAGCATGAACGCCGAGGTCCCGCCGGGAAGGACCACACGGGAACGACGCTGGCGGGACTCGGCTGAACTCGGCGGGCGCTCAGCCCATCACGCGGGGAGAATCGCCGGGGTGCCGCATGAGCGGCCCCCGACCGCGCCAAGCCGACTGCGCCGGCGCCATTGGCGCCGATTCTCCGGTCGCCAGAGAATCGGCGGACTGGCATCGCGTGATTCGAGCCTCCCCACCCCCCCCCGGCAAATCTCCGACCCGGCGCGGGGTCGGAGAATCCCGCCCAAGGTACAAGTTTCAGCTTAATTTGTGTGTCTTGTCAGGAAAACAAAATGGTTTAAAGGAATTTATATTTGTATTGTTAAATATTAGAAATGGGATAATTTAGTGTTTCTGTGTAAAAAAGGGTAAACCTACAGTTAGATTCATGCTGGACAAAGGTGTTTGTATGTGTGGGGGTTGGCTAAGTTCAAACTGTACTTCCATTATGTTTAGAGAGGCTGCTGAGTGAAAAGTAAATAAAAGTTTGGAGAAGTAAAAGTGGTTGCTTAGCAACTGGGGGTCCTTTTGTGCAAGGGGTTTTTTTTTTGTTTAATTTTAGATGGATATAAAGCAGTTGAAGATAGGTAGTGAAAGAGAAGGCGGCTCTGTTGGCTTTGCTACAAGTAGTTGACTTTAGAATGCTAAAGAGGAAACATCTCTCTCAGCTTTGCGAGAAGAAAAGCCATATTATGGAGTAAAGGTTAAGAAACAGATGCCGGGAAACTTAAAGAACAGCTAGTTAAGGAAACAAGAGAATTAAGAGACGTTTTCAAGAAGTCGGATGTTAAAGGTTCTGGAACAGAGCACTGTTCAGTAAAGAAGAAGGCTGAGACACCAGAAAGATATCTGAAGTGATTATCAGTTTGAGAGATTTTACTACAGCTTGTGGAACGAGAGTTAAAATAACTGGAAATCAGTGGCTAGATCTCAGAGTGTAAAAAGGTTTAAGACAAAGGAAACCCAAAAGGAGGTGGAAAACCTGGGACTGAATATGTTAAAATGTGGAGCATAAGCTTTGTTTGACAGTATAGGTAGAAAACCTAGAGTGGGATTTTAGTGCAAATCATTGATGGAAAGAAGTGTTAGAAAAAGATTTAAACGTATCCTTTTGGGGGTGGAGTTGACAAATCATCTGGGGGGGTGCATGTGAGAACTCCACAGAGCTCAGTTGAGTGGCATTGGCCATTTGTTCAGCCTGTGCTTAAAGGGATTGCGTGTTAATGAAACCATTTATAGCCTAAGATATACTTTGTAACCAGTGTTAATCTTAAAATCTGTGTATATTTGTGAAGTGGGAGTAAATAAGCTTTGTATCAGCATAAAAAATCTTTGCATGTTTAATAAATGTTTGTTTTCTTGCTGTTGAAGCTAACTGGTGGTCCTGTGACTCTATTCCTCCACGTTTTCTCAAGAAAGTAAAATGTTACTATCCTTGAGCCAGGGTTCCATTCCAGGATCTTACCATCCAGGTATAACATGAACTGGTATTATAGCAGCCTGTATTTGTGTGCTAAGAAAGGGTTAAAACTTCAGTTTAGTTTCATATTCAACAGAGGTGTCTGCAAAGGGGCTGGTTTAGCACAGTGGGCTAAACAGCTGGCTTGTAATGCAGTACAAGGCCAGCAGCGTAGGTTCTATCCCCGTCGCAGCCTCCCCGAACAGGCGCCAGAATGTGGCAACTAGGGGCTCTTCACAGTAACTTCATTGAAGCTTGCTTGTGACAATAAGTGATTATTATCTATAGATTTAATTGTGCTTTAAACTTTCCCTGCATTCGAATGAAGGTTTTACAACATAAAAGCATGATGTGGCGTTGGACTGGGGTGGGCACAGTAAGAATTCTGAAGGACCGGAGGAAGGAGCTGGACTCCGAAAGCAAGTGAATCGAAACAAACCTGTTGGACTTTAACCTGGTGTTGTCAGACTTCTCACTGTTACATAAAAGCAATTTTGGGTTTAAACAAACTAAGTTTCTGCTTAGCAACCAGAGGCCCACATTGCAAAAGCAGAGTCATTGTGAACCAGGTAACCCAGAAACATTCAGTACAGGCAGGACAATATAGAGGGACAGAAAGCAAGTCCCAGAATCTAAAGGAGAAAGTCCCAAAAACCAGGGCCTGGGGATAAAAGAATGCCCAGGAAGACATATGAGTCAAAGAATCAAAGAATGGGACTCTGGACAAGGTCTCGTTTGGTGAAGTTAAAGTAAAAGGCAAAGAAAAGTATTTGAATTAACAACACAGCCGCACAAAACAGATTTAAAGTTAGTTAGCAAGAAGCCAGACATCTGTGGAGATCCTAAGATTAGTCACACCTCAATACAGCCTGTGAAACAGTGGTGTTCCATTGGTGTGGCTTGGTACGAGAGACTGTGTAGAAGCTTGAATGCACAGGATGTTTGTTCCAGGGCAGAGGAATACTGAAAGGAATGGTTGAAATCCTTGGTGAAGGATCCAAGAGAAAGCATTGCTTTGGAGAAGATTCCAAAGCGTGTTCTTCGAGAGCGGAGTTTGGGAACCCTCGTGTGAAAGTCAGAGTTCCAGTGAGACCAATTGGCTCACAGTGTAACAAGCATCTGGGGGTATTTTATGAGAAATCCACAGAAGGTGGCTTCTATCATTTGGTTTCAGAGTGCGGTGTGTTTGACCACATTTTGTTTATATAGACTGTGTGCTTAATGAGAATATTAAAGTACTAGATATATTGTGCAACTTGGTGTTATCCTTACAAATCTGTATATATCTGAAAAGGCACAGCTGGAGTAACGAGGTGAATTCAAGTTAATCTTTTCTTGCTTAATAAATGGTTTTATTCTTTCGTTACAAGTTAATCGGCAGTCTTGTGACTGCGTTCATCTACATCTCTAAAATAAAAAATAAAAGTTTGGATCTATCAAGCCATTCCGGGACCTGACTGCCCAGTAGTAACATCAGCAATCGTAATAAAAGGGACAAAAATAAGCAACAATGCTTCATTAATTAATTATCTGATGTAAATTTATTTTAATCTTACGATGAAAATGTTTTTTTTTAAATAATATTTTATTAAGGATTTGAAAATGTTTCTAACAGTAACAAAAACAATGACATCAACATGGTAAAATAAACATTTCCCCACCCCAGCCCAATCTTCACACACCTCAACCATACAACAACAATCTGCCCCCCCCCCACCTTGGAATACTGCATCTGCTGACATTTTTAATTTTCCCCGAGAAAGTCGACGAACGGCTGCCACCTCCGGGAGAACCCCAACATTGACCCTCTTTAGGCAAACTTTATTTTCTCAAGACTGAGAAACCCAGCCATGTCACTAACCCAGGTCTCCACACTCGGGGGCTTGGAGTCCCTCCACATTAATAAGATCCGTCTCAGGGCTACCAGGGAGGCAAAGGCCTCTTTTGCCCCCGACACTCCAAAGATCGCTACCTCCGGACTCAGCACCACCTGTGTTTATAGCACCGAGGACATTGCCTTAGCAAAACCCTGCCAAAACCCTCTAAGCTTCGGGCATGCCCAAAACATGTGGACATGATTTGCTGGGCTTCCCGCGCACCTCGCACACCTATCCTCTAACCTGAAAAACTTGCTCATCCTAGCCACTGTCATGTGTGCCCAGTGGACTACCTTAAATTGTATCAGGCTACACCTGGTGTGCGATTAGGAGGTATTAACCCTGATAAAAGCATCTGTCCATTGACCCGCCTCTATCTCTTCTCCTAGCTTGTCCTCCCACTTGCCCTTAAGGTCGTCCACCGGAGTTTCCTCCGCCTCCGAAAGCTCCTGGTAAATATCCAATACGTTCCCCTCTCCCACCCAGGTACTGGAAACTATTCTATCCTGTATCCCCCGTGGTGGCAGCAGCGGAAAGGCCGGCACTTGATTTCTCAGGTAGCCGCGCACCTGCAAATACTTAAAACCATTCCCTGCTGGCAATTTAAATTTATTCTCCAAAGCTTTCAAGCTGGGAAAGCTCCCATCTATAAATAGATCCCCCATCCTTCTAATTCCTGCCCTCTGCCAACTCCAGAACCCGCCAGCTAGCCTACCACCCAGTACAAACCTGTGGTTGTTATAAATCGGGGTCCAAATCAATGCTCCCTCCACTCTCTTATATCTCCTCCACTGCCCCCAGATCCTCAGAGCCGTCACTACCACCGGACTTGTGGAGTATCGGGTTGGCGAGAACGGCAGAGGTGACGTTTCCAATGCTCCCAGTCTGGTGCCTTTACATGACGCGGGCCTCCATCCGCTCCCATGCCGACCCCTCCCCCACTACCCACTTCCTGATCATGGCTATATTAGCCGCCCAGTAGTAATTGCAGAAGTTCGGCAGCACCAACCCACCCTCCCCCGACTGCGATCCAGCAACACTTTCTTCACTCGTGGGGTTTTACTCGCCCACACAAAGCCCAAAATAATCTTATTCACCCGCTTGAAAAAGGCCTTAGGGATGAAGATGGGGAGGCACTGAAAGGCGAACAGAAATCTGGGGAAGGCCGTCATTTTCACGGTCTGTACCCTCCCCGCCAGTGATAGCGGAAGCATGTCCCATCTTTTATGTCCCCTTCCATTTGTTCCAGCAACCGGGAGAGGTTTAACTTGTGCAGTACCTCCCATTTCCGGGCCAGCTGGATTCCCAGATATCGAAAGCTCTTCCCTACCATTCAAAGCAGCAGCTCTCCCAGCCTCTTCTCCTGCAGTCTTGCCTGGATCGCAAACATCTCGCTTTTCCCCATGTTCAATTTATACCCCGAAAAATTGCCAAATTCCCCCAAGATTCGCATTACTTCCCCATCCCCTCCAACGGGTCCGAAATGTACAAGAGCAGGTCATCTGCGTAGAACGAGACCCGGTGCTCCACCCCCACCCCCCCCCCCCCCCCCCACCCCGAACCAGCCCTTTCCAGTTCCTAGTGGCTCTTAATGCCATGGCCAATGCCAGAGCAAACAGTAACGGGGAGAGGGCGCACCCTTGCCTCGTCCCTCGGTGTAGTTCAAAATACCCCGACCTCAGCCGGTTCGTACGCACACGCGCTAGTGGTGCCTGATAGAGCAACCGCACCCAGTCAATGAAGCCCTCACCAAACCCAAACATTCCCAGCGCCTCCCACAGGTTATTCCACTCCACCCAATCAAAAGCCTTCTCCGCAGCCATCGCTACCACCACCTCCGCCTCCTCTCCTTCTGAGGGCATCATAATAGCATTTAGAAGCCTTCGAACATTGACCTTGAGTTGCCCGCCCTTAACAAATCCCGTCTGGTGTTCCCCTATCACCCCCGGGACACAGTCCTTATCCTCCTGGCCAGTATCTTAGCCAGCAGTTTGGCATCCACATTCAGTAGAGAAATCGGCCTGGATGACCCTCATTGCTCCGGATCCTTCTCCCGTTTCAAGATCAATGAAATCGAGGCCTGCGACATTGTTGGGGGAGGACTCCCTTCTTTCTTGCTTCGTTAAATATCCTCACCAGCAGGGGGCTCAATATCTCTGAAAACGTCTTACAGAATTCCACCGGGTAGCCGTCAGGCCCTGGGGACTTGCCTGACTGCATGTCCTCCAGCCCCTTGATTATTTCGTCAATCTCAATTGGGGCTCCCAGCCCCTCCACCAGGTCCTCCTCCACCCTCGGGAACCTCAACTGATCCAGAAAATGCCTCATCCCCTCCACCCCAGCCGGGGGTTCCGACTCATATAATTTACTATAAAAGTCCTTAAACACCTCGTTCACCCCCGCTGGGTCCGTCTCCGCTCTTTACTTTACCTATCTCCCTGGTCGCCTCTCTTTTCCTGAGCTGGTGCGCCAACATTCTGCTTACCTTTTCCCCGTACTCATAGATCGCCCCCCTTGCCGTCCTCAACTGTTCCACTGCTTTCCCTATGGTCAACAGCCCAAACTCCACCTGTAACCTCCGCCGCTCCCTCAGTAGCCCCACGTCCAGGGCCTCCGAGTATCTCCTGTCCACCTGGAGTATCTCCACCACTAATCTATCCCTCTCAGCCCATTCCATCTTTTCTCTGTGGGCCAATAACGAGATTAATTCCCCTCTGTCTACTGCCTCCAAAGCTTCCAAGACCGTCACTGCTGAGACCTCCCCCGTATCATTTGTTTCCAGATAGTTCTGGGTGGACTTGTTAACCCGCCCACAGACCGCCTCGTCCGCTAGACATCCCACATCCAGTCTCCACAGCGGGCGTTGCCCTCTCTCCACACTAACCCGTAGATCCATCCAGTGCGGGGCATGATCTGGCTCTGCAATTGCCGAGTACTCAGTATCCACCACCTTCGGTATTAGCGCCCTGCTCAGAACAAAAAAGTCGATGCGACAGTATACCTTGTGGACATGTGAAAAAAGGAAAACTCCTTCGTCCTCGGCCATGCAAATCTCCATGGGAATACTCCCCCTATCTGTTCCATAAAATACAATTCCTTTGCCGCAGCCGGCCTCCTCCCTGTCCTGAATTTTGACCGGATCAATGACTGTGTTGAAGTCCCCTCCCATGATCATGTTATGTGACTCTAAGTCTGGGATCTTACCTAACACCCGCCTCATAAATTCCACGTCATCCCAATTCGGAGCATATATGTTCACAAGTACCACTCGCAACCCCTCCAGCTTCCCACTCACCATTATGTACCAATCCCCTTGTCTGACACGATTCTCCCTGCCTCGAATGACACTCGTTTGCTGATCAAGATCGCTACACCCTTGGTCTTTGAGTCCAGTCCTGAGTGGAACACTTGGCTGACCCACCCCTTCCTCAATCTCGTCTGGTCTGTAGCATTGCCATGTCCGCCTTCAGGTCCCTCAAATGTGCGAACACGCAAGCCCTCTTGACCGGCCCGTTCAGTCCTCTCACGTTCCATGTGATCAGCCTGGACAGGGGGCTCCCAACGGGCTGCTGAGACCTCCCCCGTATCATTTGTTTCCAGATAGTTCTGGGTGGACTTGTTAACCCGCCCACAGACCGCCTCGTCCGCTAGACATCCCACATCCAGTCTCCACAGTGGGCTTTGCCCTCTCTCCACACTAACCCGTAGATCCACCCAGTGCGGGGCATGATCCGACACTGCAATTGCCGAGTACTCAGTATTCCCCCCCCCCCCCCCCCCCCCCCCCCCCCCCCCGACGACTAGCCATCACCCTTTTTAGGCCAGCCTCGAGCTCTCGCCCTCCCCTTCCTCAAGTCCCCACTCGGGCTGTCGCCGTTCCCGACCTCCCACTTGTCCCTTCGTAACAGTTCCTCCCCTGTCAGCAAAGCAGCTCTCCCCCCACCTCCCTCCCGCCCCCAGCAACAACACTAAAAACCCAATTCCCCAAGTCAAGCTCCAGCTTAACACCTGTCCACCCCCCACTGCGCTTCCGAGAGTCAGCCGACCCATGATGACTCGATAGCTCCCGCCCCTGGCACCAAGCAGTCTATCTCCCTATTGTACTTGTCTCTCTCCCCCCCACATGAATAAACATTTTAAAAGCATCACATTCCCCAGTAAACAAACAACAGAAAAAAAAGTGAAGAAACAATCACTTTAGAAAAATAGTCACCAAAAAAGCAGAACTAAATTCAAAGCCCATCCCCCCCCTCTAACAAGGTCCCTGCAAGACAGATCAACCTTTAACCATCCACACAGCCCATCATTCCACATAGAGCTACTTAAATTTTTACAATCCAGCACCACAAATCACTGCCACAGTACTTCTCCAAGGCTTAAGTGTCTTTTAATTTGCCTCCAGCTTCATTTCTTTAATAAAGGCCCATACTTCATCTGGCATTTCAAAGTAGAAGTCCCGTACCTTATGTGTGACCCACAGGCGGGCTGGGTACAGCATACCGAACTTCACCCCCTTCTTAAAGAGGGTCGTCTTTGCCCGATTGAACCCAGCTCGCCTCTGGCCCAAATCCACTCCCAGGTCCTGATAAATGCGCAACTCACAGTTCTCCCACTTGCTGCTCCGTTCTTTCTTTGCCCACCGCAAAACGTGTTCCTTGTCCAAGAAACGGTGAAAACGTGCCACCATGGCCCTCGATGGTTCGCTCGCTCTGGGCTTCCTCGCGATGGCTCGGTGCGCTCTGTCCAATTCTAGGGGCCGAGGGAACGCCCCAGCCCCCATCAACTTCTCCAACATAGGCCCTCGCATCCGATCCCTCACTGCCTTCAGGGAGGCCAACAATTCTGAGATTCTGCCTCCTGGACCTATTCTCCAGGTCCTCCAGCTTCTCCTGCATTCGTTTCTGGCGTTCGTTCATAATCCCAACCTTGCTTTCCAGCACGGTTATATATTCCTCGTGCTCGGACAACGTTGGTTCTTCCTCCTGGATCGCTCTCCCGTGGGTTTCCTGAATCTGAACCACTTGATCAATCGAAGTCTTAATCGGGTCCAGCGTGTTCTTCTTCAGCTTGGCGAAGCAATCCTTGAAAAACTTCACCAGTTGCTCCGTCGACCACTGTGCCGTCTCCCCACGGCGCTTGCCCTCCGCCATGCTGTCCTGTGTTACCAGCTCTGCTTGCGTCTCCCTTATAGGACTTTGTTGTCTCACACGGCCACTTCTGGTCCAATTCTCCATACACCGGAGGGGGATTTCTCCTGAGTGTCTCACTCTTCACTGCTTTATCCCATAAAATCCGAAAAAAACGAAGGAAAAAGGTCCAAAAGTCCATTACAGGCGGGAGCTTTCAAATGTGCGACCTAACACTCCATGGCCGCCACCGGAAGTTACAGTGAAAATGTTTTACATGCAATACTTAAGTTGAAACACAGCCTGAATACAAGACTCCTACTGCCACCCACAGTGGGCAGGATTAGGGGTGAGAAAAAAGAAATAAAAAACAAGGATTGCGACCACAACCAATGCATACATGCCTGTTGTCAGTTGTATAGTTGTGGGGCGGGTTTCTCTGATCCCGCACCGGATCGGACAATCACCGAGGGGGGTGTGCGAATAACGCGACGCTGCTCCGACGCCGGCCCGCCAATTCTCCAGCAACCAGAGAATCGGCGCCAATGCGCCGGCGGGGTCGCCGCGGCACCGGTCGGGGGCGGCTCAATGTGCCCCCAACGACTTCTCCCCGTGCGATGGGGCGAGTGCCGGCCGAGTCCCGCCGGCATCGTTCTGGTGTGATCCTACCCGGCGGGACCTCAGCGATCCAGCTGCAGGGGGCAGCCTGGTGGTGAGAGGGCGGTGGGGGGGATCCGACTCTGGGGGGGGTCTCCACGGTGGCCTGGCCTGCGATCAGGGCCTACCGGTCAGCGGGTGGGCTATTCCGGTGGGGGCCAATGTTTCCCCCCCCTGATTATGACGGCACTGGACACAGTCCGCAGACGCCACGCGAGGTCCATGAAAACTTGAGAGGACACGCAACCGACGCACATCGGGGGCAGGCCTCAGGTGACGTCCCGAGGCCGTCCCAATGGTGTGCTACGTACTCACCAATTACGCTGTTTTTGAGGGGGCAGAGCATCCAGCGTAAAAGCGGATTCTCTGGCCAATCGCCGAATGCGATTTCGGTGTCGGCAATTGGAGAATCACGCCCCAAGTATTTCACTCTGGTGGCAGGACAAATAATTAACATACTTAAATCAGGTTCCCACAGTGCAATTCAGAGTCCTATTTAAATTTTAGACTTGTTGCAAATGTAAAAGTTGTCCTGCCGCAGTGAAAGAGAGAACCTACACTCCATAAGGCTTTTATAACATTCTTTGTGGTCCAAGGGGAACAGGAGCTCCCATTTTCTTCTCTAGTCAGTACTTTCTCCCATCAGCTGATCATGACTTCTCTATTCCCTGTGACATAGTAGTCAATACTCCCCATCCTCTCCAGCCCCGATTGACCTATCTCCTACCCCCCTCCAATTACCGACTTACTTCCTCCTGTCTGTGGCTTCTTGATGATGGTATTCCCATCCAGCTGCCTGCGAAGAAGCCAAAGAAAAGGTGATAATTGACCTCTGCACCCACAGCCTTGTTGGGTTGTTCGACCTTTTCAGATTCCCCGCAAGCTCTTTGTATCCTAGTAAATATTGGATAAAATCTGTTTCAACTCCCTTAATGGCGCAGTGGGATGTGAGATAACAAAGGGACAAAGGAGTTTGAGTGATGGTGGGTGAGGAGTGGATGATATTAAAGGTGGAAAGAGAGGGATCTTGGAAATCAATTGGATGTGGAATGTAAAGCCAGATAAGGCACCAATATGGTGCATTGTCAATTTCATCCTGACTAAAAATCTTGAGAAATGCATGATTAATTGACAGAAGGTATAAAGCTTCTGATGGGCATTGATTGGGATGGCTTCAGTCCTGCTAATGTTGAACTGTTGGAAAATAATAGGGTCACGGGAGACTGTATATTGGATAGTAACAATTGCAAAGTTACAGGTTGTTGTGGAGATAATGCCATCACGCTCACTCCATCTAAAGACCAGGTATAACCTATCCTATTACACATTCTATCCTACCTGTTTAATTTCTTAAAGTTCTCTCCAATTACACCTTGATCTCCAAAGCTAATTAAGTGAAACTCGAGAATACTTATTCATCTTTAAAGCTTCACCTAACAATAGCCTGTTGCTCTACGCAGCAGACATTTCCACAGCTGCACACTCCTTGCTTCACCATGGTGACTAGGAAATGACAGGCAAGCTGATAACATGAGAATGTTAGCATAACTTCTTAATCTTTGGTAAGAAGTTTTACAACACCAGGTTAAAGTCCAACAGGTTTGTTTCGATGTCACTAGCTTTCGGAGCGCTGCTCCTTCCTCAGGTGAATGAAGAGGTATGTTCCAGAAACATATATATAGACAGATTCAAAGATGCCAGACAATGCTTGGAATGCGAGCATTAGCAGGTGATTAAAACTTCACAGATGTCGCATTACATTCATCCCCCACCATCTGGCCTGCGAAATCCTACCAACTGTCCTGGCTTGACACAATTCACACCTCTTTAACCTGGGGTTACCCCATCTCTGGATCTGTGAAGATTTAATCACCTGCTAATGCTCGCATTCCAAGCATTGTCTGGCATCTTTGAATCTGTCTATATATATGTTTCTGGAACAGACCTCTTCATTCACCTGAGGAAGGAGCAACGCTCCGAAAGCTAGTGACATCGAAACAAACCTGTTGGACTTTAACCTGGTGTTGTAAAACTTCTTACCAAGCTCACCCCAGTCCAACGCCGGCATCTCCACATCATTCTTAATCTTTAGCAAAGAATTAAGCTCAGCAACGTTGCAACTGCACAGGGGTATCCACAAAATGGACTAAGAGTTCTGTATCAACAACAACTGGAACACCTGGGCATGCTGTTGATTCAATGAGAGGAGATCTGATCGAGGTGTATAAAATACTAAATGGGATTGATAAAGTAAACATAGACCAAATTGTTCCCTCTTGTGGGGAAATCTAGAACAAGAGGTCACAGATATAGGTTGAGAGGTGGTAGATTTAGAACTGAGGGGAGGAGGAACTATTTCTCGCAGAAGATGGTTAATTAATTTTTGGAACTCGCTGCCCCATAGTGCGGAGAAATCTGAGTCATTAAATGATTTCAAGAAAGGGATAGATATATTTTGATTTAAAAACAGGTTATAGGGATATGGGCAACAGGTGGGGAGATGGATTTGAGACCAGGAAGAGATCAGCCATGATATGATTGAATGGCGGAGCAGGCACGAAGGGCTGAATTGCCTAATTCTGCTCCTAATTCATATGTTCACCCAACAGAACAACAGTGGAGATCAGTTAGAGGAATATCATTTGGACAACCATGTCAAAGACTGCAGACTGGGTGAGGACACCAAAATAAATATATTTGTTTAAATGATATATTTTTAAACTGTATCCTCCCACCACAGAATGGACAGCTCTTTCCTCCCACAGAAATTTACTACAACCGTTAAGTTAAGTTAGATTTCTGAAATTTGTCATGAGTAAAAATGAAAATATTACTTTACCTTTGTTTGATTATCAAACATTTGTTTGCAGCTGTCAAGTTCTGCCTCAAACATTAAGAATAGCTTGGTATAATTCACAGCAAAAATGGTGGAAATGACTGGCCTCTCTTGGAATGCACCAAATATTGCCAAAAGCTGACAAAGAAAAGATTTTTATATCACAAGTCATAACTGAATTTCTACTGACACTAACAACTAACAAAACACTGAGTTTTTTGGGGGGGCTGCAACCTTTCAGCCACTTTTTAACCAAGCATTGAACTCCAAGACTCACTCATGTCTACATAAGAGAAAGGTGACAAAGATGTGGCCCCCAATGCAAGATGTTATGGTGAAGTCTCTCATCATTTACCACAATCAAGGTGATGATGGGGCGCATTGTCTGGGTCCCCGTGATAACACCTCATGTTTATGGGGGAGGTTTTCCCACTCCTAACATTGTCCTTTTTTTGTGGGCAGCACGGTACCATAGTGGTTAGCACTATGGTTTCACAGTGCCAGGGTCCCAGGTACGATTCCTGGCTTGGGTCACTGTCTGTGTGGAGTCTGCGCGTTCTCCCCGTGTCTGCGTGGGTTTCCTGCGGGTGCTCCGGTTTCCTCCCACAAGTCCCAAAAGACATGCCATTAGGTAATTTGGACATTCTGAATTTTCCTGCTGTGTTACTGAACAGGCGCCGGAATCTGGCGACTAGGGGCTTTTCACAGTAACTTCATTGCAGTGTTAATGTAAGCCTACTTGTGACAATAAAGATTATTATTATTATGGACTGCTGAGACTGTCAAGGGTTGAAGCGCTTCATTCAGGTTTGAGCTGAGGGACACAACCATGGGGGAAGCGACTATCGTGAGACAGAGGAGGGAGTAAGGCTTAATAATAATAATAATCTTGCCAGGAGCAGCACATCTTTACTGCGTCATCAGTGTAGGAGATGGGAGAGGCATCGCACTGCCATTCCCACACTCCACAGCGATGAAGCGCCGATTGTACATGGAGGATTTATGGAATATGGTGGCATAAATTTACAGGGTGGAGCATCTGCATGGGTGAACAAAGTGATGTTTAATACAAGTGCGATAGTGACTTATCTCTGCTAGTGCCTAGGTTCACCCGTGCCCACTAGATGGCTGCAGTTTCTTACTCTTTTTCACCCTCCCCCCTCCCGTACATCTAGGAGCATCCCCAGGATACAGAGATTGAGGTGGCCTGCTGCCTTTCATGCCCTGTTGTCGGACATTACCTTGGCAGGCAACCCCTGGGGGATAAAGGAGCATCTGGAATGAGATCCTCTCAGGAGGGGTAAAGCTGTTTTTTAAAAAATTTAAAATGCCCAATTATTTTTCCAATTAAGGGATAATTTAGCATGGCCAATCCATGCCGGCGCCGGTTTGATGCTGGTTTTCTATTCTCCGTCCCCTCGATGGGCCGAGTTCTCGACCGCGCGGGGGATATATAATCTCAGCGGTCGGGAACCGGTGTGGCGGCTGTGGACTGTGTCCAGCACCGCCAAAGTTGGCCAGAAGCTGTGCTGCTAGCTGGTGGGCTTCCACGAGGGCTGTGGGAACTGGTGGGGGGTGGCGGGGGGGGGTATTTCACAAGTCGGAGCTGCGCACGACCGGCGACATGTTTTACAGCACGACCGCTGCAGGTCGTCGCCGTGCACATGCATGGCCACGGACCCAGCCGTTCTTCAGCCGTTTTCGTCATGGGAGCCGGGAGTTTTAGCCGGCGCAGCTGCTCGCCCCTCACTGGTCCTAGGATCGTTGAGGGTTCGGCACCGACTTTGGTGTCGTAACACCACGCCGGTGTTGGCACTTGTCCTCAAAAACGGTGAATCCAGCCCATTATCTTTTGTAGACAATTTTTATACAAGTGGATTTTCTGTTTTGCCACTGGTTGAGGCAGAGACCGTTGCATCTTTAAAGGGAAAATAGGCGACTTCCGGGTGCGGCTATGCAGAGCTAGGTCGCATATTCAGCAGCTCCTGCTTGGAACGGACTTTTGGGCTCTTTTACAGGGCCCCCACGGCATTTGTTTGACATTTCCCGGCGTGGGAAGAAGGCTGCAATATTCCCCCGACAGTGTCCCCCAGGAAGGGTATGTCTCTGGGTTGCCAGACACGGCAGAAACAGTAAAAGATTTGGCTGCAACTGCAGGATAAACAGGGCCTCTTCCAGCATGCAGGCGGGGGAAGGGCAAGCTTAAAGCTGCAAGCTGACCTGAGAGCCTGTATCAAAGGTGAATTCTAGCAGCAGAGGGAGCAACTGTGAAAAGACCTCATCAAGGCCACTGAAGGGACCTCCGGTTGCGGTGATGCCTAGCTAGCCGCACGCTTCGGCGGCTCCAGCTCCGACGGACCTTCGGGTTCTTTTAAGAGCCCCAACGGGGAATTTTTCGACGACGCAACCCGTGTGGGGTGTGTGAGAAGGGAGTCCCCCCCAAACGAAGGAGGAAAAAACCGGCGGCGGCGGCTGCAGCGCGAGGAATCGTCGACCAAAGGGTCAGAAAGAGAGAAGTTCAAGATGGCGGCGGAGAAAGCGCAGGCGACATGGGGGCCTGAGCAGGATGAAATTGTGAGACGGTGCGTGGAGCTGCTGAAGAGGGAGGTGCTGACCCCGTTGCTACAGGCAATTGAGGGGCTCAAGGAGACATTAAAGACCCAGGAGACAGAGCTCCGCGTGGTGGAGCAGAAGGTGACAGATATTGAGGACGAGATCCTGGGCCTGGCGGTTAAGACACAGACGCACGAGGCACTTCATAAAAAGTGTACTGAAAGGATCGAAGCCCTAGAAAATGGAGCGCGAAGAAAGAACCTTCGGATACTGGGTCTCCCTGAGGGCGTGGAAGGAGTGGACTGTGGAGCGTACGCAAGTACGATGCTGAGCTCACTGATGGGTGCTGAGGCCCCTTGGAGGTGGAGTGGGCAAATCGGATTCCGGCGAGAAGACCAAAAGCGGGAGAACCACCCAGGGCGATAATCGTGCGATTTTACCGCCTTAAGGATAGAGAAGAGGTCCTGAGATGGGCTAAAAAGGTGCGGAGTAGCAGATGGGAGAATGCAGTGGTACGGGTATACCAGGATTGGAGTGCGGAGGTGGCGAGAAGGAGGGCGAGCTTCAACCGAGCCAAAGAGGTGTTGCATAAAAGGAAGGTGAAGTTCGGGATGCTGCAGCCGGCAAGACTATGGGTCACGTATCAGGAGAGACACCATTATTTCGAGACGGCGGAGGAAGCATGGTCCTTCATCAAAGAAGAGAAATTGGACCGGAACTGAGGGACTGATGCTGCAGGAAATGTTATTGTTATTGTTTTTGTTAATGTTAAGGTGGAAGTTAATTGAGAAGTAAACAGGGAAGGGGGGAGACATTGGGGAAATGTGGGCGCCGGTGAGGGGGGAAAGACGGGACATAGTCGGAGAATGGGGAATGAGAGGGGGAGGGGAAAGGGAGCTGCGCCATAAGAGGCGGGTCAGGTAAAGGGATGTTCCCGCACCAGAAAGAATAAGGCGGGAAGACAGGCGCAAGGTGGATGGGGGGGGTTGAGGAGTGAGCAGGAGTAGCCGGGGTCAGTTGAAGTCAGCTGACTTACGGAAGTAATATTGGGGGAGCAATCATGCTAGAAAGAGATCTAGCGGGGAGGGGGGGAGGGAGGGGGAGGGGGGGGGACAACTGGGTTGCTGCTGCGGAAATCCAAAAGGAAATGGCTAAAGAGTGGGTGGGCGGGGATGGTGTGCGACGCTGGGGGAGCGAGCGGGAGCGCGGAGGCGGGATATGGGACTGGCCTAGAGAAGGTAATGGCTAGTCGACACGGGAGGGGGGCAGGTAGCCCCCTAGTGAGGCTGATCACGTGGAACGTGAGAGGCCTGAACGGACCGATAAAAAGGGCCCGAGTGCTCGCGCATTTGAAAGGACTAAGGGCAGACGTGGTTATGCTCCAAGAGACGCACCTAAAGGTGGCGGACCAAGTTAGGCTAAGGAAAGGATGTGTGGGACAGGTGTTCCACTCAGGACTGGACGCAAAGAATAGAGGGGTGGCCATTTTGGTGGGGAAACGGGTAGCATTTGAAGCAAAGAACATCGTAGCAGATAGCGGAGGTAGATATGTAATGGTGAGTGGCAGGCTGGAGGGAATGGAGGTCGTGTTGGTTAATGTGTATGCCCCAAATTGGGACGATGCGGGATTTATGAGACGGATGCTGGGGCGTATACCGGACCTGGAGGTAGGAAACTTGATTTTAGGAGGGGACTTTAATACGGTGCTGGACCCGGGGCTAGATAGATCCAGCTCAAGGACCGGAAGAAGGCCGGCAGCGGCCAAGGTACTTAAGGGGTTTATGGACCAAATGGGGGGAGTGGATCCATGGCGATTTCTTAGACCTAGGGCTAGGGAGTTTTCCTTCTTCTCCCATGTCCATAAAGTGTACTCCCGGATAGATTTTTTTGTTTTGGGAAGGTCGTTGATCTCTAGGGTGGAAGAAGCTGAGTACTCAGCCATAGCGGTTTCGGATCATGCCCCACATTGGGTGGACCTGGAATTAGGAGAGGAAAGGGAGCAGAGAACACTCTGGCGATTAGATGTGGGACTGATGGACTTCCGGGTGCGGCGATGACCAGCTGAGTCGCACGTTTCGGCAGCTCCCGGTGAAACGGACTTTTGGGCTCTTGATAGGAGCCCCAACGGCAATTTTGACAGCTAAAAACACTGTGCGGTAAACCAGAAGGGAATCCCCCCTGGATACGGATGAAAAAAGGAGGAGAAAGTGGCCGGATTGCAGTGGATCCTTTAGAACAGCGGCAAGGAAGGCAAACAAAAACCAAGATGGCGTCGGAAGGTGGCAGTTTAACATGGGGCCCTGAACAACAAGAGTTCTTGAAATGCTGTGTGGAAGAGATAAAAAAGGAAATGAAGAAAGAGCTGTTGGCCCCGATACTACAGGCGATCGAAGGGCTAAAGGAGGAACAAAAGACCCAGGAGCGGGAGCTTCGGGTCGTGAAGGCAAAGGCAGCCGAGAATGAGGACGATATACAGGGCCTGGTGGTGAAGACGGAGACGCAGGAGGCACATCAGAAACGATGTGTGGAAAGGTTGGAGGCACTGGAAAACAACGCAAGGAGGAACAACCTGAGGATTCTTGGTCTTCCTGAAGGTGTGGAGGGAGCGGACGTCGGGGCATATGTGAGCACGATGCTGCACTCATTAATGGGAGCGGAGGCCCCGGCGGGTCCGTTGGAGGTGGAGGGAGCATACCGAGTGATGGCGCGAGGACCGAGAGCAGGAGAAATTCCCAGAGCCATAGTGGTGAGATTCCTCCGTTTTAAGGATAGAGAAATGGTCCTTAGATGGGCGAAGAAAACTCGGAGCAGTAAATGGGAGAACGCGGTGATCCGCGTTTATCAAGGCTGGAGTGCGGAGGTGGCGAGAAGGAGGGCGAGCTTTAATCGGGCCAAGGCGGTGCTTCATAAAAAGAAGATAAAATTTGGAATGCTGCAACCGGCAAGACTGTGGGTCACATATCGAGGGAGGCACCACTACTTTGAGACGGCGGATGAAGCGTGGACTTTTATTGTGGAAGAAAAACTGGAATGAGCGGGTTATTAAAAAGAACGTTCGAACAAAGTGGTGGGGCGAATGTGGGGGGCAAAGAGGGGTTTTATGTACTAATCCTGCGATGTGGTAACTTTTCTCTCTCCCACAGGTGGTGATGGGGGAGGAGGGGAGGTGGAGGAGATGGGGCGTTGGCCATTGGGGGCGGGGCCAAGGGAGAAGCGCGGGCTTGGTTCCCGCGCTATGATAATCATGGCGGGAATAGAGAAGCAGGAAGGAGGGGGCGTCGCACGGTGCGAGCCGAGGTCACGGGGGGAAGCCGAGGTCAGCCAGAGTTTGCTGACTTCTGGGAGCAACATGGGGGGAGTAATTACGCTAGCGGGGGATCTAGCAGGGGGGGGTGGGAGGGGGGAATTACTGGGTTGCTGCTGCTGGGGAGAGGGGGGAGCTGGTATGGGAGAGGATGGGCGGGGGGGCACTGCCTGGGGGAGATACAGCTGCGTGGGAACTGGGTGAGGAGCTGGAAAATGGTGATGGCTAATCGACAAGGGGGGGTGGTAGGAAGCCCCCCAACTCGGCTGATCACGTGGAACGTGAGAGGGCTGAACGGGCTGATAAAGAGGGCACGGGTACTCGCACACCTTAAGAAACTTAAGGCAGATGTGGTTATGTTACAGGAAACGCACCTGAAACTGATAGACCAGGTTAGGCTACGCAAAGGATGGGTGGGGCAGGTGTTCCATTCGGGGCTAGATGCGAAAAACAGGGGGGTGGCTATATTAGTGGGGAAGCGGGTAATATTCGAGGCAAAGACTATAGTGGCGGATAACGGGGGCAGATACGTGATGGTGAGTGGCAAACTACAGGGGGAGACGGTGGTTTTGGTAAACGTATATGCCCCGAACTGGGATGATGCCAATTTTATGAGGCGGATGCTAGGACGCATTCCGGACCTAGAGATGGGAAAGCTGATAATGGGGGGAGATTTTAATACGGTGTTGGAACCAGGGCTGGATAGGTCGAAGTCCAGGACTGGAAGGAGGCCGGCAGCAGCCAAGGTGCTTAAAGATTTTATGGAGCAGATGGGAGGTGTAGACCCGTGGAGATTTAGCAGACCTAGGAGTAAGGAGTTCTCGTTTTTCCCCTATGTCCATAAAGTCTACTCGCGAATAGACTTTTTTGTGCTGGGTAGGGCATTGATCCCGAAGGTGAGGGGAACGGAGTATACGGCTATAGCCATTTCGGATCACGCTCCACACTGGGTGGACTTGGAGATAGGGGAGGAAACAGGAGGGCGCCCACCCTGGAGAATGGACATGGGACTAATGGCAGATGAGGGGGTGTGTCTAAGGGTGAGGGGGTGCATTGAAAAGTACTTGGAACTCAATGATAATGGGGAGGTCCAGGTGGGAGTGGTCTGGGAGGCGTTGAAGGCGGTGGTTAGAGGGGAGCTGATATCAATAAGGGCACATAAAGGGAAGCAGGAGAGTAAGGAACGGGAGCGGTTGCTGCAAGAACTTTTGAGGGTGGACAGACAATATGCGGAAGCACCGGAGGATGGACTGTACAGGGAAAGGCAAAGGCTACATGTAGAATTTGACTTGCTGACTACAGGCACTGCAGAGGCACAATGGAGGAAGGCACAGGGTGTACAGTACGAATATGGGGAGAAGGCGAGCAGGTTGCTGGCACACCAATTGAGGAAAAGGGGAGCAGCGAGGGAAATAGGGGGAGTGAGGGATGAGGAAGGAGAGATGGAGCGGGGAGCGGAGAGAGTGAATGGAGTGTTCAAGACATTTTATAAAAAATTATATGAAGCTCAACCCCCAGATGGGAGGGAGAGAATGATGGGCTTCTTGGATCGGCTGGAATTTCCCAAGGTGGAAGAGCAGGAAAGGGTGGGACTGGGAGCACAGATCGAGGTAGAAGAAGTGGTGAAAGGAATTAGGAGCATGCAGGCGGGAAAGGCCCCGGGACCGGATGGATTCCCAGTCGAATTCTATAGAAAATATGTGGACTTGCTCGCCCCGGTACTGACGAGGACCTTTAATGAGGCAAAGGAAAGGGGACAACTGCCCCCGACTATGTCTGAAGCAACGATATCGCTTCTCTTAAAGAAGGAAAAGGACCCGCTACAATGCGGGTCCTATAGACCTATTTCCCTCCTAAATGTAGATGCCAAGGTCCTGGCCAAGGTAATGGCAATGAGAATAGAGGAATGTGTCCCGGGGGTGGTCCACGAGGACCAAACTGGGTTTGTGAAGGGGAGACAGCTGAACACGAATATACGGAGGTTGTTAGGGGTAATGATGATGGCCCCACCAGAGGGAGAAACGGAGATAGTAGTGGCGATGGATGCCGAGAAAGCATTTGATAGAGTGGAGTGGGATTATTTGTGGGAGGTGTTGAGGAGATTTGGTTTTGGAGAGGGGTATGTTAGATGGGTGCAGCTGTTGTATAGGGCCCCAGTGGCGAGCGTGGTCACGAATGGACGGGGATCTGCATATTTTCGGCTCCATAGAGGGACAAGGCAGGGATGCCCTCTGTCCCCATTATTGTTTGCACTGGCGATTGAGCCCCTGGCGATAGCGTTGAGGGGTTCCAAGAAGTGGAGGGGAGTACTTAGGGGAGGAGAAGAGCACCGGGTATCTTTGTATGCGGACGATTTGCTACTATACATGGCGGACCCGGCGGAGGGGATGCCAGAAATAATGCGGATACTTGGGGAGTTTGGGGAGTTTTCAGGGTATAAATTGAACATGGGGAAAAGTGAGTTGTTTGTGGTGCATCCAGGGGAGCAGAGTAGAGAAATAGAGGACCTACCGCTGAGGAAGGTAACAGGGGACTTTCGTTACCTGGGGATCCAGATAGCTAAGAATTGGGGCACATTGCATAGGTTAAATTTAACGCGGTTGGTGGAACAGATGGAGGAGGATTTCAAGAGATGGGATATGGTATCCCTGTCAATGGCAGGGAGGGTGCAGGCGGTTAAGATGGTGGTCCTCCCGAGATTCCTCTTTGTGTTTCAGTGCCTCCCGGTGGTGATCACGAAGGCTTTTTTTAAAAGGATTGAAAAGAGCATCATGGGTTTTGTGTGGACCGGGAAGACCCCGAGAGTGAGGAAGGGATTCTTACAGCGTAGCAGGGATAGGGGGGGGCTGGCACTACCGAGCCTAAGTGAGTATTATTGGGCCGCTAATATTTCAATGGTGAGTAAGTGGATGGGAGAGGAGGAGGGAGCGGCGTGGAAGAGATTAGAGAGGGCGTCTTGTAGGGGGACTAGCCTACAGGCTATGGTGACAGCCCCATTGCCGTTCTCACCGAGGAACTACACCACAAGCCCGGTGGTGGTGGCTACACTGAAGATTTGGGGACAGTGGAGACGGCATAGGGGAAAGACTGGAGCCTTGGGGGGGTCCCCGATAAGAAACAACCATAGGTTTGCCCCGGGGGGAATGGATGGGGGATATGGAATGTGGCAAAGAGCAGGAATAACGCAACTGAAAGATCTGTTTGTGGATGGGAAGTTCGCGAGTCTGGGAGCGCGGACCGAGAAATATGGGTTGCCCCAAGGGAATGCATTCAGGTATATGCAACTGAGGGCTTTTGCGAGGCAACAGGTGAGGGAATTCCCGCAGCTCCCGACACAAGAGGTGCAGGAAAGAGTGATCTCAAAGACATGGGTGGGGGATGGTAAGGTGTCAGATATATATAGGGAAATGAGGGACGAAGGGGAGACTATGGTAGATGAACTAAAAGGGAAATGGGAAGAAGAGCTGGGGGAGGAGATCGAGGAGGGGCTGTGGGCAGATGCCCTAAGCAGGGTAAACTCGTCGTCCTCGTGTGCCAGGCTAAGCCTGATTCAGTTTAAGGTATTACACAAGGCACATATGACTGGAGCACGGCTCAGTAAATTTTTTGGGGTGGAGGATAGGTGTGCGAGGTGCTCGAGAAGCCCAGCGAATCATACCCATATGTTTTGGTCATGCCCAGCACTACAGAGGTTTTGGATGGGGGTGACAAAGGTGCTTTCAAAAGTAGTAGGAGTCCAGGTCGAACCAAGCTGGGGGTTGGCTATATTTGGGGTTGCACAAGAGCCGGGAGTGCAGGAGGCGAGAGAGGCCGATGTTTTGGCCTTTGCGTCCCTAGTAGCCCGGCGCAGGATATTGCTAATGTGGAAAGAAGCCAAGCCCCCGGGGGTGGAGACCTGGATAAATGACATGGCGGGGTTTATAAAGCTAGAGCGGATTAAGTTCGTCCTAAGGGGGTCGGCGCAAGGGTTCACCAGGCGGTGGCAACCGTTCGTCGAATACCTCGCAGAAAGATAGACGGAATGGGAAAAAGAAGGCAGCAGCAGCAGCTCAGGATCCGGGGGGGGGGGGGGGGGGGGGGGGGGGGGGGGGGGGACTGTGTTGGTTGACCAAATATTTTCAATAGAATATTTAATAAAAAAAAAGATGTGGGACTGATGGCGGATGAGGGAGTGTGTGCAAGAGTGCGGGGGTGTATTGAGAGATACCTGGAGGTCAATGACGACGGCGAGGTCCCTGTGGGAGTGGTATGGGAAGCACTAAAAGCGGTGGTCAGAGGAGAGCTGATCTCCATTGGGGCCCCCAAAAGGAAAACAGAGGCCAAGGAAAGGGAAAGATTACTGGGGGAGATTTTAAGGGTGGATAGGGAATTTGCAGAGACCCCGGAGGAGGAATTGTACAGGGAGAGGAGACGACTCCAGACGGAATTTGACCTTCTGACCACCAGAAAGGCGGAGGTACTGTGGAGGAAGGCACAGGGGAGGAGGTATGAATATGGGGAAAAGGCTAGTCGCCTGTTGGCTCATCAATTGCGAAAGAGGGCAGCAGCGAGGGAGATAGGAGGAATTAGAGACGAAAGGGGAGACACGGTGCGAAGGGCAGGAAAGATAAATGAGGTGTTCAAGACCGTCTATGAGGAACTGTATAGGTCTCAACCCCCAGAGGGAGAGGAGGGGATGCGGCAGTTCCTGGACCAATTGAGGTTCCCGAAAGTGGAGGAGCGGGGGGTGGTAGGCCTGGGGGCACCGATTGAGGTGGACGAGGTCATTAAGGGACTGGGAAGCATGCAAGCAGGGAAGGCCCCGGGGCCAGACGGGTTCTCGGTGGAGTATTACAGAAAATATGTGGACTTGTTGGCCCCGTTGATGGTGAGGACGTTCAATGAGGCCAGGAAAGGGGGGACTCTACCCCCGACGATGTCGGAGGCGACGATATCGCTAATTTTGAAGAGGGATAAAGATCCGTTGCAGTGCGGGTCCTATAGGCCCATTTCATTATTGAACGTGGACGCCAAATTGTTGGCAAAGGTACTGGCATCGAGGATAGAGGACTGTGTCCCGGGGGTGGTGCACGAAGACCAGACAGGGTTCGTAAAAGGGAGACAACTGAATGTTAACGTGCGACGACTATTAGGGGTGATAATGATGCCCCCAGTGGAGGGGGAGGCAGAGATAGTGGCGGCAATGGACGCAATGAAGGCATTTGATAGGGTGGAGTGGGAGTATTTATGGGAAGTGTTAAGGACGTTTGGGTTTGGGAACGGGTTTATTAGCTGGGTTAGACTTCTTTATGGGGCTCCAACGGCAAGCGTAGTTACAGGTCGACATAGATCGGAGTATTTCCGATTATATAGGGGAACAAGACAGGGATGCCCGCTGTCTCCATTGTTGTTCGCGTTGGCAATTGAACCACTGGCCATGGCGTTGAGAGGCTCCAGGAAATGGAGAGGGGTGATTAGAGGGGGAGAAGAACACCGAGTCTCGTTACACGCGGATGACCTATTGTTATACGTGTCGGACCCAGCGCGGGGGATGTTAGAGGGTATGCGAATTTTGAGGGGGTTCGGGGATTTCTCGGGGTATAGGCTAAACATGGGGAAGAGTGAATTATTTGTGATACATCCAGGGGACCAGAGTAGAGAGATAGAAGGCTTGCCTCTAAGGAAAGTGGAAAGAAACTTCCGATACCTGGGGATTCAGATCGCTAGGAGCTGGGGAACCTTGCACAAACTTAATCTGACACGGTTGGTAGAACAAATGGAGGAGGACTTCAAGAGGTGGGACATGCAGCCTCTATCGCTGGCGGGCAGGGTGCAAGCAATTAAGATGATGGTCCGCCCGAGGTTCTTATTTGTATTTCAATGTCTCCCTATACTAATCACTAAGACCTTTTTTGATAAAATAGACAGGAGCATCACGAGCTTCGTGTGGGCAGGGAAAGTTCCGAGAATAAGGAGGGGGTTCCTTCAGCGTAGTAGGGACAGAGGAGGATTGGCACTACCGAACTTGGGCGATTACTATTGGGCCGCCAATGTGGCAATGATACGTAAATGGATGATGGAGGGTGAGGGAGCGGCGTGGAAAAGACTGGAGAGAAAGTCCTGTAAAGGGACGAGTTTAGAGGCGCTGGTGACGGCGCCGCTACCGATCTCACCTAAAAAGTTTACCACGAACCCGGTGGTGGCGGCAACATTGAATATCTGGGGACAGTGGAGGCGACAGAGAGGGGTGCGGGGAGCCCTGGTGGGGTCCCCAATCAGGAACAACCATAGGTTCGCCCCAGGAAGAATGGATGGAGGATTTCAGAGCTGGTACCAGTTGGGAATTAGGAGGGTGGGAGATTTATTTATAGATGGGACTTTTGCGAGCTTGGGAGCATTGGAGGAAAAGTATAAGTTGCCCCGGGGAAATTTCTTGAGATATATGCAGGTGAGGGCGTTTACTAGACAACAGGTGAGGGAATTTCCGTTGCTCCCGGCACAGGGGATACAGGACAGGGTGCTTTCAGGGGTGTGGGTCGGAGAGGGCAAGGTGTCAGAGATTTACCGAGAGATGAGGGAAGAGGGGGAGGAGTCGGTGGGCGAACTAAAAAGAAAGTGGGAAGAAGAATTAGGGGAGGAGATAGAGGAGGGTATGTGGGCTGATGCCCTAAGCAAGGTAAATTCCTCTTCCTCATGCGCCAGGCTTAGCCTGATTCAATTTAAGGTGCTACATAGAGCACACATAACGGGAGCAAGATTGAGCAGGTTCTTTGGAGTGGAGGACAAATGTGGGAGGTGTGGCGGGAGCCCGGCAAACCACGCACATATGTTTTGGGCGTGCCCGGCACTGGAAGGGTATTGGAAGGGAGTGACGGGAGTGATTTCGCGGGTGGTGAAGGCCCGGGTCAAACCAGGCTGGGGGTTAGCTCTATTTGGAGTTGCGGAAGAGCCGGGAGTGCAGGAGGCGAAAGAGGCCGACGTTGTGGCCTTTGCGTCCCTAGTAGCCCGGCGCAGGATCCTAATCATGTGGAAGGAGGCGAAACCCCCCGGACTGGAGGCCTGGGTAAATGATATGGCGGGGTTCATTAAACTGGAGCAGATAAAGTTTGCCGTGAGAGGATCGGCTCAAGGGTTCACCAGGCGGTGGCAGCCATTTCTCGACTACCTAGGGGAACGCTAGAGGGAAGACAGATGACCAGCAGCAGCAACCCAGGGGGAAGGGGGAGGGAGGGGGGAGGGGGGGGGGGGGGTTAGTTTAGTTTAGGTCAAAGATAAAGGGGTTTTGTTACTTGTGTATTGTTAAAAATTTCTGTATTGTTATTGTTGCGTTTGCTTTGTAAGAGGGGAAAAATTGTGGTTTGGGGAAAAAATTTCAATAAAACATATTTTTTTAAAAAAGGGAAAATAGGCTAAATATTTTAAGTTGGCACAGGGCTTGTGGGGAGAACAAGAGGCAATGGGGTTAGCTTTGGATTGCTCCAGCAAAAACCAGCCTGAGGCATGGTGGATCATTTTTTTGTGCTTTAAGCTACTGTCACTTTAAGGTAACACTGTACCTTCAGTGAACAATACAGTGAGACTTCCGGTTGCGGCTATGCGGAGCTAAGTCGCACATTTGGCGGATCCTGCAAAAAACAGACTTTCGGGCTCTTTTCAGGGTCCCCAACGGGATTTTTTCAACGTTTCCCGGTGTGGGAAGGAGATTACAATAGCTCCCCGACAGTATATGGCTTTTACCAGGAGCGGGGTGACGAAAAAGGTGGTGGTGGACCCGAAGAAAGTGCAAGGGAAGAAGAACAAAATGGTGGCGGGCGAAGACCAGGCAGCGTGGATGCAGTGGGCGCAGGAGCAACAGGAGGTTATCCAGCGCTGCTTCAGAGAGATTAAAGCGGACCTGCTTGAGCCGATGAAGGCTTCTATTGATAAGCTGCTGGAGACACAGACGGCCCAGGGGGTGGCGATCCGCAAGGACTGACAAAAGATCTCCGACAACGAGGACGAGATCTTAGGCCTGGCGGTAAAGGTGGAGGCGCATGAGGCGCTCCACAAGAAATGGCAGGAGCGGTTCAAGCAGATGGAGAATCGGTCGAGGCGGAAGAATCTGCGGATTCTGGGCCTCCCGGAGGGGCTGGAGGGGCCGGAGGTGGGGGCCTATGTGGTCACCATGTTGAAGTCGCTGATGGGAGCGGGGTCCTTCCAGGGGCCCCTGGAGCTGGAAGGGGCCCATAGAGTGCTGGCGAGGAGGCCCAAGGCTAACGAGCCTCCGCGGGCGGTGCTGGTGCGGTTTCATCGGTTCGCTGATCGGGACTGTGTGCTCAGGTGGGCCAAGGAGAGGAGCAGCAGGTGGGAGAATGCGGAGGTTCGAATAGACCACAACTGGAGTGCGGAGGTGGCGAAGAGGAGGGCCGGGTACAATCGAGCTAAGGCGGTGCTGCACAGGAAGGGGGTGAAGTTTGGCATGTTGCAGCCGGTGCGACTGTGGGTCACCTACAAGGACCGGCACCATTATTTTGAGTCTCCAGAGGAGGCGTGGGCCTTTGTTCAGGCCGAGAAGTTGGACACAGATTGAGGATCGGGATGGGCGTTTGGAGATTGCAGTTGATATGTTACTTTTTGACGGGGGGTCCTTTGCTCTTGTTTTTTTTTTTTGTTTTCTCTTTCTGGTCCGGTGAGGGTGGTTAGGGCGGGTTGGGCACTGTTTTGGTTGGGTTGGTCGGGGGGGCTCTTGGAGGGGGGTAAGCAAATGGAACAGGGGTGGATGGCCGGCGGTGAGATGGGGCCCCGCGGGGGAGGGGCAGGTCCGAGTCGGGGGTGAGGGGACTGGGCCTGTAAAAGGAGCTGCGTCAGAGGTGGCGGGGCTGGGTAAGTGGAAAGCGCGGGCTTTTTCCCGCGCTGAAGACTGGAGGGGCCGGGGCCGGGACGGGGAAGCGTGAGTTGTTTCCCGCGCTTAGGATGGAAGGATGAGGGGGAAAGCCTGCGGATGGGGAACGGAAGAGGAGGGTGTGTCACACAATGGGAGGAGTCGAAGGAGAGACGAGAGTGGCTGGGGTCAGCAGGAGTCAGCTGACTTGTGGAAGTGCAATGGGGGGAGTAAAACAGCTAGGATGGGTCCTAGCCGGGCGGGAGGCGAGGGGGGGGTCGAGACGGGGGTCTGCCGCCGTGGAGAACGGGCCGGGCGTGGGGTGCAGGCGCGTGGCTGGCCGAGGAGGGGTTATGGCTAGTCGGCGGGGGAGGGGGGCGGATAGCCCCCTGATCAGGCTGATAACCTGGAATGTAAAGGGACTGAACGGGCCGGTCAAGCGGGCCCGCGTGTTCGCGCACCTGAAGAGGCTGAAGGCGGATGTGGTTATGCTCCAGGAGACACACCTGAAGGTGACAGACCAGGTAAGATTGAGGTATGGGTGGGTAGGTCAGGTGTTTCATTCGGGGCTGGATGCCAAAAATCGAGGGGTGGCGATCTTGGTGGGAAAGAAAGTGTCATTCGAGGCGTCGAGCATTGTGGCAGTTAATGGCGGTAGGTACGTAATGGTAAGTGGTAAGCTGCAGGGAGAGAGGGTGGTACTGGTCAATGTGTATGCCCCGAATTGGGACGATGCAGGTTTTATGCGGCGCATGTTGGGTCGGATCCCAGACTTGGAAGTGGGGGGCCTCATAATGGGGGGAGACTTTAACACGGTGCTGGATCCGGCACTGGATCGCTTCAGGTCGAGGATGGGTAGGAAGCCAGCGGCGGCAAGAGTGCTGAGGGGGTTTATGGACCAGATGGGAGGGGTGGACCCTTGGAGATTTGCAAGGCTGGGAGCTAGGGAATTTTCATTCTTCTCACATGTCCATAAGGCTTATTCCCGGATCGACTTTTTTATTTTGAGCAGGGCGCTGATAGCAAGAGTAGAGGATACAGAGTACTCGGCGATAGCCACTTCGGATCACGGCCTGCATTGGGTGGACTTAGAGCTGGGGGAGAAGAGGGACCAGCGCCCGTTGTGGAGCTTGGAGACGGGGCTGTTGGCGGACGACGAGGTGAGTGAGCGGGTCCGGGGAAGTATAGAGAGGTACCTGGAGGCCAACGATAACGGGAAGGTCCAAGTGGGAATGGAATGGGAGGCGCTGAAGGCGGTGGTCAGGGGAGAGCTGATCTCCATTAGGGCCCACGAGGAGGGAGCGGGGGGAGAGGGAGAGGCTGGTGGGGGAGATGGTGAGGGTAGACAGGAGGTATGCGGAGGTACCCGAGGAAGGATTGTTGAGGAAGAAGCGCAGCCTCCAGGCCGAATTTGACCTGGTGATCACCAGGAAGGCGGAGGTGCAGTGGAGGAAGGCCCAGGGGGCGATTTACGAGTATGGGGAAAAGGCAAGCCGGATGCTGGCGCATCAGCTTCGGAAGCGGGATGCAGCTAGGGAGATCGGGGGAGTGAAGGACAGGAGAGGGAGTGTGGTGCGGAGTGGGTTTGGCATCAATGGGGTCTTCAGGGACTTTTATGAGGAATTGTACCAGTCCCAGCCTCCACTGGAGGAGGGAGGGATGGGCCGCTTTCTGGACCAATTGAGGTTTCCGACGGTGGAGGAGGGACTGGTGGCGGGATTGGGGGCCCCGATTGGGCTGGAGGAGCTGACCAAAGGGATAGGAAGCATGCAGGCGGGGAAGGCACCAGGGCCAGACGGTTTCCCGGTCGAATTCTATAAAAAATATCTGGACCTGTTGGGCCCGTTGCTAGTTAGGACCTTCAATGAGGCAAGGGAGGGGGTGGCTTTGCCCCCGACGATGTCCCGGGCACTGATCTCCTTGATCCTGAAGCGGGACAAGGATCCCCTGCAGTGTGGGTCTTTCAGGCCGATTTCGTTGCTAAACGTAGATGCCAAGGTGCTGGCGAAGGTCTTAGCCACGAGGGTTAAGGATTGTGTGCCGCAGATCATCCACGAAGACCAGACGGGGTTCGTGAAGGGGAGTCAATTGAACGCGAATGTGCGGAGGCTTTTGAACGTTATCATGATGCCGGCGAGGGAGGGGGAGGCGGAGATTGTGGTGGCGATGGACGCTGAGAAAGCCTTCGATAGGGTAGAGTGAGGGTACCTGTGGGAGGTGCTGAAGAGGTTTGGGTTTGGGGAGGGGTTTGTCTGGTGGGTTAGGCTGTTGTATGCGGTCCCAATGGCAAGTGTGGCCATGAACAGGAGGAGGTCCGAGTACTTTCGGTTGCACCGAGGGACGAGGCAGGGGTGTCCCCTGTCCCCCCTGGTCTTCGCACTGGTGATTGAAACCCTGGCTATGACACTGAGAGAGTCGAGGAACTGGAGGGGGTTGGTGCGGGGTGGGGAGGAGCATAGAGTGTCGCTCTATGCGGACAATTTGCTGTTTTATGTGGCGGACCCGGTGGGGGGAATGCCGGAGGTAATGAGGATCCTTAGGGAATTCGGGGACTTTTCGGGGTACAAGCTCAACATGGGGAAGAGCGAGCTGTTCGTGGTTCACCCAGGGGACCAGGAGAGGGGGATTGGCGAGCTCCCACTAAAAAGGGCGGAGAGAAGCTTCAGGTATTTGGGTGTCCAGGTGGCCAGGAGCTGGGGGCCCTGCATAGGCTTAATTTCACAAGGCTGGTGGAGCAAATGGAGGAGGAGTTCAAGAGGTGGGACGCGTTGCCGCTGTCCTTGGCGGGTAGGGTGCAGTCAGTCAAAATGACTGTGCTCCCAAGGTTTTTGTTCCTGTTACAGTGCCTCCCCGTGTTTATCCCAAAGGCCTTTTATAGGCGGGTCAACAGGAGTATAATGGAGTTTGTGTGGGCGCGAGGGACTCCAAGGGTGAGAAGGGTGTTCCTGGAGCGGAGTAGAGATAGTGGGGGGCTGGCGCTGCCCAACCTTTTGGGTACTACTGGGCCGCCAATGCGACGTTGGTGCGCAAGTGGGTGATGGAGGGGGTGGGGGCTGCATTGAAGAGGCTGGAGACGGCGTCTTGTGTGGGTACGAGTCTGGGGGCGCTGGCAACGGCGCCGCTGCCGTTCCCTCCAAGGAGGTATACCACGAGCCCGGTGGTGGTGGCTGCCCTCAAAATCTGGAGGCAGTGGAGGCGGCACAGGGGGGGAAGTTGGGGCCTCGGTTTGGACCCCAATACGGCGGAACCACCGGTTCATCCCAGGGAGAACAGATGAAGGGTTTTCGGGGTGGCACAGGGCAGGGATACGAATGTTGGGGGAGCTGTTTGTGGACGGGAAGTTTGCGAGCCTGGGTGAGCTGGAGGAGAAGTACAGGCTCCCCCGGGGAACACCTTCAGGTACTTACAGGTAAGGGCGTTTGCCAGGCGGCAGGTGGTGGAATTCCCACGGCTGCTGCCACACACAGTACAGGACAGGGTGCTCTCGGGGGGGTGGGTGGGAGTGGGGAAGATCTCGGAAACTTACCAGGTGATGCAGGAGGAGGAGGAGGCCTCGGTGGTGGAGGTGAAAGGTAAGTGGGAGGAGGAGTTGGGAGAGGAGATTGAGGAAGGGACATTGGCAGATGCCCTAGGGAGGGTGAACTCTTCCTCATCGTGCGCAAGGCTCAGCCTCATACAGTTTAAGGTGCTGCACAGGGCACACATGACCTGGACAAGGATGAGCCGTTTTTTTGGGGGTGAGGACAGGTGTGTTAGGTGCTCAGGGAGCCCAGCAAATCACATCCATATGTTCTGGGTGTGCCCAGCGCTGGAGGAATTTTGGAAGGGCGTAGCGAGGACGGTGTCGCGGGTGGTAGGATCCAGGGTCCAACCAGGCTGGGGCCTCGCAATATTTGGGGTCGCAGAGGAGCCGGGAGTGCAGGAGGCGAAAGAGGCCGGTATTCTGGCCTTTGCGTCCCTGGTAGCCCGGCGAAGGATTCTTCTTCAGTGGAAGGATGCGAAGCCCCCAAGCGTGGAATCCTGGATCAACGATATGGCGGGGTTTATTAAGTTGGACAGGGTGAAATACGCCTTGAGAGGGTCGGTACAAGGGTTCTTTAGGCAGTGGCAACCATTTTTAGACTTCCTGGCAGAACGGTAGACATTGGTCAATGTCAGCAGCAACTCGGGCGGGGGGAGGGGGGATATTTACTTTATTTTTGTTTTTGTTATTTACTCTGGGGTGGTCTGAGGGGGTGTATATATACCTGTTGTGTTAAGTCGGGTTGTTAATGTTAATTTATTATTTATGTACGGGGGGAGGGGGTATGGAGGGTTGCTTTTCTGGTCTGTGTTTTGTACTTAACCCTGTTGGGTTCCTTTTTCATTTTGTTATTGATATTTTATGAAAACCTTAATTTAAAAAAATTTTTTTTAAAGTGAACAATACAGTGATTACAAGAATACTGGTCTATCTTCAGACGCAAGTTGAAAAAGACAGTTGGTGGGGAAAATTCTTGGAGGGAACTGGAACAAGCTATTCAGCCCCTGGAGGCTGTTCTGCCATTCATTTAGCTCATGGTTGATTTGACCTCAGTTCGGTTAGTCCACCTTTTCTCTAAATTCAATGATAGCCTTGCCAAACAAAAAGTATCCATCTTGACTCAGCATCCATAGCGTTTTAGAGAAGGGAGTTCCAGATTTCTACTACCATTAGTGTAAATACAATATACATATATATATTAAAAAGTGTTTCCTGATTTGAAATAAACTAGCTCTCAAAACCACTAAAATCCAAAGTATACATACATTTAGTACTTTTAAACCTCATCTAATAAATCATGACACAATTAACTCAAAAATATTAAATGGTGCTGGTTTTTAAACTTAGACACACCAAAGCACAATCAGTACCTTAAAAGCAGATTCCAGAGTTCCTGAATTCTGAAATGCAAGGTTCAGCACTGAGCCAAGGCGCTTGTCAAAATCATGTATCTGTTCCATGTATCTGCTGTGATCAGACAAAAATTCCTACACAGATTGCAATGAACATTTGTTAATAAGGTAGCATTTGAATAATTATATATTCATACATTGATATATGCATTTTCGAAAGGTAAAGAAATTAAATTCTATGAACACCTTAAAATGAAATTAACATTCATTTTATTGTAATGTTCACAAAAAAAACTTTTAATTTATGAAGTGTAAATCAAGGTAGATATGAAGTTTTATTATTTCAAAATACCTTATTGTTGTAATCCAGTGGATCATATTTGCTTTCCCCAAATACTCGCCAGCATTCCTGAAATTCTTCATAGATACCATAGACTTTTTCACTGAACACTTTTCCTTTGGAACCTCCTATTTCAATTTTCTCCAATTTAAGAAACTCAATAGCTGTATCAAACAATTCCTGAAAGTGAAGCAAATACCATGTCAACATATGTTAGGTATTTTGTTTCACAGAATCATAGAACTATACAGCATAGGAGGAGGCTATTCAGCTGTGTCTGCACTTTGATAGAGCTATCCAGTTAGTCACTCCCTTGCTTTGTCCCGGAGCTCTGGAAATGTAATAACAATAATCTTTATTGTCACAAGTAGACTTACATTAACACTGCAATGAAGTTACTGTGAAATGTGCCTAGTTCTGATACACAGAGGGAGAATTCAGAATGTCCAAATTACTCAAGAGCACGTCTTTTGGGACTTGTAGGAGGAAACCAGAGCACCCGAAAGAAACCCACGCAGACACAGGGAGAATGTGCAGACTCCACACAGTGAGCCAAGCCGGGAATCGAACCTGGGACCCTGGAGCTGTGAAGCAACTGTGTTAACCACTGTGCTACTGTGCTGCCTCCTTTATGTTCTCCCTTTAAAGATTTATCCAATTCCATTTTGAAAGTTATTATTGAATCTGCTTCTATTTGCTTCGAGGAAATGCATTCCAGATCACAACACACTGTAACATATTGATTCCTCATCACATCTCTAATTCTTTTGCCAATCTCTTTAACTCTCGGTCCTTTCTGCCACTGGAGATCGTTTCTTCCTACTCATTCTATCAAAGCCAATTATTTTGAACACTATTTCTTCCTAGCTTTGTCAGTTTCTTCTCACATCTCTCAATCCCAAAGTCATTCCAGTAAATTTCTTCTCTGAACTCTTGACATCCTTCCTAAAATATGGCGGATGCAGAGGCCAAACCATAAGCTTTTGTAATCTATGCCTTTTAAAGGGATGCAATAAGATTCCTTATCTCTATTTATTAATAACAAGTTTTAGCAATAATGTTCAGGACTTATGGATCACCAGAGAGTGGCTGGGAGACATGGGCATCCTGAGATTTCCTTCCCTTCACTGCTGGCATTTTAGCAGCAGCTGAGAAGGTAGCAGATGACCTGCCTGTTCCTGGGCAAACCGAGACCCTTACATTGCCAATTAAGGACCTCTTTCCACTTCCAATGCTGTTTTATTAGTGGCATGTGGGCACCTTGCCACGTGGACACACATCCACGTGGGCTCACTGAGGGTGATGGCCATCTGATCGGACATCTTACCGGTGCCAAGTGCCACCATGACTGTAGGATACCCATCCGCCCTTACAACCAACTGTCCTCTCACCGAGCCTGTCCAACTGGCCCAGGCAAACTCAATTAACCTTAATTCCAGGGTCTGCATTCCCAACAGTAGCCACCACACCCAGTGGCACTGCTGTCTGCACTCCAATTGGTTGACAGCTCTTGCAACCAGGACCCTGTTCACTAAATGGGTGCTAGCCCTGGCTGCAAGTAAGGCTGAGAAGGATGTACCATCCTTGACTACCCAAGGAAGTTAAGGAATATATCAAATTGAAATTTGATATAAAAGGATGCAAGGATTAGTGGTAACTCAGAAAATTGGCAAAGTAGGCACGTTGGCTCAGTGGTTAGCACTGCTGCCTCATGGCGCCGAGGACCCGGGATCGATTCCGGCCCCGGGTCTCTGTCCGTGTGCAGGTTGCACATTCTCCCAGTGTCTGTTTGGGTCTCACCCCCTCAACCCAAAGATGTGCATAGTAGATGGATTGGCCACGCTAAATTGCCTCTTAATTGGGAAAAATAATATTTTTTTAAATTCCTAATAAGAACCCAGAAAAAAACTGTTATGATACACACTAATGTAAATAATAGGCTGGATTCTTCTGTCTCGCCCGCCGCAAGATCGCCATGGGCGAGACGCAGACAATGGCAAAGTCCACTGACCTCGGGAGGGGGGGTGGGATTCTCTGGTCGTCGGGCGGGCGCGGCCAAAGAATCCTGCGCAATGTAGGGAAATTAGATCACTGGGACTACTGTCACAGACGCAGTGTCAGCTTGTGATACTTGTCTTGGGTGTTGTTGTTTTGGTTATTATCATTGTTTCTGTATGGTTCTGCAAAGTTCTGATATTAAGTGCAAAAATTCCAATAAAAATATTTTCAAATCAATATTCATATTTAGGTGATATATTATGAGCTAGCTTCACATACCTCAATTTTTAACAATCGATCAAGAAACCTATCAAAACGAGCAAAGACCATCTGTGTAGGGAAGTCCCAATGTTTCACTTCTGTAGTGTGGCTGAAATACTGGGAAATCTTTAATCGGTGTTGGTGAAAACAATCCTTAAAGCCTTTCAACACATGAATGGTAAGCTGCACCTTCTCTAATGCTTCTTCTAACTCAACTTTAAAAATCTCTTCAGGGGTCAGATAGTTTAAAGCCTGTTGACAAAAATATTAAATACAAAAAACTAAAACAATGTGCATTAATCTTTATTATAAGTTTATATATATATATATATATTAGAGAGATATAAAACATTGTATAAATGTATATTATATAAACACACACATACAAATAAAAATAGCAATTACAAAACTCCTGAAGTACAAAAGCTTCACAACAGAATCCTTTAACAGATGACAACCAAATTATGATTTTTAAAGACTACTGTGATGTTTCAGCTGTCAAATGCTGTATTCATACTAATTAAATTCAGAGAAGTTTTGCAAAATAAATTCATAATGGCTAATTTCATCTCATCAAATGTCAGATATAGGACAAGATCAAAAACTGCATCGAAATCTTACCCTGTTATAGACAAGATGGATCACAACAGTTCAGTGTCATTTAAAGAAAAAAGTATGAAAAGGTTTTTCACCCAATATTGACAAAAATATAAAATTCAGAAGTGTGTAGAGTACAACACGGTTACATCATAATTGAACTCTTACAGCACTGCTGAAACACAGTGGAGTATATTTATAATAATGAAACTCAACACCATTCTTTTATAAGCATTGTTGGTATTTACAAAGCCAGTTCAGCACACTGATAGTGAAAAGAAAGTATGCTGTTTCATTATAAATATCGAATTGCACAACTTCAATAAACCTATTCAAAACACATTCATATGGATCCCTTATGCTTTATCTGTTCTTACATTGCTACCGATATTTGTTTAACAAATGTATTTCTTATTTGTGGTGACATTGTACACAAATCAGGACCTGTGCAGTGTCAAGAGGTTTTATCTCAATGTTCCCAATGATCCCAATGATCCGAATAACAATACAACGTGAAATAGTGGGCAACAGATGTTGCAGCTTCAATTACATGGAGCTTAAAGAAAATAAAGAAAGTAAATGGAAGGATTTAAATTAGAGCAGAATACATTGTTTTCTTTTGACACTCTAAAATCTAACAGCAAAACTAAACTAGCAGAAGTCAACAAATCACATACATCATGAATGACTGATAAACTAAAACAAACACTGTATTATTGAATCAATGAATAACCAGTTAATCAATTAATACAGCAGCAATTAATACAGAAGCAGAAAATAGTGAAGTGATGAATTCATATCAATGGGTGCACTATCAAATCAGTTAATGCTGATGGTGTTATTATTATGCATCTTCTTATTTAAATCCATTGCTGATGTCATCAGTAAATGCCGTGATGCTATTATTTGTTGTTGTTACTTGCGTATATTCGTATTTAACTGCCGTTAGTTCCAATTCTATTCACACTGAATATACTTCAAAATGGGGGGAAAGAAGTTGCTTGAACAGAAAGCAGGAGTTGAAAACTTCATGATACAGCACTGCCACCAGAGCCTACAGCTGCATTACAGCTACCAACAACAGTCCGGGTGGGAATGTTCAATTACTATTTTCAATTATAAATAATTGCATACAAAGTTTTAATATTATTTTGAGATAACACCCATTCTTAAAATTGTAACAAAACAAATAACGTTTATCGACACAAAGTATGCATTAATCATTTGCAAACAAAAAAATCACAATTTTATGGAGAATCACACGTGTTGAAACTTTGGTGAAGATGTACAAAGCTCAGCATAAATATTTAAAACTAGCATATACAAAGCTTTACAGGTATATATTATTTTAAAATCAGCAATTTTTTCTATTATATTATTTACATACTTTTATAAGTTTCTAACCACTACAGAAAAATTATTTGATCTTCTTTAGAAAAGTTAATATTTTCTTGAAAAGGGTGTTGGAAACCTTCGTAAACTTCACAAACAAAAGTCAGGCAGCTTTTCATAATCATTTTTTCACAATGGTATAGTGCCCAAGTATCGTAATTTGATAAGCTTTGTGATGTCCTATATATTCATATGAAAATTAAGAAGGTTGCCAAAGATTTGTTTAATTTCAATATATCCCCACACAAAGTAGACACATACCTGGTTGACGAAAAGATTGCAGAATTCCTGTAGCAAGACAATAATTCTTGATGGGAAACAATAGTATCTGGAATGGCTCCATATCAAACAAATAGTGTGGAAAAGGGGATCAATAAATGGTTCAATTTCAGAGAAGTTTGAATCTTCCAGATAAGATAGATGATATTTCAAAGTTCGGAGATGCAATTCAATGTCTTCAGCTTCGGAGACAGCTACAAATATTTAAGGGTATTATTCACACCTTCCAAATAAGTTTATCTGGTTAGATTGTGTAAACTGACTAAGCAATTGTGTAGAGAATTGAAAGATGTACACAGACATTGTTCATGGCATGTGAGATGATAATTATTGTTTGGGTTAGATTTGGACATTGCTAAAATTCCAATCAGAAGACCGGAAACCCCAGAAAAAAACCCACTTACTTTTTATTATTACTTTTGACTTCTGAAGTGTGAAGTCTGTGGTAAAATAGGCATAAACGAGACTCAAATTATATAGTAGCTGGTCTCTAGTTGTTATGCTGTTCTCAAGGAGAATGGTATAAGTAGCGCCAAAGGAAGTTTTAAAATGTTTAAGTTAACGGCTTAATATGGACAAAGCGAATGTTTATGATTTTCTTTCAGGAAAATAAAGTATTTTTTGTAATCACAGAATGTAGATGAACAATTAATTCTATATATACTTTTGGGTTCTGGAGGGGCGTTGCGAGGACGGTGTCTAAGGTGGTAAACACCCGGGTTAAGCCGAGTTGGGAGCTCGCACTATTTGGGGTATCGGACGAGCCGGGAGTGCAGGAGGCGAAAGAGGCCGGTATTCTGGCCTTTGCGTTCCTGGTAGCCCGGCGGAGGATTCTGCTACAGTGGAAGGATGTGAGGCCCCCAAGCGTGGAAGCCTGGATCAGCGACATGGCAGGGTTCATTAAATTGGTGAGGGTAAAATTTGCCTTAAGAGGATCTGTGCAAGGGTTCTTCAGGTGGTGGCAACCGTTCCTAGACTTTCTAGCGGAGCGTTAGGAGGTGGTCAGCAGCAGCAACCCGTGGGGGGGGGGGGGGGTACTTTGTGTTTACTACTGTGTTTATCATCGTTTAATGGGGGGCTTGTATATTGGGGGAATACATGACATAGCTATAAGATATTTATTTATGTGTTCTTTGTTTTTTCTTATTTCTGTAGGGGGGGGGTTGTTGAAAATATGTTAAAAATTTGAATTAAAATATTTTAATTTAAAAAAAATTCTGTATATACTTTTGAAGTATTTGAACTGTACCACATCACATGGACAGTGGTGATTCAGGAACCACATCTCATGAACAATTAAGGATGGCCAAAAATTCCAGCCTTCCCAACAAAGTTCAAGTCCCATGAAGGATCAAAAAGAAAGTTTAGAGAGATATCGGACAAAATTGCATTTCGGATGACATTGCATTTATGAAGATTTCATATTGACATTGTTTAATTTGTTAAACAGAACTGCATTTTTAACAGGAATTACAAAATAATTTGAAACATTCATGATTTACCTGGAGGAGGTTATCTGAGGAATCAGAAGGACACCAAGTGGTGGCTTTAATAATCATAAATTACACAACTCCAAAATACATATAATGGAGGAAAAAAAACAAATGCTGGAAATGTGCAGCAAAGAAACAGCAGAAACTGCGAAAAACATTTAGCAGTTAAGCAATGGCCAGATTTCTATTTGCCAAAATAAGAGGTTAATGACCAACTTCCTGAATGGCTACAGGACAAAAGAAACTTGAAGCAAATGTTTGAAGTCAGTGGTGTCATGTGAGAGTACCTTTAAGAAATGGGGATTATCAAATAGCTGCAGTGATGTCAGAGTGTGGGTGGAGCTGGGCTGTCTGCTTTACTTTCGCTTTGGGCTGTCAGCTACAGGGTGTGTTTGGTTTCGTTATGCATATTGGGAGCTGCATCATGCAAAACAAGGTGTAATTCTAATTTCTTTCTGAATGAAAGGAATGTATTCAAATCACTTGCTAATTTAAAAATGATAACTGCTCTCAGTAGATAATTTAAACCTGATCTCTGGGTTAAGGACGGTATTTGTCTTATGGATGTTGCAAGGAAAGATTAAGTGTTACTTACAGAGAACTGCATTTTTTGGTTTGATGGTTGCCAAGATGCTTACTGTGTGAATTTAAAAATGTTAATTGGATTCATAGAATAAACATCATGTTTTGTTCAAAAATACTTTTAGTTCTCTGTTGCATCACACCTGTTAAGTGGGCCCTTGTGCTCCCCATACCCAAAATCTATTTAAAGTTATGGGTCAGGTAAACTCCATGATACACTTTGGGGTTCTCTAAACACTGGCCCGTAACAAATTGGGGCCTCGAGGGGGATAACAGTCGATCTATTCGGTTGGCTTTGTGAACTTAAAGATAGTGAGGGGTGAGCATATTGTGGTTGCTTTTCAGGTGTGGTATATCAGTTTAAGTAGGCGGGCTGTTGCGGACAATGGCTCTTTCAGAGGCTCGGAAGATTTGGGGGTGAAGACGGTCACACGCAGTACCTTACGAACAGAGACTAAAAACAGGCTTTTAGATTTGGCAAAAACATTGCTGTTAACATTACCTGACAGAATACGAAAAAAATAGGTACTTACGGTGCTAGCTGAGCATTTAGAATTGCCTGATATACAGTCTGACTCATTAGAAATGGCAAAAATTCAGTTACAAATCATGCAACTTGAACATGAAAAAGAGTTAAAGCAGCTTGAATACAAAATGAGAGAGAAAGGGAGATCAAGGAAAAAGAAAAGGAGAGAGAGGAAAGAAAAAAAAGAAAAGGAGATACAGATCAGGGAAATAGAAAATGAGAGAGAAGAAAGAAACAAAGAAAGAATAGCCCCAGCAGAACAAAAAGAAAGAGAGGTACAGATCAAGGAAAAAGAAAAAGAGAGGAAAGGGAAAAAAAGGGAGTTTGAACTTCAGAAAATGGCCATGAAACATGATAGTCAGTTAAAATTGGCGGATGTAAAGGGAAACGTACAGTTGGGAGAATAGTGATGAGGATAAAGAGAAAGAGCGTCATAGTCGCAGGCTGGGTGGGGTTCTATTTAAATATGTCCAAGCATTGCCAAGGTTTAATGAGGAGGTAGAAGCCTTTTTCCATTTCATTTGAGAAGGTGGCTAAACAAATTAAATGGCCACCCGACATGTGGGTATTACTGATTCAAACAAAGCTGGTAGGTCGGGCTAGTGAAGTGTTTGCATCACTACCGGAGGTGGTATCTGGGACGTTATGAGGTGAAAAAATCCATCTTAGGTGCATGTGAACTAGTGCCTGAAGCCTACAGACAAAGGTTTGGAAATGTAAGGAAAGAACCTGGTCAAATATACATGGAGTTTGAAAGGATCAAACAGAGTAACTTTGATAGGTGGATAGGTGCTTTGAAAATAGACCAAACGTATGAAACTCTGAGAAATTATACTTTTGGAGGAGTTTAAAACTTCAATTCCTGATGTAGTGAGAACTTAAGTGGAAGAGCAGAGGGTTAAAACTGCAAGATTAGCAGCAGAAATGGCAGATGATTATGAATTAGTTCATAAATGAGGCAGTGGGGAAGGGAACACTGACAAAGGAGAGTATTTGCAGGCACGGAGATGGGTTGAAGTGTGTATACTTCAACGCAAGAAGCATCAGGAATAAGGTGGGTGAACTTAAGGCATGGATCGGTACTTGGGACTACGATGTGGTGGCCATCACGGAAACTTGGATAGAAGAGGGGCAGAAATGGTTGTTGGAGGTCCCTGGTTATAGATGTTTCAATAAGATTAGGGAGGGTGGTAAAAGAGGTGGGGGGGTGGCATTATTAATTAGAGATAGTATAACAGCTGCAGAAAGGCAGTTCGAGGAGTATCACCCTATTGAGGTAGTATGGGTTGAAGTCAGAAATAGGAAAGGAGCAGTCACCTTGTTAGGAGTTTTCTATAGGCCCCCAGTAGTAGCAGAGATGTGGAGGAACAGATTGGGAAACAGATTTTGGAAAGGTGCAGAAGTCATAGGGTAGTAGTCATGGGCGACTTTAACTTCCCAAATATTGAGTGGAAACTCTTTAGATCAAATAGTTTGGATGGGGTGGTGTTTGTGCAGTGTGTCCAGGAAGCTTTTCTAACACAGTATGTAGATTGTCCGACCAGAGGAGGGGCAATATTGGATTTCGTACTGGGTAATGAGCCAGGGCAAGTGATAGATTTGTTAGTGGGGGAGCATTTTGGAGATAGTGACCACAATTCTGTTACTTTCACTTTAGTAATGGAGAGGGATAGGTACGTGCAACAGGGCAAGGTTTACAATTGGGGGAAGGGTAAATACGATGTTGTCAGACAAGAATTGAAGTGCATAAGTTGGGAACATAGGCTGGCAGGGAAGGACACAAGTGAAATGTGGAACTTGTTCAAGGAACAGGTGCTACGTGTCCTTGATATGTATGTCCCTGTCAGGCAGGGAAGAGATGGTCGAGTGAGGGAACCATGGTTGACAAGAGAGGTTGAATGTCTTGTTAAGAGAAAAAAGGTGACTTATGTAAGGCTGAAGAAACAAGGTTCAGACAGGGCATTGGAGGGATACAAGATAGCCAGGAGGGAACTGAAGAAAGGGATTAGGAGAGCAAAGAGAGGGCATGAACAATCTTTGGCGGGTAGGATCAAGGAAAACCCCAAGGCCTTTTACACATATGTGAGAAATATGAGAATGACTAGAGCGAGGGGAGGTCCGATCAAGGATAGTAGCGGGAGATTGTGTATTGAGTCTGAAGAGATAGGAGAGGTCTTGAATGAGTACTTTTCTTCTGTATTTACAAATGAGAGGGGCGATATTGTTGGAGAGGACAGTGTGAAACAGATTGGTAAGCTCGAGGAAATACTTGTTAGGAAGGAAGATGTGTTGGGCATTTTGAAAAACTTGAGGATAGACAAGTCCCCCGGGCCTGATGGGATATATCCAAGGATTCTATGGGAAGCAAGAGATGAAATTGCAGAGCCGTTGGCAATTATCTTTTCGTCCTCACTGTCAACAGGGGTGGTACCAGGGGATTGGAGAGTGGCGAATGTCGTGCCCCTGTTCAAAAAAGGAACTAGGGATAACCCTGGGAATTACAGGCCAGTTAGTCTTACTTCGGTGGTAGGCAAAGTAATGGAAAGGGTACTGAAGGATAGGATTTCTGAGCATCTGGAAAGACACTGCTTGATTCGGGATAGTCAGCACGGATTTGTGAGGGGTAGGTCTTGCCTTACAAATCTTATTGAATTCTTTGAGGAGGTGACCAAGCATGTGGATGAAGGTAAAGCAGTGGATGTAGTGTACATGGATTTTAGTAAGGCATTTGATAAAGTTCCCCATGGTAGGCTTCTGCACAAAGTAAGGAGGCATGGGATAGTGGGAAATTTGGCCAGTTGGATAACGAACTGGCTAATCGATAGAAGTCAGAGAGTGGTGGTGGATGGCAAATATTCAGCCTGGATCCCCGTTACCAGTGGTGTACCGCAGGGATCAGTTCTGGGTCCTCTGCTGTTTGTGATTTTCATTAATGACTTGGATGAGGGAGTTGAAGGGTGGGTCAGTAAATTTGCAGACGATACGAAGATTGGTGGAGTTGTGGATAGTAAGGAGGGCTGTTGTCGGCTGCAAAGAGACATAGATAGGATGCAGAGCTGGGCTGAGAAGTGGCAGATGGAGTTTAACCCTGAAAAGTGTGAGGTTGTCCATTTTGGAAGGACAAATATGAATGCGGAATACAGGGTTAACGGTAGAGTTCTTGGCATTGTGGAGGAGCAGAGAGACCTTGGGGTCTATGTTCATACATCTTTGAAAGTTGCCACTCAAGTGGATAGAGCTGTGAAGAAGGCCTATGGTGTGCTCGCGTTCATTAACAGAGGGATTGAATTTAAGAGCCGTGAGGTGATGATGCAGCTGTACAAAACTTTGGTAAGGCCACATTTGGAGTACTGTGTACAGTTCTGGTCGCCTCATTTTAGGAAGGATGTGGAAGCTCTGGAAAAGGTGCAAAGAAGATTTACCAGGATGTTGCCTGGAATGGAGAGTAGGTCTTACGAGGAAAGGTTGAGGGTGCTAGGCCTTTTCTCATTAGAGCGGAGAAGGATGAGGGGCGACTTGATAGAGGTTTATAAGATGATCAGGGGAATAGATAGAGTAGACAGTCAGAGACTTTTTCCCCAGGTGGAGCACACCATTACAAGGGGACATAAATTTAAGGTGAAAGGTGGAAGATATAGGAGGGATATCAGAGGTAGGTTCTTTACCCAGAGAGTAGTGGGGGCATGGAATGCACTGCCTGTGGAAGTAGTTGAGTCGGAAACATTAGGGACCTTCAAGCAGCTGTTGGATAGGTACATGGATTACAGGAAAATGATATAGTGTAGATTTATTTGTTCTTAAGGGCAGCACGGTAGCATTGTGGATAGCACAATTGCTTCACAGATCCATGGTCCCAGGTTCGATTCCGGCTTGGGTCATTGTCTGTGCGGAGTCTGCACGTCCTCCCCGTGTCTGCGTGGGTTTCCTCCGGGTGCTCCGGTTTCCTCCCACAGTCCAAAGATGTGCGGGTTAGGTGAATTGGCCAATGATAAATTGCCCTTAATGTCCAAATTGCCCTTGGTGTTGGGTGGAGGTGTTGAGTTTGGGTAGGGTGCTCTTTCCAAGAGCTGGTGCAGACTCAAAGGGCCGAATGGCCTCCTTCTGCACTGTAAATTCAATGATAATCTATGATTAATCTAGGACAAAGGTTCGGCACAACATCGTGGGCCGAAGGGCCTGTTCTGTGCTGTATTTTCTATGTTCTATGTTTTCTATGTTCTATGTTCTATAAATCAAAGCTTGGTTTCTGACATCAGTTTCAGCCGGTGAGGGATAGAAACTGGGGAAAAGAGAAATACTCAAGTGGTAGAGGTAAAGGAGATCTGATGGGAGATAATAAGGTGAGTGTACCTCAGATTAAAAAAGAAATCCAGGAGGGTGGAAGAGACATGAAAAGTTTCAAATGTTTTCACTGTAATATACTAGGCCATGTAAAGTCACAGTGTTGGTGGTTGAAGAAAAGCACTGGGAAGGCTGATGTGGTAAAACAGGAAAAGATAGTGGGGTTTGTTAAAGTGGTAAAGGAAAGCCCAAGTGAAGCGAAAGAGGTGCAAACGATTGTATAGTCTGATCAAGAGGTGATTGATAAGAAGGTGCCAGATCTCTTTAAATCATTTACTTGAGCGAGTAATACTCATGTATAGCAGGAGGAGCAGGTAAAGAGATACGGGAGCTAGTCAATCTTTAATGGTAAGAGTTGAGGAGTTATGCAGTTTTGGAATAATATTGCCAGAAAAGGTGGTAATATGTGGAATTCAGGGTGAGAGGAGTAGGGTTCCATTATAAAAGGTAAGGTTGGAAAGTCTAGTGAAGAGTGGTGAAGTGGTAGTAGGAGTAATAGAGAAACTATCTTGTCCAGGAATACAGTTTATTTTGGGTAATGATATAGCTGGATCACAGGTGGGAGTGATGCCTACTGTATTGAAGTAAGTGATTTTTACTTTAATACCTTTTTTCAAATTGTGTGTGTCGGGGGGAAACTGAAGAGACATCACAGAAAAGCTGTGGCCAGAGTGTCTGGTTGGGATTCTAACCTAAATTTTAAAAAAATTTGAGTATTTGGGAACTAATTAAACATAATAACTTAATTATAATTTAGAGGATATCTAAGCCAGAGATCGGAGAGTATTATAGTTTGCTATCGCATTTCTATTAGAAATCTAGTGCTAGGAAACAGATAGTTGACAGTAACTTTGCAATTTTAAAAAAAAGTATTAAAAAAAAAGACAAATTTTAATTTTAATTAATTGACGCAATGTCAGTTAGAGGGGTGCTGTGCTCTGACTGTGAGATGTGGCAGGTCCGGGAGGCTTCCAGCGTCCCGGATGGCTTCATCTGCAGAAAGTGCACCCAACTGCAGCTCCTCACAGACCGCATGGTTCGGTTGGAGCAGCAATTGGATGCACTTAGGAGCATGCAGGTGGCATCAAGCATCATAGATCGCAGTTATGTAAATGTGGTCACACCCAAGGAGCAGGCAGAGAAATGGGTGACCACCAGAAAGGGCAGGCAGTCAGTGCAGGAATCCCCTGTGGTTGTCCCCCTCTCGAACAGATATACCCCTTTGGATACTGTCGGGGGGGATAGCCTATCAGGGGAAAATAGCAGCAGCCAGAGCAGTGGCACCACAGCTGGCTCTGATGTTCAGAAGGGAGGGTCAAAGCGCAGAAGAGTAATAGTAATAGGGGACTCTATAGTTAGGGGCACAGATAGGCGCTTCTGTGGACGTGAAAGAGACTCCAGGATGGTATGTTGCCTCCCTGGTGCCAGGATCCAGGATGTCTCCGAACGGGTAGAGGGAATCCTGAAGGGGGAGGGCAAACAGGCAGAGGTCGTTGTACATATTGGTACTAACGACATAGGCAGGAAGGGGCATGAGGTCCTGCAGCAGGAGTTCAGGGAGCTAGGCAGAAAGTTAAAAGACAGGACCTCGAGGGTTGTAATCTCGGGATTACTCCCTGTGCCACGTGCCAGTGAGGCTAGAAATAGGAAGATAGAGCAGACAAACACGTGGCTAAACAGCTGGTGTAGGAGGGAGGGTTTCCGTTATCTGGACCACTGGGAGCTCTTCCGGGGCAGGTGTGACCTGTATAAGATGGACGGGTTGCATCTAAACCGGAGAGGCATAAATATCCTGGCCGCGAGGTTTGCTAGTGTCACACGGGAGGGTTTAAACTAGTATGGCAGGGGGGTGGGCACGGGAGCAATAGGTCAGAAGGTGAGAGCATTGAGGGAGAACTAGGGAATAGGGACAGTGTGGCTCTGAGGCAGAGCAGACGGGGAGAAGTTGCTGAACACAGCGGGTCTGGTGGCCTGAAGTGCATATGTTTTAATGCAAGGAGCATTACGGGTAAGGCAGATGAACTTAGAGCTTGGATTACTACTTGGAACTATGATGTTATTGCCATTACAGAGACCTGGTTGAGGGAAGGGCAGGATTGGCAGCTAAACGTTCCAGGATTTAGATGTTTCAGGCGGGATAGAGGGGGATGTAAAAGGGGAGGCGGAGTTGCGCTACTTGTTCGGGAGAATATCACAGCTATACTGCGAGAGGACACCTCAGAGGGCAGTGAGGCTATATGGGTTGAGATCAGGAATAAGAAGGGTGCAGTCACAATGTTGGGGGTATACTACAGGCCTCCCAACAGCCAGCGGGAGATAGAGGAGCAGATAGGTAGACAGATTTTGGAAAAGAGTAAAAACAACAGGGTTGTGGTGATGGGAGACTTCAACTTCCCCAATATTGACTGGGACTCACTTAGTGCCAGGGGCTTAGACGGGGCGGAGTTTGTAAGGAGCATCCAGGAGGGCTTCTTAAAACAATATGTAAACAGTCCAACTAGGGAAGGGGCGGTACTGGACCTGGTATTGGGGAATGAGCCCGGCCAGGTGGTAGATGTTTCAGTAGGGGAGCATTTCGGTAACAGTGACCACAATTCAGTAAGTTTTAAAGTACTGGTGGACAAGGATAAGAGTGGTCCGAGGATGAATGTGCTAAATTGGGGAAGGCTAATTATAACAATATTAGGCGGGAACTGAAGAACATAGATTGGGGGCGGATGTTTGAGGGCAAATCAACATCTGACATGTGGGAGGCTTTCAAGTGTCAGTTGAAAGGAATACAGGACAGGCATGTTCCTGTGAGGAAGAAAGATAAATACGGCAATTTTCGGGAACCTTGGATGACGAGTGATATTGTAGGCCTCGTCAAAAAGAAAAAGGAGGCATTTGTCAGGGCTAAAAGGTTGGGAACAGACGAAGCCTGTGTGGCATATAAGGAAAGGAGGAAGGAACTTAAGCAAGGAGTCAGGAGGGCTAGAAGGGGTCATGAAAAGTAATTGGCAAATAGGGTTAAGGAAAATCCCAAGGCTTTTTACACGTACATAAAAAGCAAGAGGGTAGCCAGGGAAAGGGTTGGCCCACTGAAGGATAGGCAAGGGAATCTATGTGTGGAGCCAGAGGAAATGGGCGAGGTACTAAATGAATACTTTGCATCAGTATTCACCAAAGAGAAGGAATTGGTAGATGTTGAGTCTGGAGAAGGGGGTGTAGATTGCCTGGGTCACATTGTGATCCAAAAAGACGAGGTGTTGGGTGTCTTAAAAAATATTAAGGTAGATAAGTCCCCAGGGCCTGATGGGATCTACCCCAGAATACTGAAGGAGGCTGGAGAGGAAATTGCTGAGGCCTTGACAGAAATCTTTGGATCCTCACTGTCTTCAGGGGATGTCCCGGAGGACTGGAGAATAGCCAATGTTGTTCCTCTGTTTAAGAAGGGTAGCAAGGATAATCCCGGGAACTACAGGCCGGTGAGCCTTACTTCAGTGGTAGGGAAATTACTGGAGAGAATTCTTCGAGACAGGATCTACTCCCATTTGGAAGCAAATGGACGTATTAGTGAGAGGCAGCACGGTTTTGTGAAGGGGAGGTCGTGTCTCACTAACTTGATAGAGTTTTTCGAGGAGATCACTAAGATGATTGATGCAGGTAGGGCAGTAGATGTTGTCTATAGGGACTTCAGTAAGGCCTTTGACAAGGTCCCTCATGGTAGACTAGTACAAAAGGTGAAGTCACACGGGATCAGGGGTGAACTGGCAAGGTGGATACAGAACTGGCTAGGCCATAGAAGGCAGAGGGTAGCAATGGAGGGATGCTTTTCTAATTGGAGGGCTGTGACCAGTGGTGTTCCACAGGGATCAGTGCTGGGACCTTTGCTCTTTGTAGTATATATAAATGATTTGGAGGAAAATGTAACTGGTCTGATTAGTAAGTTTGCAGACGACACAAAGGTTGGTGGAATTGCGGATAGCGATGAGGACTGTCTGAGGATACAGCAGGATTTAGATTGTCTGGAGACTTGGGCGGAGAGATGGCAGATGGAGTTTAATCCGGACAAATGTGAGGTAATGCATTTTGGAAGGGCTAATGCAGGTAGGGAATATACAATGAATGGTAGAACCCTCAAGAGTATTGAAAGTCAAAGAGATCTAGGAGTACAGGTCCACAGGTCATTGAAAGGGGCAACACAGGTGGAGAAGGTAGTCAAGAAGGCATACGGCATGCTTGCCTTCATTGGCCGGGGCATTGAGTATAAGAATTGGCAAGTCATGTTGCAGCTGTATAGAACCTTACTTAGGCCACACTTGGAGTATAGTGTTCAATTCTGGTCGCCACACTACCAGAAGGATGTGGAGGCTTTAGAGAGGGTGCAGAAGAGATTTACCAGAATGTTGCCTGGTATGGAGGGCATAAGCTATGAGGAGCGATTGAATAAACTCGGTTTGTTCTCACTGGAACGAAGGAGGTTGAGGGGCGACCTGATAGAGGTATACAAAATTATGAGGGGCATAGACAGAGTGGATAGTCAGAGGCTTTTCCCCAGGGTAGAGGGGTCAATTACTAGGGGGCATAGGTTTAAGGTGAGAGGGGCAAGGTTTAGAGTAGATGTACGAGGCAAGTTTTTTACGCAGAGGGTAGTGGGTGCCTGGAACTCACTACCGGAGGAGGTAGTGGAAGTAGGGACGATAGGGACATTCAAGGGGCATCTTGACAAATATATGAATAGGATGGGAATAGAAGGATACGGACCCAGGAAGTGTAGAAGATTGTAGTTTAGTCGGGCAGTATGGTCGGCACGGGCTTGGAGGGCCGAAGGGCCTGTTCCTGTGCTGTACATTTCTTTGTTCTTTGTTTTGTTATAAGCCAGTGGAAAATTAGACAACTGAAGTGATGAAAAACGAATATCCTGGGGGTTTTCTGGATTGTGTCATAATAAGGTCGGAAAGTCACAGGTTAAGACAAGAGGAGAAATCAAAGAGTGAAGATAAAGTTGAAGTGTAATTATCAGAAACGATTTTTGATCAGATGGTTGAAAAAGGACAACAGGGACTTCCGGGTGCGGCTATGCAGAGCTAGGTCGCACATTCGGTAGCTCCCGCTTGGAACGGACTTTTGGAATCTTTTACAGGGCCCCCACGGCATTTGTTTGACATTTCCCGGTGTGGCAAGAAGACTGCAGCATTCCCCTGACAGTGTCCCCCAGGAATGTTGTGTCTTTTGGCTACCAGACACGGCAGAAACAGTAAAAGATTTGGCTTTGGCTGCAGGTTTAGACAAAAGCCTCTTCCAGCATGCAGGCGGGGGAAGGGCAAGCTTAAAGCTGCAATCTGACTTGACTCTATCAAAGGTGAATTCTAGCAGCAGAGGGAACAACTGTGAAAAGATCTACCAGGGCCATTGAAGGAGCAGGGACGAGGCTTCCGGTGGCGGCCATGGAGGAGTAGGTCGCGCATTCGGCAGCTCCCGTCTGGAACTGACTCTCAGACCTTTTTCAGGAGATGTTGGCGCCTATGCTTTCGGCAATTGAAGGACTCAGGATCACCCAGAAGGTCCACGAAGCTAAGATCCAGGAGGTACAGAAAAGAGTCAGTCAGAACGAGGACGAGCTCGTGGGCCTGGCGGTGAGAGTGGAGCAGAACGAGGCGCTACACAAGAGGTGGGCGGGAAGACTCGAAGACCTGGAGAACAGGTCGAGGAGAAAGAATCTGCGAATCCTGGGTCTCCCTGAGGGAGTGGAGGGGGCTGATGCCGGGGCAATACCGAGCATGATGCTCGAGGCGATGATGGGCACGAAGGCCCCTTCAAGGCCGCTAGAGTTGGACGGGGCACATCGGGTGCTGGCGAAGAAGCCCCAGGCAAATGAGCTGCCAAGGGCGATGGTGGTGAGGTTCCACCGGTTCACGGACAGAGAGTGGGTCCTGAGATGGGCCAAGAAGGAGCGGAGCAGTAAGTGGGACAATGCAGAGATCCGAATATACCCAGACTGGAGCACGGAGGTTGCAAAGCGGAGAGCGGGTTTCAACCGGGCCAAAGCGGCGTTGTACCGGAAAGAAGTGAAATTCGGAATGCTGCAGCCAGCGTGACTGTGGGTCACATACAAGGGCCAACACTATTACTTCGAAACGCCTGAAGAGGCGTGGACCTTTGTACAAGCCGAGAAGTTGGACTCTAACTGAGGGTTTGTGAGGGTGGGGGGGATGGTTTGGGGTTTGATGTGTGATGGTTGTTGTATATAGGGGGTCAATCACGCGCAGGAAATGTTACATGGGCTGGGGGAGAGAGACAAGGCCGCGACAGGAGCTGCGCCAGAGGGGGCGGTGCGTGCTTAGGAAAGCGCGGGGTGTTTTCCCACGCGCGGGAAGAATGGCGGGAAGGGGAACGAAGGAATGCATATGGATTGGGAGACTCCCACGCGGGGCGGTCAATGGGACAGCGGGGGAAGCCGGGGTCAGCAGGCGTCAGCTGACTTACGGGAGTGACATGGGGGGAGCAAAAAAGCTAGCAGGGGTCTAGCGGGGGGAGGGGGGGAAAAAAGGGTTGCTGCTGCACTGGCCGAAAGGGAATGGGACACAGAAGAGGTGGTCAGGACGGGGATCCCCCCTCTGGGGGACTGGAGGGTGAGGGAGGCGTGGACACGGGACTGGCCCAGAAAAGGAGATGGCTAGTCGGCGGGGCGTGGGGGGGTGGGAGCCCCTCCAATCCGGCTGATAACGTGGAACGTGAGGGGCCTGAATGGGCCGGTGAGGAGGGCTCGAGTGTTCGCGCACTTAAAGGGACTTAAGGCGGACGTGGCCATGCTCCAGGCGACACACCTGAAGGTGGCGGACCAGGTCAGGCTAAGAAAGGGATGGGTAGGACAGGTATTCCACTCGGGACTGGACGCAAAGAATAGAGGGGTGGCAATATTGGTGGGAAAGCGGGTGTCGTTTGAGGCCAAGTCTATTGTAGCAGACAATGGAGGGCGATAGGTAATGGTGAGCGGTAGGCTGCAAGGGATGTGGGTGGTGTTGGTGAACGTATACGCCCCGAACTGGGATGATGCAGGATTCATGAAGCGCATGTTGGGGCGCATTCCGGACCTGGAGATAGGAGGCCTGATAATGGGAGGGGACTTCAATACAGTGTTGGATCCAGCACTAGACCGCTCCAAATCAAGGACTGGAAAGAGGCCGGCGGCGGCCAAGGTACTTAGGGGGTTTATGGATCAGATGGGGGGAGTGGACCCATGGCGGTTTGCAAGGCCGCAGGCCAGGGAATTTTCTTTCTTCTCCCATGTACACAAAGCCTACTCCCGGATAGATTTCTTTGTTCTGGGTAGGGCGCACATCCCGAGGGTGGAGGGGACGAAGTATTCAGCTATAGCCATTTCGGACCATGCCCCACACTGGGTGGAACTGGAGCTTGGAGAGGAGAGGGACCAGCGCCTGTTGTGGCGGCTGAATGTGGGACTGCTGGCGGACGAGGATGTGTGTGGGAAGGTGAGGGGGTGTATCGAAAGGTACTTGGAGGCCAACGACAACGGGGAGGTGCGGGTGGGGGTGGTATGGGAGGCATTGAAGGCGGTGATCAGGGGAGAGCTAATTTCCATTAGGGCTCATAGGGAGAAGACCGAGGGTATGGAAAGGGAGAGGTTAGTGGGGGAGATGTTGAGAGTGGACAGGAGATACACAGAGGCCCCGGAGGAAAGATTACTTGGGGCAAGACGACGGCTCCAGACGGAGTTTGACCTGTTGACCACAGGGAAGGCGGAGGCACAGTGGAGGAAAGCGCAGGGGGCGACCTACGAGTGTGGGGAAAAGGCTAGTCGGATGCTGGCATACCAGCTCCGTAAGAGGATGGCAGCGAGGGAAATAGGGGGAGTCAAAGATGGAAGGGGAGCCACGGTTCGGAGTGCGACGAAAATAAACGAGGTATTCAAGGCCTTTTATGAAGAGCTGTACAGCTCCCAACAGAAGAGGGGATGAGACGATTCCTAGATCCGCTGAGATTCCAGAGGGTGGAGGAGCAAGAGGTGGCTGGTTTGGGGGCACCAATTGGGTTGGAGGAGCTGAGCAAGGGTTTGGGGAGCATGCAGGCGGGGAAGGCCCCGGGACCGGACGGATTCCCGGTGGAGTTCTACAGGAAGTACGCAGACCTGTTGGCCCCGCTACTGGTGAGGACCTTTAATGAGGCAAGAGAGGAGGGGACCCTGGCCCCGACAATGTCGGAAGCGACAATTTCTTTGATCCTAAAGCGGGACAAGGGCCCACTGCAATGTGGATCGTACAGGCCGATCTCGCTCCTCAATGTGGATGCAAAGTTGCTGGCAAAAGTGCTGGCCACGATGATCGAGGACTGTGTCCCGGGGGTAATCCACGAGGACCAGACGGGATTTGTAAAGGGCAGGCAACTAAACACCAATGTGCGGCAGCTCTTAAACGTGATAATGATGCCATCGGAGGAGGGAGAGGCGGAGTTAGTGGCAGCTATGGACGCGGAGAAGGCCTTTGACCGAGTAGAGTGGGAGTACCTCTGGGAGGTGCTGCGCAGGTTTGGGTTCGGGGTAGGGTTTATCAATTGGGTTAAGCTCCTTTCCGAGCCCCGATGGCAAGTGTAGTGACAAACCGGCGGAGTTCGGAGTACTTTCGACTGTACCGAGGGACGAGGCAGGGGTGCCCCCTGTCCACCCTGTTGTTCGCATTGGCGATCGACCCATTGGCCATGTCATTGAGGGAGTCTAATAAATGGAAGGGGGTGGTCCGAGGGGGAGAAGAGCATCGGGTGTCGCTATATGCGGATGACCTGTTGCTGTACGTGGTGGATCCAATGGAGGGGATGGTGGAGGTCATGCAGACTCTAAGGGAGTTTGGGGAGTTTTCGGGCTATAAGCTCAATGTAGAGAAGAGTGAGCTCTTTGTATTACAGGCGGGGGACCAAGAAAGAGGGATAGGGGACCTACCGCTGAGGAGGGCGGAGGGGAGCTTTCGGTATCTGGGGATCCAGATAACCAGGAGTTGGGGGACCCTACATAAATTGAATCTGACGAGGTTGGTGGAGCAAATGGAGGAGGAGTTTAAAAGATGGGACATGTTACCGTTCTCGCTGGCGGGTAGAGTGCAGTCGGTCAAAATGGTGGTCCTTCCGAGGTTTCTGTTTGTGTTTCAGGGGCCTCTTGTTTGTGTTTCAGTGCCTTCCCATCGTGATCACTAAGGCCATTTTTAAGAGAGTAGGCAGGAGTATTATGGGGTTTGTGTGGGCAAATAAGACCCCGAGAGTAAGGAGAGGGTTCCTGGAATGCAGTAGGGACCGAGGAGGGTTGGCGCTGCCAAACCTGGGGAGCTACTACTGGGCAGTAAATGTGGCGATGATCCACAAGTGGGTTATGGAGGGAGAGGGGGCGGCATGGAAGAGGATGGACATGGCGTCCTGTAAAGGAACGAGCCTGGGGGCGTTGGTGACGGCACTGCTGCCACTCTCGCCGACAAAGTATACCACGAGCCCGGTGGTGGCCGCAACGCTAAGGATCTGGGGCCAGTGGAGACGGCACCGGGGTGCAATGGGAGCATCGGTGTGGTCCCCGATCAGGGGTAACCACCGGTTTGTCCCGGGGAAGATGGACGGGGGGTTCCAGAGCTGTCATCGGGCGGGGATTGGAAGAATGGGGGACCTGTTCATCGACGGGACGTTTGCGAGCCTATGTCCCCCCTGCTGTTTGCACTTGCGATTCAGCTGTTGGCCATCACATTAAGAAGTTCGGGAGCATGGAAAGGAATAGTACGGGGGGGGGGGGGGATAGAGCATAGGGTGTCCTTATATGCCGACGACTTGCTGTTATACGTGTCGGAACCGAGTGTGTCGATAGGGGGAATATTGGGAATATTGGAGCTACTATGAGTATTTTGGTCTTTCTCGGGGTACAAGCCAAATCTAGACAAGAGTATTTTGTGCTGTCTCTGCGGGGGGTGGGGGCAGGGGTGGGGAGGCTGCCATTCTGTAGGGCAGGGACGCACTTTAGGTATCTGGGGGTGCAGGTTGCCCGGGGGTGGGGGAGGCTTCGCAGGTACAACATCTCTAGTTTGGTGGGGAGAGTGAAAGCCGATCTGGCATGACGGGATGGTCTCCCTCTGTCACTGGCGGGTCGGGTACAGGAGGTTAAAATGAATGTGTTGCCGCGATTTCTGTTTATTTTTCAATCCCTACCGATTTTCCTGCCAAAGGCTTTTTTCAGAGAGATTGAGGGAAGAATTACCTCGTTCATATGGGGAGGGAAGGTGGCCCGAGTGAGAAAGGTGCTGCTACAGATGGGAAGGCAGGCAGTGGGCTTAGGTCTTGTGAACCCGATGTACTACTACTGGGCGGCGAATGTGGAGAAGGTGCGGAGCTGGGTCAGAGGGGTTGATTCCCAGTGGGTCAGAATGGAGGAGAGTTTGTGCAGGGGGTCGGGACTGAAAGCACTAGCAACAGCGCCACTCCCGATAGCTCCGGGGAAATACTCAGGGAGTCCGGTAATAATAGCTTCATTGAGAATTTGGAGGCGGTTGGGGGCAGGGTCAAGGCAAATGCCAATTCGGGGGAACCACAGATTTGAGCCAGGGAGGTGGGATGGAAATTTTCAGAAATGGGAGGAGAAGGGGATTAAGACGCTAAAAGATTTGTTTCTTCGGGGTCAGTTTGCAGGACTGAAGGAGCTGGAAGCAAAGTATGGGCTGAAGCGGGGGGGAAGTGTTTAGATACATGCAGGTTTGAGATTTTGCCAGAAAGGAGATACAGAGCTTCCCGGAGGAACCAGCCTCCACATTGCTGGAGGAGGTGCTGACGACAGGGGGACTGGAGAAGGGGGTTGTGTCAGCGGTTTACGGAGCTATTTTGGATGGGGATAAGGCACCACTGGAAGGGATCAAAGCAAAGTGGGAGGAAGAGTTGGGAGAGGTGATAGAGGAGGGGTTCTGGTGTGAGGTGCTCCGGAGAGTAAATGCCTCCACCTCATGTGATACAGCTGAAGGTGGTATACAGAGCACACCTCACGAGGGCGAGGATGAGCCGATGCTTTGAAGGAGTAGAAGATGTGTGTGAGCGTTGCGGGGGGGGGTGGCGGGGGGGGGGGGCTAATCACATTCATATATTTTGGTCCTGTCCAAAGCTAGAGGATTACTGGAAGGAGGTTTTTAGGGTAATTTCCAAGGTGGTGGACGTGAAACTGGACCCGGGTCCCCGGGAGGCCATATTCGGGGTGTCGGACCAGCCAGGGTTGGAAACGGGGGCAGAGGCAGATATCGTAGCCTTCACCTCATTAATCGCCCGAAGGAGGATCCTGTTGGGATGGAGAGCAACCTCTCCACCCTGTGCCCTGGCGTGGCGGGGGGACCTGTTGGAATTCTTGACTCTTGAGAAGGTTAAGTTTGAACTGAGGGGAAGGGCGGAGGGGTTCAACAATTCATGGGCATTATTCATTATGCACTTTCAAGAACTGGATAACACTGAACATTATTTGGGGGAGGGGGATGGGTGGGAGGGTTGGGGGGAGGAGGGATGTGTGTATTAAGGGTGACTATGGGTGATCCCTGATTCCTTTTTGTCATTTGTTTATATAAACATACGGGCTAATGTTTGGGGTTTGGTGGGAGGATGGGATCGTTGTTATTGTTATGGGGATTGGCATTTGTTGCTGATCATTGTTTATTTTTGGTGGGTGTACATTTGGGAGAAAATGTGAAAAAGGAGAATAAAAATATTTTTTTTTAAAAAAGGATTACCCAATTGTCCGGTCATCGACGATCTGGTCATTTTCAGTCAGACATGGAAGGAACATTTGAAGCATCCGATGGAGTTATTTGATCGACTTCAGGAGAAGGGTTTGGTGGTAAACCTAACCAAAGTGAATTTGGAAAAGCCCAAGTCACTTTCCTTGGCCATACAATCGGACAGGGCCGCATGGTCCCACGGGATGTGAAAACAAAAGTAATTGGGGAGTTTCCAGTACCCTTGAAAGGAAGGGAAATAATGCGATTTCTTAGCATGAGTGGATTTGATCGAACATTTCTGCCAAATCTTTGCATGGTTGCTCCACTGATGGACTTGCTGAAGACACGTCGAAAATTTCAGTGGACAGCGGAGTTTCAACAGGCATTTGAAGGCCAAAAGGCTGTGATAGCCAAAGCTGCAGTGTTGGAGAATTACAAGACGCTCTGTGATCAGATTGAACTAAAGTATCTGACTTTAAAGAGAAATGACGAGGTGTAGAGAAATGGATGGCTCGTGCAGAGACCTTCTTGTTCAAAGAGACTGTCAATCAAGAAGGATTCCAGGTGGAGGAAGAAGAACTAAAATGGACTATGCTAATATAAATGTTTGCGTGTTTTGTTTTGCTACAAAAAAAACATATATTTACTGTCCATATTTCATAAAGGAAAGTTAAAAGGTGAAAAATGAAACCTTCTTGACGTTGATGGTTTATTTATTTTTTCTTGGGGGGAGGGGTCATGTGAGAGTACCTTTAAGAAATGGGTGTTTATCAAATAGCTGTTGTGGATGTAACCTTTAAGAAATGGGGCTTATCAATTAGCTGCAGTGAGGTCAGAGTGTGGGTGGAGCTGGGCTCTTTGCTCTACTTTCCGCTTTGGTCTGTCAGCTACAGGGTTTGTTTGGTTTCGTTTTGCATGTTGGGAGCTGCATCATGCAAAACCAGGTGTAATTCTAATTTATTTCTGTATGAAAGGAATGTCTTCAAATCACTTGCTAATTTAAAAGTGATAACTGCTCTCAGTAGATCTCTGTGTTAAAGAGGGCATTTGTCTTATGGATGTTGCAAGAAAAGATTAAACGTTACTTATTCTTTGGGGGGAGTATTTGATTTGATGGTTGCTAAGATGTTTACTGTGTGTGTTTAAAAATGTTTAATGGGATTCATAGAATAAACATTGTGTTTTGTTTAAAAAAAACTTTTAGTTCTCTGTTGCATCACACCTGTAAAGTGGGCCCTTGTGCTCCCCATAACCAAAATCTATTTAAAGTTATGGGTCAGGTGAACTCCATGATACACTTTGGGGTTCTCAAAACCCTGGCCCGTAACAAATTGGGGGCTTGAGGCGGATAAAAGTCTATCTATTGGGTTGGCTTTGTGAACTTAAAGACAGTGAGGGGTGAGCATATTGCGGTTGCTTTTCAGGTGCTTTTCACTCCAGCCAAAGTATCAACTCAACTAAGAAACATCAGACCGGTACTAAAATAGAGTAGGAGTTAAATTCAATTTTTATAATTACTGTTTTATCTTAATCTGTATCTAATTTTCTTTGAGAGAGATAGTGTAGGTGAATCGAATGGGCACCCTCTGGGCAAGATTGAGAGAAATAAAATATCCTTCTTAATTTAAAATACACAAAAGGTTATTAAAAACCACTCTTGCCAGTAAGAAAATACATACATCCATATACAAATATACAGATTGATTTTTTAAATTCATTCATGGGACATGGGCGTCGCAGGCTGTGCCAGCATTTATTGTCCATCCCTAACTGCCCTTGAGTCAATCACATTGGCTGGAGTCACATATAGGCCAGACCAGGTAAGGATGGAAGATTTCCTTCTCTAAAGGACATAAGTGAACCAGATGGGTTTTTACAACAATCAACAGTGGTTTTATGGTCATCAGTAGACTTTGAATTCCAGACTTTTATTGAATTCAAATTTCACCATCTGCAGTAACGGGATTTGAACCTGAGACCCCAGAGTACTCTGGATTACTGGTCCAGTGACAATACCACTATGCCACCACCTCCCCTCACGAGTTAATAAAAGGATACACCTAATAATTGTTCATGACAATTCACAAACTCCTTCGGCTCTTGCCTGCTTCCTAGCACTTAGTGTTTTCCCAGTCTACCCTGTTTGTTATCAAAGATGATTAGGAGGATGTTATTTTACTGGCCAACTTAACTGGTTACTTCCCTTAACTGCTGAAAATGTATATAAATATTTCAGAGTTCATGAAACCTGCCGTAAATAATAAATTGCAGGATAGCACAGTGGTGCAGTGGTTAGCACTACTGCCTCATGGCGCCAAGGACCCGGTTCGATCCTGGCCTCAGGTTACTGTCCATGTGAAGTTTGCAAATTCTCCCAGTGTCTCTGGGTCTCACCCCCACTACCCAAAGATATGCAGGATAGGTGAACTGGCAACGCTAAATTGCCCCTTAATTGGAAAAAAATAATTGGATACTCTTTTTAAAAATAAATAATAAATTGCTAGTTGTAAAGCTGTATATTGACATTATACCCTGTGCTTATTTTACAAAAAGGCACAGTAAAGTCTTCAAACATGGGTCCCTGTTTAGGAATATTCTGAATATTAAGCAAAGCATACATTTTCAGGGATAAAAACAGAAATTCTGGAAAAGCTCAGCAGGTCTGGCAGCATTTCTGGAGAGAGAAAATAAGAGTTAATGTTTTGAGTCCATATAACTCTTCTGAGAATGCTGGCGAAGGCAATTCTTCTGAAGAAAAGTCATATGGACTCGAAACGTTAACTCTATTTTCTCTCTCTCCACAAATGCTGTCAGACCTGCTGAGTTTTCCCAATATTTTCTGTTCTTATTTCAGATTTCCAGCATCTACAGTATTTTGCTTTGTTTTAATATAAATTTAGAGTGCCCAATCCATTTTTTTCAATTAAGGGGCAATTTAGCGTGGCCAATCAACCTAACCTGCACATTTTTGGGTTGTGGGGTGAAACCCACGCAAACATGGGGAGAATGTGCAAACGCCACACGGACAGTGACCCAGAGCCGGGATCGAACCTGGGACCTCGGCGCCGTGAGGCTGCAGGTCTAACCCACTGCGCCACTGTGCTGCCCTGTATTTTGCTTTTATTACATGCATTTTCAGTTTGTGGAGAAGAAAAATAACTCAAAGCTTTGATATTCATTCATTTCGGGATCCTGCTGTCTTCAGATTTCAATCAGAAGCCCAGCCTCGATCTTCTACCTGCCCCTAACATACGAATTGCAATTCTATTCAATAATTTACAAGCACAGTAAGAAAAATCACTATGTTTTCTTATTACTTTTTAGCTGTTTAACTTACAAATAAGAGGACCTCTAGTGCTGTAATGTAGGGGGAAGACACGCACGAGATGGCTACCGCTAGAGTATTGTACCTTTTCCTCCTTTCTGAGTACCATGGGTTGTTTTCTCTTGAACACCCACATAGCTAAGGTAATAAGAACCTTCTATAACCGAAATGCCCAAAAACGTCAGGGGAAAGAAGGTGGAAAGCAGAAATTCGTTGACGGAATCGGAGACCTCTCAGAGTTCATCGACAGGTAAAATGGTGCCGTCAAAGAATAGTGTTCAGGCCACTACACCGACGGCCGAGGTGTTTTCTAGTATCTTGGCGAAGAAATTCAAAAAGCATCACAAATTGTGTCAGAGGGCCTCCCGAAATCAATGGAAGAGGCCTTGGCTGTCATTCAAGCAGCTCTAGGGAAAACCAATGAAACAATGGAACCACGATCAAAGATACGGAATTGGCCCTTTCGATCGGAATGCCTAGCTAGAATCAGAGCTATCTTCGCTGGTCGAAGCGAACAATAATAATAATAATAATCCGCATAGAGTGAGACTCTGTACTCTCTGCCTCCTCTTCGGATGCCCTTACAGCATCTCGCGTCTCACAGAGCGATCGCCAGGTGTTCGATTGCCAGGACGAACAGAAGTAGGGACAGTGGGCATCCGTGCCTTGTGCCTTTGTGCAACTGGAAGTATTCAGAGCTGGTGGTGTTGGTCCGAAGGCTCGCCTTGGGGCATTATCCAGGAGTTTCACCCACGAGATGAACCCCATCCCGAGCTCAAACTGCTCCAATACCTCTGTGAGGTACTTCCATTCGACTCTGTCAAAAGCCTTTCCTGCATCCAGGGAGACTAGCGCCTCTGGTGTTCTCTCCCCGGATGGGATCAGTATCACATTCAGCAGCTGCCTGACGTTTGCAGTGAGCTGCCTAACCTTGACGAAACCCATTTGGTCTTCTGCGACCACCTCTGGTACACAGTTCTCCAGTCTCGAGGCCAGGACATTTGCAAGTATTTTTGTATCTATGTTGAGCAGCGAAATGGGTCTATATGATCCACATACCATCGGATCTGTCTTTTTTGGGTATCAGCGACATAGTGGCCTGTATTAGCGTAGGATGCAGTGTGCCCCTTGCTAACGAGTCTGCGAACATCTCCCGTAAGCACTGGGCCAGAGTTGGTACAAATCTTTATAATATCTGTCCGCCAGGAACCTATCGAGTCCCAATGCCTTCCCCGCCTGCATGAAACTGATGCTCTCCATGCCATCTCCCAGTTCTATTGGTGTTTCCAGCTCCCTCCGTTTATCGGCCCCCCACGGCTGGCATGTCTAGTCCATCGAGGAACCGGTTTCTCCCCGAGTCCCCGTCGGGAGACGTGGAGGTGTAAAGTCCCCGGTAAAAGGCCTCTTACACTTGGTCGACCGTTTGTGGTTCAGCTACGAGTCCACCTCTGCGATCCTTCACCTGTGCTATTTCCCTTGTGGCTGCCTGCTTTCTCACTGGTGAGCGAGCAGGCAGCTAGCGTTCTCTCCTTGCTCATAAAAGGTCCCCCATGTCTGGCACAGTTGGTGCACTGCCTTCCTGGTGGATAGCAAGTGAAAGTCCATTTGCAGCTCTTTCCTCTCCGCCAGAAGCTGTAAGCCCAGGGCCTCAGAGTATTTTCTGTCGACCTCCAGGATGAAGTCAATCAGTTCCTAGCTGGCTGCCCTCTCTTCCCTGTCTCTACAAGCCTTGTAAGCTATAATCTCTCCCCTAATGATCAGTCAGTGCGTGTCGATGTCGGGGATTTCCGCCATGGTCTTCTTTATAAACTCTGTGCTGTCCCTGTTGGGAGTGTACACGTTTACTAGGATTAACAGGACCCTGTTCAGGACACCGTTGACTATGACGTACCGCTCCCCTGGGTTCGTAATCACCTTTGTCGGCGTAAACACAGTTCTCTTGCTAAGCTGGATAGCTACCCTCCCGCCCTCGTCCCGTAACATGAATGCTACAACTGTCCCACCCAGCCATTCCTTACCCGCAATCGGCCCTTCTCCCTCAGGTGTGTAACTTGGAGGAAGACTATATTAGCTTTCAATCTCCTCAAATGGGCAAAGACTCTGCATCTTTTCACTGGGCCATTAAGTTCCCTGATGTTCCAGGTCTCTTCCCTCTCTTGCCCCCCCCCCCCCCCCCCCACCGCCCCCTCATTCCTGCGGGATCAACCATACATACCTGGTGGATGTGCCGGGTTTTCCCTTTCTTCGGGGGCTGTCCAAAATGGCTGTGTTCACCGTTCTCCCTGCGCTCCAGGATTTACCTTTGTCCAGGGGACACCCAGCATGGCCGCCAACTGTGTGTACGCCATGTGCGTGCGCCCCTGCACTCTGTGGTCTCCCTATCCCCAGAAACTTTCCAAGGGGCAGCATGGTAGCACAGTGGTTAGCACCGTTGCTTCACAGCTCCAGGGTCCCAGGTTCGATTCCCAGCTTGGGTCACTGTCTGCGGCTTCTGCATGTTCTCCCCATGTCTGTGTGGGTTTCCTCCGGGTGTTCCGGTTTCCTCTCCCACAAGTACTGAAATATGTGCCATTAGGTAATTTGGACGTTCTGAATTCATCCTCCATGTATCCGAACAGGCGCCGGAATGTGGCGACTCAGGGCTTTTCACAGTACCTACATTGCAGTGTTAATGTAACACTTGTGACAATAAAGATCATCATCATCTTGTTCCCTCAACCTATACTGAAGCTAATCTGAAAACCATACCTTTCTTATTCTTGTATTCCACTTGTGTTCTCCCTTCCGCCCCTACCCTGTAACCCACTACCCCCCCTTCCCTATCTCTGCCCTTGCATTCCACCCCCCCACCCGTGATACTACCCCCCTCCACCTCCTCCACATGCTCCCTTCCTGCCAGGATGTGCACCATGGCCCCTCCTTGTTCTCCTACTTCCTGGGCTACCCTTCCCCACTAGTGTGGTGGCCCCCCCTCCCAGGGCTGATCTTACCCATTTCCTGTGCCTGCTAAATTGCTGTTCCCTCTGTCTCCTCCCCACCTTATCCTGCGCTCCGCTGCCCTCGCCCTTTCCTGCGGTTTAACATTTCTGTTCAGAGCGATGCAACAATGTCCCGCTCAAACATGGTATAAGTCCATCATAATTATAAGAACATAAGAACTAGGAGGAGGAGTAGGCCATCCGGCTTCTCGAGCCTGCTCCGCCATTCAATGAGATCATGGCTAATCTTTTGTAGACTCAGCTCCACTTTCCGGCCCGAACACCATAACCCTTAATCCCTTTATTCTTCAAAAAACTATTTATCGTTATCTTAAAAACATTTAATGAAGGAGCCTCAACTGCTTCACTAGGCAGGGAATTCCATAGATTCACAACCCTTTGGGTGAAGAAGTTCCTCCTAAACTCAGTCCTAAATCTACTTCCCCTTATTTTGAGGCTATGCCCCCTAGTTCTGCTTTCACCCACCAGTGGAAACAACCTGCCCGCATCTATCCTATCTATTCCCTTCATAATTTTATATGTTTCTATAAGATCCCACCTCATCCTTCTAAAATCCAACGAGTACAGTCCCAGTCTACTCAACCTCTCCTCGTAATCCAACCCCTTCAGCTCTGGGATTAACCGAGTGAATCTCCTCTACACACCCTCCAGCGCCAGTACGTCCTTTCTCAGGTAAGGAGACCAAAACTGAACACAATACTCCAGGTGTGGCCTCACTGACACCTTATACAATTGCAGCATAATCGCCCTAGTCTTAAACTCCATCCTTCTAGCAATGAAGAACAAAATTCCATTCGCCTTCTTAATCACCTGTTGCACCTGTAAACCAACTTTTTGCGACTCATGCACTAGCACACCCAAGTCTCGCTGCACAGCAGCATGTTTTAATATTTTATCATTTAAATAATAATCCCTTTTGCTGTTATTCCTACCAAAATGGATAACCTCACATTTGTCAACATTGTATTACATCTGCCAGACCCTAGCCCATTCACTTAACCTATCCAAATCCCTCTGCAGACTTCCAGTATCCTCTGCACTTTTTGCTTTACCACTCATCTTAGTGTCGTCTGCAAACTTGGACACATTGCCCTTGGTCCCCAACTCCAAATCATTTATGTAAATTGTGAACAGTTGTGGGCCCAACACTGATCCCTGAGGGACACCACTAGCTACTGATTGCCAATCAGAGAAACACCCATTAATCCCCACTCTTTGCTTTCTATTAATTAACCAATCCTCTATCCATGCTACTACTTTACCCTTAATGCCATGCATCTTTATCTTATGCAGCAACCTTTTGTGTGGCACCTTGTCAAAGGCTTTCTGGAAATCCAGATATATCACATCCATTGGCTCCCTTTTATCTACCGCACTGGTAATGTCCTCAAAAAATTCCACTAAATTAGTTAGGCATGACCTGCCCTTTATGAACCCATGCTGCACCTGCCCAAAAGGACAATTTCCATCCAGATGCCTTGCTATTTCTTCCTTGATGATAGATTCCAGCATCTTCCCTACTACCGAAGTTAAGCTAACTGGCCTATAATTACCCGCTTTCTGCCTACCTCCTTTTTTGAACAGTGGTGTCACGTTTGCTAATTTCCAATCCGCCAGGACCACCCCAGAGTCTAGTGAATTTTGGTAAATGATCACTAGAGCATTTGCAATTTCCCTAGTCATCTCTTTTAGCACTCTGGGATGCATTCCATCAAGGCCAGGAGACTTGTCTACCTTGAGCCCCATTAGCTTGCCCATCACTACCTCCTTAGTGATAACAATCATCTCAAGGTTCTCACCTGTCATAGAATCATAGAATCATAGAAGTTTACAGCATGGAAACAGGCCCTTCGGCCCAACCAGTCCATGCCGCCCAGTTTTTACCTCATTTTACTGTCATTGCCTCATTTCCATCAGTCACTGGCATGTTATTTGTATCTTCAACTGTGAACAGCGACCCAAAAAAGCTGTTCAGTTCCTCAGCCATTTTCTCATCTCCCATTATTAAATCTCCCTTCTCATCCTCTAAAGGACCAATATTTAGCTTAGCCACTCTTTTTTGTTTTATATATTTGTAGAAACTTTTACTATCTGTTTTTATATTCTGAGCAAGTTTACTCGCATAATCTATCTTACTCTTCTTTATAGCTTATTTAGTAGCTTTCTGTTGCCCCCTAAAGATTTCCCAGTCCTCTAGTCTCCCACTAATTTTGCCACTTTGTATGCTTTTTCCTTCAATTTGGCACTCTCCCTTATTTCCTTAGATATTCATGGTCGATTTTCCCTCTTTCTACCGTCCTTCCTTTTTATTGGTATAAACCTTTGTTGAGCACTGTGAAAAACCGCTTGGAAGGTTCTCCACTGTTCCTCAACTGTTTCACCATAAAGTATTTTCTCCCAGTCTACCTTAGCTAGCTCTTCTCTCATCCCATTGTAATCTCCTTTGTTTAAGCACAAAACACTAGTGTTTGATTTTACCTTCTCACCCTCCATCTGTATTTTAAATTCCACCATATTGTAATCGCTCCTTCCGAGAGGATCCCTAACTATGAGATCATTAATCAATCCTGTCTCATTACACAGGACCAGATCTAGGACCGCTTGATCCCTCGTAGGTTCCATTCCATACTGTTCTAGGAAACTATCGCGGATACATTCTATAAACTCCTCCTCAAGGCTGCCTTGACCGACCTGGTTAAACCAACTGACATGTAGATTAAAATCCCCCATGATAACTGGTGTACCATTTCTACATGCATCCGTTATTTCTTTGTTTATTGCCTGCCCCACCATAATGTTACGATTTGGTGGCCTATAGACTACTCTGATCAGTGACTTTTTCTCCTTACTATTCCTGATTTCCACCCAAATGAACTCAACCTTATCCTCCATAGCACCGATGTCATCCCTTACTGTTGCCCGGATGTCATCCTTAAATAACAGAGCTATACCACCTCCCTTACCATCCACTCTGTCCTTCCGAATAGTTTGATACCCTTGGATATTTAACTCCTAGTCGTGACCATCTATTAACCATGTTTCAGGAATGGCCACTAAATCATAGTCATTCACGATGATTTGCGCCATCAACTCATTTACCTTATTCCGAATACTACGATCATTCAGGTAAAGTACACTTATGTTGGCTTTTATACCTCTGTTTTGAATCTTAACACATTGATCAGTAACCTCTCCTAAGTTATTTTTCCTCTTAACTTTTCTCCTAATGTTCCTTGTCGTTGAACCCATATCTTCATGTAACAACCTGCTGCGTCGCTTACGATTTATGTTTTTACCTCCCGTTTTATTCCTTTTAGTATTACTGGTCCTATTCACTGAGCTCCCCTCAGTCATTGTAACTTGTACTGTCGTCCTTTTTGATTTTTGACTATGGCTTCTCTGCCTTACACTTTCCCCCTTACTGTCTTTTGTTTCTGTCCCTGTTTTACTACCTTCCGACTTCCTGCATCGGTTCCCAGCCCCCTGCCACATTAGTTCAAACACTCCCCAACCGCTCTAGCAAATAGCCCCCCTAGGACATCAGTTCCAGTCCTGCCCAGGTGTAACCCGTCAAGTTTGTACAGGTCCCACCTCCCCCAGAACCGGTCCCAATGCCCCAGGAATCTGAAAAATGAAATAAAAATCGCTTATTGTCACAAGTAGGCTTCAAATGAAGTTACTGTGAAAACCCCTAGTCAGCACAATCCGGCGCCTGTTCGGGGAGGCTGGTACGGGAATCTGAAACCCTCCCCCTAACACCATCCCTTCAGCCATGTATTTATCCTATATGTCCTGTCATTTCTAATCTGACTAGCACGTGGCACCGGTAGTAATCCTGAGATCACTACCTTCGAGGTCCGATTTCTTAACTTCCTTCCTAGCTCCCTGTATTCTGCTTTTAGGACCTCATCCCTTTTTTTACCTATGTCGTTTGTACCGATGTGTACCACGACCACTGGCTGTTTACCCTCCCCCTCCAGAATGTCCTGTACCCGCTCCGAGACATCGTTGACCCTAGCACCAGGGAGGCAACACACCATCCTGGAGTCTCGTATGCGGCCACAGAAACGCCTATTCCCCTTACAATTGAATCCCCTATAACAATTGCACTGTCACACTTATCACCCCTCCCTCTGCAGCAGAACCAAACGTGGTGCCACATGTTTGGCTGTTGCTGTTTTCCCCTTAGAGGCCATTCCCCTCAACAATATCCAAAGTGGTATATCTGTTCTGCAGGGGAATGGCCACAGGAGATTCTTGCACTACCTGCCTCACTCTCTTGCTCTGTCTGGTGGACACCCATTCCATTCCTACCTGCAGACTCCGAGCCTGCGGTGTGACCACCTCTCTATACGTGCTATCCACGATGCTCTCCGACTCGCGGATGCTCCACAGTGTCTCCAGCCGTCGCTCCAGCTCTGAAACACGAGCTTCCAGGAGCTGCAACTGGAGACACTTCCTGCACACATGCTGACCCTGGGGACTGGAACTGTCCCCAGCCTGCCACATGGAGCAAGAAGAGCAGACCATGCCTTGGAGCTGTCCTGCCATGAATTATTCCTTTAAATTAAACCTTTGAAATTAAACTTGCGAAAATGTTTGTGTGTCAGATTAAATCCAATCCCTGTGTACTATCCAATTAGATTTTTTTTTTAAACTGCGTATTTATCCCTCTTGATCTGACAACAAATTAAAAAGTTATTTAATTGAAATTTATAAAGTTATTTAAATCAAATTAAAAATAGTAATTTAAATCAACCCAAAATAGTTATTTAAGACAAATTTAAAAATGTTTAAATAGTAATTCAAATCAACTTAAAAATGGTAATCTAAGTCAAATCAAAACTAGTATTTAAATCAGTAACTCCAGATATTCAAATTTAGCCCAATCTGACTTTCAGCCAATCAGGTCAGTCTCGTGTGACTTCACAATACCGTTTTTTTTTAAACAAACAAACAGCGGTCTTACCAGAGTGCTCTTTACTGAACGCCCTCTCTCTCTCCGCGCTCTTTACTGAAGTCTCGCCCTCTCTCTCCACGCTCTTTACTGAAGTCTCGCCCTCTCTCTCCACGCTCTTTACTGAAGTCTCGCCCTCTCTCTCCACGCTCTTTACTGAAGTCTCGCCCTCTCTCTCCACGCTCTTTACTGAAGTTTCGCCCTCTCTCTCCGTGCTCTTTATTGAAGTCTCGCCCTCCCTCTCTCCGTGTTCTTTTCCTTCTAATAATAACAATCGCTTATTGTCACAAGTAGGCTTCAAATGAAGTTACTGTGAAAAGCCCCTCGTCGCCACATTCCGGCGCCTGTTCGGGGAAGCTGGTATGCTTCCCTTTTTGTTCCGCTGTTTTGCCTGCCTCTTGTTCAGGCTGTTCGTCCGCACAAACTTGTCCACCTCTGCCGGGGTGTTGAAATAGTGTTCCTTATTTTGCAATGTGGCCTGGCTGGGAACAGCATTCCAAACTTCACTCCGCTCTTCTACAGGGCCGATTTCACTTTGTTGAATTCGGCCCTGCGCTTTGCCAGGTCTGCCCCAATGTCCTGGTAGATAGGAGTTCGATGTCCTTCCCAGTTTCTCACCTTTGTCTGCCTTGCCCACGCAGGATCCTCTCCTGGTCCTTGATAGGGACACAATTTGGCAATTATTGCCCTTGGCTGTTCCCGGTCAGAGCGATCTGTGTGCCCTGTCGATCTCGGCGGTTTCGGAAGCTGTCCCTCCCAACCAGGTTGCGCAGCATCTGGGCCACATAGCTAGTCAGATCCCTGCCCTCGATCCCCACTGGCAGGCCCACAATCCGTATATTTTGGCACCAGGACCGGTTCTCTTGGTCCTCGACCCGCCTCTTTAGGCTCCCCTGAGTTGCCACCAACCTTTTAATTTCGGCCTCCAGAGCAACAATTCTGTCGCTCTGGTCCGTCAAAGGCTTCTCAAGTTCCTGGGTCGTCTTCCCTTGAGCTGAGCAGTCTCTCCTCCAGAATACCACCGAACAGGCACTTTTAGTTGAATTTAGCCCCAAAATTCGGACTTATTTCACCCATAAATAGGAAAGGGAAAGAATAGGAATATCATGCCAGCGAACGGGAGATCTAGAGGCCGTAGAGGTGGAAGGAGTGGAGGGAGGGCTTCTTTACCAATCCGTCGATCGCTGTCTCCATGGCGACCAAAGCCTCCGTCACTGCCACCTTGACCGCCACCTGGATCTCCACCTTTCTCACCTCCCTCCACTCCTTCCACCTCTACGGCCTCTAGAGCTCCCGTTCGCTGCCATGATATTCCTATTCTTTCCCTTTCTTATTTATGGGTGAAATAAGTCCGAATTTTGGGGCTAAATTCAACTAAAAGTGCCTGTTCGGTGGGATTCTGGAGGAGAGATTGCTCAGCACATCACTGCCACTGGAAGTTGGAAAAGACGATTTCCTTGAGGGCAGCACGGTAGCATTGTGGATAGCACAATTGCTTCACAGCTCCAGGGTCCCAGGTTCGATTCCGGCTTGGGTCACTGTCTGTGCGGAGTCTGCACATCCTCCCCGTGTGTGCGTGGGTTTCCTCCGGGTGCTCCGGTTTCCTCCCACAGTCCAAAGATGTGCAGGTTAGGTGGATTGGCCATGATAAATTGCCCTCAAGTGTCCAAAGTTGCCCTTATTGTTGGGTGGAGTTACTGGGTTATGGGGATAGAGTGGAGGTGTTGACCTTGGGTAGGGTGTTCTTTCCAAGAGCCGGTGCAGACTCGATGGGCCGAATGGCCTCCTTCTGCACTGTAAATTCTATGAATCTATGATGCACCGGGAGAGGCGGACTCTTCTGTTCAAAAACAAAAGTTTGATGCAGTATAATTGAGATCGGTTCTGTTGACAGGCATGTATAATTGTTGGGGTTTCATGGTTGTTCTTGTATTTTCTGGTCCTTGTTGAGGTTATCTAAATGATAAAATATTAAAACATGCTGCTGTGCAGAGGAACCTGGGTGTCCTTGTGCATGAGTCGCAAAAAGTTGGTTTACAGGTGCAACAGGTGATTAAGAAGGAAAATGGAGTTTTGTCCTTCATTGCTAGAGGGATGGAGTTTAAGACTAGGGAGGTTATGCTGCAACTGTATAAGGTGTTAGTGAGGCCACATCTGGAGTATTGTGTTCAGTTTTGATCTCCTTACCTGAGAAATGATAGACAATAGATTACAGCGCAGTACAGGCCCTTCAGCCCTCTATGTTGCGCTGACCTGTGAAACCAATCTAAAGCCCATCTACACTATTCCATTATCATCTATATGTCTATCCAATGACCATTTAAATGCCCTTAATGTTGGCGAGTCCACTACTGTTGCAGGCAGGGCATTCCACGCCCTTACTACTCTACTAGTAGTAAAGAACCTACCTCTGACATCTGTCTAATATATCTATCTCCCCTCAATTTAAAGCTATGTCCCCTCGTGCTAGCCATCACCATCCGAGGAAAAAGGCTCTCACTGTCCACCCTATCTAATCCTCTGATCATCTTGTCCAGAACCGATCTCAATTATACTGCATCAAACTTGTGTTTTTGAACAGAAGAGGCCGTCTCTCCCGGTGCGTCAAAGAAATCGTCTTTTCCGACTGCCAGTAGCAGTGATGTGCTGAGCAGTCTCTCCTCCAGAATACCACCAAACAGGCACTTTTAGTCGAATGTACTAGCGCTGGAGGGTGTGCAGAGGAGATTCACTAGGTTGATCCCAGAGTTGAGGGGGTTGGATTACGAGGAGGTTGAGTAGACTGGGACTGTACTCGTTGGAATGTAGAAGGATACGGGGAGATCTTATAGAAACATATAAAATTATGAAGGGAATAGATAGGATAGATGCGGGGAGGTTGTTTCCACTGGCGGGTGAAAGCACTAGGGGGCATTAGATTATCATGTTGTTCCCTCAACCTGTACCTTACTTGCTGAAGCTAATCTGAAAACCCTAACCCCCTCAAATAAGGGGAAGTAGGTTTAGGACTGAGCTCAGGAGGAACCTCTTCACCCAAAGGATTGTGAATCTATGGAATTCCCTGCCCAGTGAAGCAGTTGAGGCTCCTTCATTGAATGTTTTCAAGATAAAGATAGATAGTTTTTTGAAGAATAAAGGAATCAAGGGTTATGGTGTTCAGGCGGGAAAGTGGAGCCAAGTCCACAAAAGATCAGCCATGATCTCATTGAATGGCGGAGCAGGCTCGAAGGACAGATGGCCTACTCCTGATTCTTACGTTCTTATAGAGCTCTTGTTTTATTAGAAGTAGATTTTAGTATTCCGTGCCTTACATCTATTTGTATTTGCATTTGGCCGTGGTTGTACTCAAGGGTATGAGGTGGGGGGTAGTTTGCTGAATGTGTTTGCAGATTTCTCTTTGTCCAGTCTTTTGATTTGGTTGAGTAGCCATCTTGGATGGATAATTTCTCTTGGTGGAAATGGCAGACTCCAGATTTGGGGGCAAGGTGGAGGATGGCCCAGTGAAAAAGTCGAGAGTACTTGCTTACCTTAAGAGCTTAAACGTCGATGTGGTGTTTCTGCAAGAGACCAGTTGTGGGTCAGAAACTTGCGAAAGGGGTGGCTATGATAGGTCTTTCAATCAGGTTTTGATGGTAGGACCAGGGGTGCGGTGATTTCAACTAATGAAAGGGTTCAGTTCCCTGCCCCCAAGATTTTTGCCGACCCTAATGGCAAATACGTTATTGTCGGTGGTTCTCTGGTGGGCATCCCGATGAATATGGTTACTATTAATATTTACGCCCCGAACTGGGCCGATACAAATTTTATTAATACCTTGCTGACCTCCCTCCCCGATTTAGACTTGCATCAACTGATTTTGGGTGGGGACATGAACGGTGTCTTGGACCTTAGGTTGGATCTAAGATTGGATTCACAGCCAGATTCTCATATTCCACCGGGGTTGAACCCTTAGGGAGCAGTAACCACAATATGATAGAATTTACCACCCTGCAGTTTGAGAGGGAGAAGCTGCAATCAGATGTAACAGTATTACAATTAAATAAGGGTAACTACAAAGACACGAGGGAGGAGCTGGCCAGAGTTGATTGGAAAAGGAGCCTTGCAGGGAAGACAGTGGAACAGCAATGACAGGCGTTTTTGGGATTAGGGAGGCACAACAGAAATTCATCCCAAGGAGGAAACATGCTAAGAGGAGGACAAATCTTTGTGCTCAGGCGATAAAGATTTCTGTTTTTCTCCACATGTGCATCAGGTATATTCGGGTATTTATTTTAAAATGGTAGATAGGTCACTCCTCCCTTCAGTGGTGGCGGCTGAGTACTGAGAAACCAGGCCCATCCAACGTCCGCCATAATAATAATAATTTTTATTGTCACAAGTAGGCTTACATTAACACTGCAATGAAGTTACTGTGAAAAGCCCCTCGTCGCTACATTCCAGCACCTGTTCAGTACATAGAGGGAGAATTCAAAATGTCCAAATGACCTAATAGCACATCTTTCAGCACTTATGGGAGGATCAAACAGGCTTCATGAAGGGTCAACAATTGTTGGCCAATATATGTCACCTGCTAAATACTGTCCTTTCCCCCCTCGGTGCCCAAACCAGCGGTGATTGTTTCCCTGGATGCCGAGAAGGCATTTGATAGAATGGACTGGGAGTATCTATTTGAGAATCTTGGGAGGTTCGGTTTTGGCCACAAATTTATCTATCTCTTGGATTTGGCTACTGTACAAGGCCCCCACTGCAAGTGTTTGTACGAATCTCCTGAACTCTGGTTATTTTTCGTTGAATAGGGGCAAGAGACAGGGATGTTAACTATCCCTGCTTTGGCAATAGGGTCACTCGCAATAGCATTGAGGTACTCTATTAAGAGGGGGGTAAATCGGGGAGAGGTGGTGCATCAGGTGTCCCTTTACACCAAAGAACTACTTTTCTTTATTACGGACCCGTACCCTCCATGGATCAGATAATGAAGCTGCTTCGTGCTTTTGGCTCCTTTTCGGGGTACAAGTTGAACTTGGACAAGAGTGAATGTTTCCCAGTCAACCCCCCTGGGAGGACAGCACAACTGAGGATGCTACCTTTTCACCTCGCCAAGGCTAGCTTTTGTTTTCTGGGGGTCCGAGTGGCCTACAACTGGGCCTCCCTTCATAATTAAATTACACTAATCTGGTGGACCGGGTCAAAACAGACTTGCAGAGGCGGGATAGCCTCCTCCTATGCTTGGCAGGTAGGGTTCAGACTATTAAAATTAACGTGCTCTTGAGATTTTTATTTCTCTTTCAATGTCTACCCAAGTCCTTTTTTGTTCAAAATCGACAAATTGATATTCTCTTTTACTTGGGCACGTAAGACTCCAGAATCTGTGGTGTTTTACTCCAAAGAGACAGACAGTCGGGGACCTGGCCCTGCCCAATCTATTGTTTTACTTTTGGGCAGTCAACATTCAGAAGATATTGTGGTTTAGCAATCGTGGTTTCATATGGGGATGAACGGAAGCAAGCTCCTGCACTGCTTAGTCTTTGTGCAATAGTTATTGCACCGTTGCCTTTTTCCCTTGTGAGGTTTTCCTCGAATCCAGTGGTGGTCTCCACCTGGAGGGTGTCAGAGATACTCAGTGAAGATTTGGATCCACTGGTGACCATATTTGGGGTGTCAGAATCGCCGGTGCTTGAGTCTGGGGTGAAGGCGGATGTCCTCGCCTTTACCTTATTGGCAGCCCAGAGGTGAATTCTGCTTGGGCGGAGGTCTCCTACTCTGCCGAGCACCTCGGCTTCGTTGGGTGACCTCATATCATTTCTACATTTGGAGAAGGGCAAATACGCCATCAGGGGATCGGATGGTGGCAACCATTTATTTCCTATTTTAAAGGAGTTAGTCATTGCCAGCTGTTGTGGCATTTAGTTTAGTTTGTGTGTTAAAGTTAATGTGTGCTTTTGCTTTTTTGTTTCTCTTTTCTATAGTGTATTTATGTTTAATTGTTTTGGGTTGTTTTGTTTAATATGGCAATTTTTAAATAAACATTTTTCTTTAAAAAAACTTACAATTAAGAATCAGCATTCTTCAATGTTGTGTCTGAACTTCTGTGGCACTGTTACATATCCAAATGTTTGCTTATTTAACTTTGAAACATTAGATACAGCATTACATGTTCAAAATGTAATGACAGTGAGTTACCTTCTGTTATTTTCAAGATGGTATTTTTGAAGGTCAAATAATAGCTGCTTTTCACAATTCTCAGAATATTAGCTATTTTGCAAACCTTGGGATTCTGGAGCTGTAAAGAAAAATACAATTTTACTGTGGTAAAAAAAATATCGACTCTTGCCATCTGATTTGACAAAACTTAATGTTTTTAATGTCTTATGCAAGAAACAAACAGTAATATGATCTTGCTGTGATGATGGGCAGGTAATTTGCTCACCAACTTCTGTCAATGTCAATAGATAAACAAGAGCTCGGCTATATCTGGGGTAGCACAGGAAAGAAAATATGCATTCACATTTTGTGTTATTCTGGTCGAGAAATTGCTGAGAAACTTGGCATTGGATGCAATGAAGCAGAGGAAATTGTGAAGTTGCCCTGTGAGCAATCATAAACCGGGCAGCACGGTAGCATTGTGGATAGCACAATTGCTTCACAGCTCCAGGGTCCCAGGTTCGATTCCCGGCTTGGGTCACTATCTGTGTGGAGTCTGCACATTCTCCCCGTGTCTGCGTGGGTTTCCTCCGGGTGCTCCGGTTTCCTCCCACAGTCCAAAGATATGCAGGGTAGGTGGATTGGCCATGCTAAATTGCCCTTTGTGTCCAAAATGTCAAAAGTGTTGGGTGCGGCTGATGTGTTATGGGGATAGGATGGGGGTGTGGACCTTGGTAGGGTGCTCTTTCCAAGAGCCGGTGCAGACTCGATGGGCCGAATGGCCTCCTTCTGCACTGTAATTTCTATGAAATTTCTATGATAAATGTGAATATACTGTATTGTGGCACATCAGTACACCAACCTAATGCACCAGTCACATACAAACAAAGTTTGGGAACTAAAATAGAAAATAAACTGCAAACTATTGGGTTTTTATTTAAATGCAGGTCTGTCAGCATCTGATGAGAGAAAAATGAGATTACTATTAGCTACATTTATGCTTAGATGCTTTGCTTGAACACTAATAATTTTGATGTTACATACCTCATCATAGTATTTTACATGTAGTTTGCATAGAAACTAAAAGTATTTTTAAACTGTGTTCCAGCAAATTATTTAACACCTGGGGCTGGATTCTCCGCCGTCGGGATGCTCCATTTTGCCGGCAGCCCGGGAGTTTCCTGACGGCGTGCGGCTGCCCCACAATGGGAAATCCCATTGACCAGCCAGCATAACAGAGTATCCCGCCGGTGGGGTAAAACAGAAATGTGGCGTGGCGGGGTGGAGAATCCAGCCCCTGGATTATATTTTAAATAGGCGGCAACATATCAAACATGATCAAAAATCCAGCTTTATCGTTCAATACTGCCTTTGTAGGTTCAACATATTTTTGAAACCGAACAGCAGAAACAAGAAATTAGTTTAAATTTGGTTCTGCATACAAACCTGCTTATATATTCCAAGCAGGTTTTCTTTCCTTGCCATCCAAAAATAAATTTCTGAACTTGGAATAGGATTTGTTTCTTCAAATAAGTCATCAACAGAATCTTGTTTCATAACATCTGTTATCTGATGCATCCATTGGATTACCATGGACTCAATTGAATGAATAACTGATTTGTCCATTTGTAGAAAGCTATGAAAGTAAAAGAGCCTCTTAAGTCAGTTAGATCAATTGGAATAATTTGGCCAGTTTACATCTGCATCTGCTTATATGTTGCTAACATGCTGGGTAACAGTTAACCTTGAAAATACAGATGTGAAGATTAATAATTACATTTTTCAATAGTCAATTGTCCATCAAGAGGCATTGCTATGGCAGATTTGCTAGTCTGGAAATCATTTTATTTCTTTCCCCTGAACTTCCCTGAGAATAAAAAGCAAGGCACATTTAATGACATTTTTGCTACTTTTACCTTTCACTGACTTTGACACCTCTTGTCAGTTCTTGTTCTGTGCTCCACCTATTCTCAACCAATCTAATTACGTTTTAGGACCACACAGTCGTGCCTCACTCTCTTTCCTTCCTGCTGTCCAGCTTAGATCAACCTTTTTCTTGTTCGCTGTGCTTTCCCCACCTATAGCCTTATTTGAAGATCATGATCCTGCTTTAATCCAAGCACCTGTCCCACTTCTTCTATTTTCAATTCCTTCCAAGCCCTGATCCTGCAATTCACTTTTTCTGCAACATTTTTTGTAGAGGTGTGTGTGGGTGTGTGTGTGTGTGTGTGTGGGGGGGGGGGGGGGGTCAGTAGCATCAGAGTGGGAGATGGGCTAGAAGGGGAAAGAAAGCCTCAGGGAGCGATAGTTTATCTACTTACTATGACTCTATGACTAAGCAAGGTGGTATAAAGCTATGGGCAGAAAATGGTCTGAACGAGTGAAGGCTGAATGAAGCAGGATGTTGCCTGGGCTGAGAGTTTTGGTAATGAAGCGAGACTGGATAGACCGGGGTGGTTTTCCTTGGAGCAAAGTGTGGACATGATTGAGATGCACAAAATTATGAAGGCATAGACAGACAGGAATAAACTTTTCCCCTTGGTGGAGGGATCAAAGACCAGGGAGCATAGATTTATGGTAAGGGGCAGGCGGTTTCGAGGGGATATGCGGGGAAACATTTTGGGAATCTGGAACTGGAGGTGGTGGACCCTCATAACATTTTCAGGAGTATTTAGATGCGCACTTATAATGCCAAGGCATACAAGGCTGTGGGTCAAGTGCTGGAAATTGGGATTAGAAAACTTCGGTTGTTTTTGACCGGTGTAGACGGGATGGGCCGAAGGGCCTTTTCTATGCTGTAGATCTCCTATGACTATTACGCAGATGCAATGAGAATGAGTAAAGATAAAAATGAAGGTTGTTATGAACAATGTATAATTTTTAATTGAATTTATTTATTATATATATTTGTATTAGGAAAAGTAATAGTTTCAATTTAATTTAGGTTTTGTTTATGAATCTTGGTGCCTGGATAGACTTGCAACTAAAAGGTCAGGGGCAGGATTCTCCATTGGCTGACGTTAAAATCGGGAAAAGTGATTGGCCGGAGAATCGGTTCCGAAACCAAAATCTCTGCGGGTGCCGATTTGACACCAAATCGCAATTCTCTCACCTCGACAGCGGTGTCAATGCGGTCCGGAACGCATATACAGTCAATACCGTTTGCATATCATTCGTGGGTCTGACCAGGTATTCTGCGGGGCCTCCGCGATTCCCCACCTCCAATGGACCAAGTTCCCGACAGCGCGGTTCACATGTGCTTTTAAAAACCGTGAAACCGGCATCATGGCTGATAAGGGGGAGAGAGGAGCTACAACACAGAGGTGCGACAGTGGGCTAGACACTGGCTGGGGTGGGGCGACGGGGGAAACCGACCGAGTGGCCAGGGTGACATCCCACAGGACTGGGGCAGTGTCCAGGCACAGACCACCATTGCCAGGGCCTTAAAGGCAGCCATCTTGCTGCACAGCCTATTGACCACCCACCTTTGTCCTTGGTTCTGCAGAGTGCCACAACCCTTATGGGTGCCAACCCACCACACCCCACCGTCCGCCATACACACCCAGCGGCCACCCAGGGCATCTGGGGCGTTGGACACCAGCTGCGGAGTGTACCGGTGGCATGGGCAGTGCCAACCAACGGTACTCCTGGGATCAGAATGGGTGCCAGGTCCAGAGTCCCCACGGTGCCGGGCAACAACGGAGCTGGGGGGGGGGGGACACACACATGGGGGCAAAGTCCACAGTGCCAACTGGGGCCATGTTGCCAGTTGGACCTGGTTGGGCACGGGGGTATGCACCATATTAACATGTCTGCCTTTCACCTCCTGCAGACAATGAATATTAGAATTCAACCAGCAATGGTGGCCTTTCTGCTAGTCACCGCAGCCATGGGAGGTGCCCTGCGGCTGTAAAAGCTGGAGCTGCTCAAGGAGGAGGAAGCTGCAGCAGCAGAGTGTACCGCAGGGGAGCATGCCGCAGAGGAACAGGAGGCAGAGCCCAGGATGGAGATCCGGCCTCCCAACAGGCCGAGGAGGAGGTGCCAAGGAGGCGCTGCATGAGGCCTCATGTGTACCGGCAGCGCCTATCATTCGAGGAGCTACTGGACTGGGCATGGCGAAGACTCCGGCTGAGCAGGGAGACAGTTCGACATATCTGCCAGATCATGGCACACCTGGGGGGTATGGGGGAAGGACATCTGCTCCCGGTGACCATCAAGGTGACAGTCGTCCTGAGCATTTACACGATGGGGCCCAGATGCCGAGTCGTCTCAATACATCCATTTCAATGTGGACCGAGCCCACCAGGATTCGCCGCCTTCGACGGTATGCCCTGGGTCCAGGAGTTGATCGGCGGGATGCATGTCCCCCTACGAGCACCTGCAGACGACAGGCCACTCTACACCAACCAAAAGGGGTTTCATTCGATGAACGTGCAGCTGATAGGTGATCATCGAACAAAGAAGCAAAGGAGACATTTTTTAAAAACATCATGAATTTGCACTGGATTGCACTGAGCGCTGAATTTGGGTGCATTTGAGTGCTATAATGAGAGTTTGGTGACTGAGGGAGTTAGGTGAGGAGGGAGTTCCTTTCATTTAATTTCCTACTTTTCCTCAAAGAGCGTGAAGGGAGTCGGGAGTTTACAGAGAGTGCAGCTGACTGGGAGCAGAGTCGGAGAGCGGAGTTCCAGTTGGTTCACAGGGCAGCTACATTCTGTAAGATCAGAGGGGATGGAGGTTAGGGCAGTTGCATGCTCCTCCTATAGGATGTGAGTGGTGAGGGATACCACTGGTGTCCCCGCTGACTACACCTGCGGGAAGTTCATCCAACTCCAGCTCCTCAGGGACCGTGTTAGGGAACTGGAGCTGGAGCTGGAGCTGGATGAACTTCGGATCATCCGGGAGGCAGAGGGGGTGATAGAGAAGAGTTACAGGGAAGCAGACACGCCCAAGGTAAAGGGGAAGAGTAGCTGGGTTACAGTCAGGGGAATGAAAAAGAACGGGCAGACAGTGCAGGGATCTCTCGTGGCCATTCCCCTTCAAAACAAGTATACCATTTTGGATGCTGTTGGGGTGATGACCTACCGGGGATAGGCCCTAGCGACCAGGTCTCTGGCACTGAGGCTGGCTCTGTGGCTCAGAAGGGAAGGGGGAGAATAGAAAAGCAATAGTGATAGGGGACTCAATGGTTAGGGGAATGGATAGGAGATTCTGTGGTCGCGAGCGAGACTCCCATAAGGTATGTTGCCTCCCGGGTGCCAGGGCCAGAGATGTCTCGGATCGAGTCTACAGGATTCTTAAGGGGGAGGGGGAGCCACCAGATGTTGTGGTGCACATAGGCACCAATGACATAGCTAAGTAAAGGGATGAGGATCTAAAAAGTGATTTTAGGGAGTTGTGTTGGAAGCTAAAGAGCAGGGCAAGCAGAGTAGTGGTCTCAGGACTGCTACCAGTGCCACGTACAAGTGAGGCAAGGAACAGAGAGCGAGTGCAGCTGAACATGTGACTACAGGGCTGGTGCTGGAGGGAAGGCTTCAGATATGTGGATCATTTGGATATCTTCTGGGGAAGGTGGGACCTGTATACATGAAGGACGGATTGCACCTAAACTGGAGGGGCACCAATATCCTGGGCAGGAGGTTTGCTAGAGCTCTTCGGGAGGGTTTAAACTAGTTTGGCAGGGAGATGGGAATCAGAGCTTTGGATCAGAGGATAGGGTAGCTGTTGAACAGGCAGAACTAGTATGCAGCAAGTCTGTGAGGAAGGATAGACAGTTGATAGGGCAAAGTTGTACTCAAAGTTGTACTCAGTGAATAAGTTAAAGTGTGTCTGTTTCAATGCAAGGAGTGTCAGGAATAAGGGAGATGAGCTTAGAGCATGGATCAGTACTTGGAACTACGATGTTGTGGTCATTACAGAGACATGGATTTCACAGGGGCAGGAATGGTCGTTAGATGTTCCGGGGTTTAGATGTTTTCAGAAGAATAGGGAGGGAGGTAAAAGAGGAGGGGGAGTGGCACTGTCAATTAGGGAGTGCACCACAGCTGCAGAAAAGGAGGTAGTTGAGGAGGGTTTGTTTACTGAGTCAGTATGTGTGGAAGTCAGAAACAAGAAAGGAGCAGTCGCTTTATTTGGAGTTTTCTATAGACCCCCCCAATAGTAGCAGAGAGATAGAGGAACAGACTGGGCGGCAGATCTTGAAAAAGTGCAGAAGGAACAGAGTTGTTGTCATGGGTGACTTCAACTTCCCTAATATTGACTGGAACTTCCTTAGTGCAAATGGTTTGGATAGAGCAGATTTTGTCAGGTGTGTACAAGAAGGATTCCTGACTCAATATGTAGATAGGCCGACGAGGGGGGGGGAGGCCATATTGGACCTGGTGCTCGGCAACGAACCAGGCCAGGTGTCAGATGTCTAGGTGGGAGAGCATTTTGGTAACAGTGACCACAACTCCTTGACCTTTGCCATAGTCATGCAGAGGGATAGGAACACACAGTATGGGAAGGTATTTAATTGGGGGAGGGGAAATTATAATGCCATTAGATAGGAGCTGAGGAGCATAAAGTGGGAACAATTGTTCTTGGGGAAATGCACAACAGTAATGTGGGGATTGTTTAAGGAGCACTTGCTGCGAGTGCTGAATAGTTTTGTCCCACTGAGATGAGGAAGGAATGGTAAGGTGAAGGAGCCTTGGATGACAAGAGAAGTGGAGCTTCTAGTCATGAGGAAGAAGGAAGCTTACGTAGGTTGAAAAAGCAAGGATCTGACTCGGCTCTAGAGGGTTACAAGGTAGCCAGGAAGGAACTCAAAAATGGACTGAGGAGAGCTAGAAGGGAGCATGAAAAAGAGCTGGCGGAAAGGATTAGGGGAAACCCCAAGGCGTTCTGCACTTATGTGAGAAATACGAGGATGATCAGAGTGAGAGTAGGGCCGATCAGGGGTAGTGGAGGGAACGTGTGCATAGAGTCCGAGGAGAAGGGGGAGGCCCTAAATGAATACTTTGCTTCAGTATTCACTAGAGGGACCTTGTTGCTCATGAGAACAGTGTGAACCAGGATAATAGTCGAGAACAGGTTGATGTTAAGGAGGATGTGCTGGAAATTTTGAAAAGCATCAGGTTAGATAAGTCCCCTGGGCCTGACGGGATATACCCAAGGTTACTACGGGAAGCGAGGGAAGAGATTGCTGCGCCATTGGCGATGATTTTTGTGTCCTCAGTCTACACTGGAGTAGTACCAGATGATTGGAGGGAGGCGAATATTGTTCCCCTGTTCAAGAAAGGGAATAGAGAAATCCCTGGGAATTACAGACCCATCAGTCTTATGTCTGTGGTGAGCAAAATATTGGACAGGATTCTGAGAGATAGGATTTATGATTATTGAGAAAAACATAGTTTGATTAAATATATAGTCAGCGTGGCTCTGTGAGGGGCAGGTCATGCCTCACAAGCCTCATTGAATTTTTTGAGGATGTGACGAGACACATTTATCAAGGTCGGGCAGTGGATATGATGCATATGGATTTCAGTAAGGCATTTGATAAGGTTCCCCATGGTAGACTCATTCAGAAAGTTAGGGGGCATGGGATACAGGGAAATTTGACTGTCTGGAGACAGAATTGGTTGGCTGAAAGAAGACAGCAAGTGGTGGTGGATGGAAAGTATTCCGCCTGGAGGTCGGTGACCAGTGGTGTCCCGCAAGGATCTGTTCTGGAACCTCTGCTCTTTGTGGTTTTTATAAATGACTTGGATGAGGAAGTGTAAGAGTGGGTTAGTAAGTTTGCCGATGACACAAAGGTTGGGGGAGTTGTAGATATTGTTGAGGGTTGTTGCAGGTTACAACAGGACATTGACAGGATGCAGAGCTGGGCTGAGAAGTGGCAGATGGAGTTCAACCTTGATAAATGTGAAGTGATTCATTTTGGAAGGTCGAATTTGAATGCTGAATACAGGGTTAAAGGCAGGATTCTTGGAAGTGTGGAGGAACAGAGGGACCTTGGGGTCCACGTACATAGATCCCTCAAAGTTGTCACCCAGGTTGATAGGGTTGTTAAGAAGGCGTATGGTGTGTTGGCTTTCATAAACAGGGGGATTGAGTTTAAGAGCCGCGAGGTTTTGCTGCAGCTTTATAAAACTCTAGTTAGACCACACTTGGAATATTGTGTCCAGTTCTGGTCGCCTCACGATAGGAAGGATGTTGGTGCTTTGGAGAGGGTACAGAGGAGGTTTACCAGGATGCTGCCTGGACTGGAGGGCATGTCTTATGAAGAAAGGTTGAGGGAGCTAGGGCTTTTCTCACTGGAGCAAAGAAGGCAGAGAGGTGACTTGATAGAGGTGTACAAGGTGATGAGAGACATGGATAGAGTGGATAGCCAGAGACTTTTCCCCAGGGTAGAAATAGCTGACATAATTTTAAGGTGATTGGAGGAAGGTATAGGGGAGATGTCAGAGGTAGGTTCTTTACACAGAGAGTGGTGAATGTGTGGAATGCACTGCCAGCAGAGGTGGTGGAGTCAAGAGTCATTAGGGACATTTAAGCGACTCTTAGGCAGGAACATGGACAGCAGTAAATTGAAGGGGTATAGGTTAGGTTGATCTTATATTAGGATAAATGGTCGGCACAACATAGTGGGCTGAAGGGCCTGTAATGTTCTATGTTCTATGTATTATATAGTACGCAGTTCTTCAGTCACAATACCGATCTGACATTATCCATCACACTTCAACCCTGTTGAGTACAGGTTTTGAACAACTCATATGTAAGCCCATAAAAGACTTATTCATACAGGGCGGCACAGTAGCACAGGGGTTAGCACAGTTGCTTCACAGTTCCAGGTTCGATTCCCGGCTTGGGTGACTGTATGGAGTCTGCACGTTCTCCCCATGTCTGTATGGGTTTCCTCTGGGTTCTCCGGTTTCCTCCCATGTCCAAAGATGTGCAGGATAAGTGGATTGGCCATGCTAAATTGCCCTTAGTATCAAAAAAAGTTGGGTGGGGTTACTGGGTTACGGGGATAGGGTGGAGGTATGGTAGGTTGCTCTTTCCAAGGGCCCTTGCAGACTTGATGGGCCCAATGGCCTCCTTCTGTCTGTAAATTCTATGATCTAAGACTGTAAGAAAGCAGAGCCTACCCATCGAGTCTACTCCGCTATTCAATACGAGTACGCTGATCTTTGACCTTGTTATGGGGAGGCGTTTTCAGAACCCCAAAATGTATCATGGAGTTCAACCAACCTCTCCCTTTAATGGATTTGTTGCTTTTCCTAGCACACAATTTCCTTAGGTGAGATTACAATTATGGACACGTGGGTTTTTAAACACAAAACACTGTTTATTCCATGAACTCAACTTAACATCTTAAATAAACATTGGATATCTTTTTTTTAATAAATATATTTTATTAAAGTTTTTCGATCAAACAAAATCAAATTTCCCATTTTACAACTTTGTAATAATATATACATTGATCGTTTTTTAAATAAATAATATGCTAACTAATGGCAACTGCCAACAACAAAATAAGAAACAACAGAAATAGTAACTAAAATAGTAACTTCGTAAAATCGAATATAAATAACTAATATATAAACACACACATAAAACCCCTGAGGACCCAAATGAGTCCCCCCCCCCACCCATGGGTTGCTGCTGCTACCTTTCCTATTTTCCCTTATCGCTCTGCGAGATAGTCGAGGAACGATTGCCACCGCCTGGTGAACCCTTGAGCCGAACCTCTTAGTGCGTACTTTATCCGCTCCAATTTTATGAACCCTGCCATGTCGTTTATCCAGGCCTCCACGCCCGGGGGTTTAGCTTCGTTCCACAGAAGTAGAATCCTTCGCCGGGCTACTAGGGGCGCAAAGGCCAAAACATCGGCCTCTCTCACCTCCTGCACGCCCGGCTCATCTGCAACTCCAAATATAGCCAACCCCCAGCCTGGTTCGACCCGGACCCCCACCACCTATGAAATCACTATTGCCACACCCACCCAGAACCCATGCAATACCGGACATGACCAGAACATGTGGGTGTGGTTCGCCGGGCTTCCCGCGCATCTCCCGCACCTATCCTCCACTCCAAAAAATCTACTCAGCCGTGCTCCAGTCATATGCGCCCTGTGTAGAACCTTGAATTGTATCAGGCTGAGCCTGGCACACGAGGACGAAGAGTTTACCCTACTTAGGGCATCTGCCCACAGCCCCTCCTCTATCTCTTCCCCCAGCTCCTCCTCCCATTTTCCCTTCAGCTCCTCCACCATCGTCTCCCCCTCGTCTCTCATTTCCCTATATATATTTGACACCCTGCCATCACCCACCCATGCCCCCGAAATCACTCTGTCCTGGATCTCTTGCGCCGGGAGCTGCAGAAATTCCCTCACCTGTTGCCTCACAAATGCCCTCACTTGCATATAGCGAAATGCATTCCCAGGTGGCAGCCCATATTTTCTGTCAGTGCTCCCAGACTCACGAACGTCCCGTCTAAGAACAAGTCCTTCAATTTCGCAATTCCTGCTCGCTGCCAAGATTTAAATCCCCCATCTATCCTTCCGGGACGAACCTATGATTGTTCCTTATCGGGGACCACACTGAGGCACCCGTCACTCCCTTATGTCGTCTCCACTGCCCCCAAATTTTCAGAGTTGCCACCACCACTGGGTTTGTGGTGTATTTTTTCGGGGAGAATGGCAACGGCACCGTCGCCAGTGCTTTTAGGCTAGTTCCCCCACAGGACGCCATCTCCAGTCTTTTCCACACCGCTCCTTCCCCTTCCCTCATCCACTTACATATCATTGACACGTTGGCGGCCCAATAATAATCATTTAGACTCGGCAGTGCCAGTCCCCCTCTGTCCCTACTGCGCTGCAGGAGCCCCCTCTTTACTCTTGGGGTCTTTCCAGCCCACACAAAGCTCATAATACTCTTGTCCACCTTCTTAAAAAAGGCCTTTGTAATCAGTACAGGGAGGCACTGGAACACAAAAAGAAACCTTGGAAGAACCACCATTTTAACCGCCTGCACCCTACCCGCCAATGACAGGGGCACCATGTCCCACCTCCTAAAGTCCTCTTCCGTCTGCTCTACCAGTCGTGCCAAGTTAAGCTTATGCAAGGTTCCCCAGTTCCTAGCCACCTGGATCCCCAAATACCGGAAATCCCTTGTTACCCTCCTCAACGGTAAATCGTCTATTCCCCTGCCCTGTTCCCCGGGGTGCATCACAAACAGTTCACTCATCCCCATATTCAATTTATATCCTGAAAATTCTCCAAACTCCCCGAGTGTCTGCATTATCTCAGGCATCCCCTCCACTGGGTCCGCGACATACAACAACAAATCATCCGCGTATAATGACACCCGATGCTCTTCTCCTCCTCTAAGTACCCCCCTCCGCTTCCTGGAGCCCCTCAGCGCTATGGCCAGTGGCTCAATTGCCAACGCAAACAGTAACGGGGACAGGGGACATCCCTGTCTTGTACCCCTATATAGTCGGAAGTGGTCAGATCGTTGCCTATTTGTAATCACACTTGCCACCGGGGCCCTGTACAGGAGCTGAACACATCTAATGAACCCCTCTCCAAATCCAAATCTCCTCAGTACTTCCCACAGGTAGTCCCACTCCACTCTATCAAATGCTTTCTCTGCATCCATCGCCACCACTATCTCTGCCTCCCCCTCCGGTGGGGGCATCATCATCACCCCCAGCAGCCTCCATATATTAGCATTCAATTGCCTCCCTTTAACAAACCCCGTTTGATCATCATGCACCACCCCAGGGACACAGTCCTCTATCCTCGTCGCCATCACCTTGGCCAAAAGCTTGGCATCTACGTTCAAGAGGGAAATAGGCCTGTATAACCCGCACTGCAGCGGGTCTTTGTCTCTTTTCGCAGTATTTCGCAGATTCACAGTATAAAAGTGATCCCCTACAGTGCAGACTTTGTTTGCACTGAGTGCTGAATTTGGTGCTTTTTGAGTGCTATAGTAAGAGTTTGGTGACCGAGGGAGTATAAGGCTTCATTTTTACCTAAAGTTTAGTCTTTCTTTTATTTAGTTAATTAACTTAAAAGTTGCTGTTTGGTTTAGAAGAAGGTGAATTTTCAATAAGCTTTAAACAGGCTTCTACTTGTAGGCACTTGCAGCTGGAGCTTGTTAATTAGTTAATTGGATTAGGCCAGTTTTCAGAGGCTAGATTCACAGTATAAAAGTGATCCCCTACAGTGCAGACTTTGTTTGCACTGAGTGCTGAATTTGGTGCTTTTTGAGTGCTATAGTAAGAGTTTGGTGACCGAGGGAGTGCTGAATTTGGTGCTTTTTGAGTGCTATAGTAAGAGTTTGGTGACCGAGGGAGTGCTGAATTTGGTGCTTTTTGAGTGCTATAGTAAGAGTTTGGTGACCGAGGGAGTTAGGTGAGGAGGGAGTAAGGTGCTGCTTTCATTTTGTTTCCGACATTTCCGCAAAGAGTGCGAAGAGAGCCAGGCGTTTACAGAAAGTGTAGCTGACTGGGAGCAGAGTCGGAGGGCGGAGATCTAGTTAGTCCACAGGGCAGCTATATTCTGTCAGGTAAGAAGGGATGGAGGCTAGGCCAGTTGCATGCTCCTCCTGTAGGATGTGGGTGGTGAGGGATACCACCGGTGTCCCCGCTGACTATACCTGCGGGAAGTGCACCCAACTTCAGCTCCTCAAAGACCGTGTTAGGCAACTGGAGCTGAAGCTGGATGTGCTTCGGATCATCCGGGAGGCAGAGGGGGTGATTGAGAAGAGTTACAAGGAGGTAACCACACCCAAGGTACAGGACAAGAATAGCTGGGTTACAGTCAGGGGGAAAAAAACAAACAGGCAGACAGTGCAGGGATCCCTCGTGGCCGTTCCCCTTCAAAACAAGTATACCGTTTTGGATGCTGTTGGGGGGGATGACCTACCGGGGGAAGGCCCTAGCGGCCAGGTCTCTGGCACTGAGTCTGGCTCTGGTTAGGGGAATAGATAGGAATAGATAGGAGATTCTGTGGTCGTGAGCGAGACTCCCGGAAGGTATGTTGCCTCCCGGGTGCCAGGGCCAGGGATGTCTCGGATCGTGTCTTCAGGATCCTTAAGGGGGAGGGGGAGCAGCCAGAAGTCGTGGTGCACATTGGTACCAACGACATAGGTAGGAAAAGGGGTGTGGAGGTAATAAACAAGTTTAGGGAGTTAGGCTGGAAGTTAAAAGCCAGGACAGACAGAGTTGTCATCTCTGGTTTGTTGCCGGTGCCACGTGATAGCGAGGCTAGGAATAGGGAGAGACTGCAGTTGAACACGTGGCTGCAGGAATGGTGTAGGAGGGAGGGCTTCAGGTATTTGGATAATTGGAGCGCATTCTGGGGAAGGTGGGATCTGTACAAGCAGGACGGGTTGCATCTGAACCAGAGGGGCACCAATATCCTGGGAGGGAGGTTTTCTAGTACTCTTTGGAGGGTTTAAACTAATTTGGCAGGGGAATGGGAACCGGATTTGTAGTCCAGCAACTAAGGTAGCTGATATTCAGGACGCCAAAGCATGTAGTGAGGTAGTGGGGAAGGGAACACTGACAAGGGAGAGTACTTGCAGGCACGGAGATGCGTTGAAGTGTGTATACTTCAACGCAAGAAGCATCAGGAATAAGGTGGGTGAACTTAAGGCATGGATCGGTACTTGGGACTACGATGTGGTGGCCATCACGGAAACTTGGATAGAAGAGGGGCAGAAATGGTTGTTGGAGGTCCCTGGTTATAGATGTTTCAATAAGATTAGGGAGGGTGGTAAAAGAGGTGGGGGGGTGCATTATTAATTAGAGATAGTATAACAGCTGCAGAAAGGCAGTTCGAGGAGTATCACCCTATTGAGGTAGTATGGGTTGAAGTCAGAAATAGGAAAGGAGCAGTCACCTTGTTAGGAGTTTTCTGTAGGCCCCCCAATAGTAGCAGAGATGTGGAGGAACAGATTGGGAAACAGATTTTGGAAAGGTGCAGAAGTCATAGGGTAGTAGTCATGGGCGACTTTAACTTCCCAAATATTGAGTGGAAACTCTTTAGATCAAATAGTTTGGATGGGGTGGTGTTTGTGCAGTGTGTCCAGGAAGCTTTTCTAACACAGTATGTAGATTGTCCGACCAGAGGAGGGGCAATATTGGATTTAGTACTGGGTAATGAACTAGGGCAAGTGATAGATTTGTTAGTGGGGGAGCATTTTGGAGATAGTGACCACAATTCTGTTACTTTCACTTTAGTAATGGAGAGGGATAGGTACGTGCAACAGGGCAAGGTTTACAATTGGGGGAAGGGTAAATACGATGTTGTCAGACAAGAACTGAAGTGTATAAGTTGGGAACATAGGCTGGCAGGGAAGGACACAAGTGAAATGTGGAACTTGTTCAAGGAACAGGTGCTACGTGTCCTTGATATGTATGTCCCTGTCAGGCAGGGAAGAGATGGTCGAGTGAGGGAACCATGGTTGACAAGAGAGGTTGAATGTCTTGTTAAGAGGAAAAAGGAGACTTATGTAAGGCTGAGGAAACAAGGTTCAGACAAGGCATTGGAGGGATACAAGATAGCCAGGAGGGAACTGAAGAAAGGGATTAGGAGAGCTAAGAGAGGGCATGAACAATCTTTGGCGGGTAGGATCAAGGAAAACCCCAAGGCCTTTTACACATATGTGAGAAATATGAGAATGACTAGAGCGAGGGTAGGTCCAATCAAGGACAGTAGCGGGAGATTGTGTATTGAGTCTGAAGAGATAGGAGAGGTCCTGAACGAGTACTTTTCTTCTGTATTTACAAATGAGAGGGGCGATATTGTTGGAGAGGACAGTGTGAAACAGATTGGTAAGCTCGAGGAAATACTTGTTAGGAAGGAAGATGTGTTGGGCATTTTGAAAAACTTGAGGATAGACAAGTCCCCCGGGCCTGACGGGATATATCCAAGGATTCTATGGGAAGCAAGAGATGAAATTGCAGAGCCGTTGGCAATGATCTTTTCATCCTCACTGTCAACAGGGGTGGTACCAGGAGATTGGAGAGTGGCGAATGTCGTGCCCCTGTTCAAAAAAGGGACTAGGGATAACCCTGGGAATTACAGGCCAGTTAGTCTTACTTCGGTGGTAGGCAAAGTAATGGAAAGGGTACTGAAGGATAGGATTTCTGAGCATCTGGAAAGACACTGCTTGATTAGGGATAGTCAGCACGGATTTGTGAGGGGTAGGTCTTGCCTTACAAGTCTTATTGAATTCTTTGAGGAGGTGACCAAGCATGTGGATGAAGGTAAAGCAGTGGATGTAGTGTACATGGATTTTAGTAAGGCATTTGATAAGGTTCCCCATGGTAGGCTTCTGCAGAAAGTAAGGAGGCATGGGATAGTGGGAAATTTGGCCAGTTGGATAACGAACTGGCTAACCGATAGAAGTCAGAGAGTGGTGGTGGATGGTAAATATTCAGCCTGGATCCCAGTGGCGTACCACAGGGATCAGTTATGGGTCCTCTGCTGTTTGTGATTTTCATTAATGACTTGGATGAGGGAGTTGAAGGGTGGGTCAGTAAATTTGCAGACGATACGAAGATTGGTGGAGTTGTGGATAGTGAGGAGGGCTGTTGTCGGCTGCAAAGAGACATAGATAGGATGCAGAGCTGGGCTGAGAAGTGGCAGATGGAGTTTAACCCTGAAAAGTGTGAGGTTGTCCATTTTGGAAGGACAAATATGAATGCGGAATACAGGGTTAACGGTAGAGTTCTTGGCAATGTGGAGGAGCAGAGAGATCTTGGGGTCTATGTTCATACATCTTTGAAAGTTGCCACTCAAGTGGATAGAGCTGTGAAGAAGGCCTATGGTGTGCTCGCGTTCATTAACAGAGGGATTGAATTTAAGAGCCGTGAGGTGATGATGCAGCTGTACAAAACTTTGGTAAGGCCACATTTGGAGTACTGTGTACAGTTCTGGTCGCCTCATTTTAGGAAGGATGTGGAAGCTTTGGAAATGTGCAAAGAAGATTTACCAGGATGTTGCCTGGAATGGAGAGTAGGTCTTACGAGGAAAGGTTGAGGGTGCTAGGCCTTTTCTCATTAGAACGGAGAAGGATGAGGGGCGACTTGATAGAGGTTTATAAGATGATCAGGGGAATAGATAGAGTAGACAGTCAGAGACTTTTTCCCCGGGTGGAACAAACCATTACAAGGGGACATAAATTTAAGGTGAAAGGTGGAAGATATAGGAGGGATATCAGAGGTAGGTTCTTTACCCAGAGAGTAGTGGGGGCATGAAATGCACTGCCTGTGGAAGTAGTTGAGTCGGAAACATTAGGGACCTACAAGCAGCTATTGGATAGGTACATGGATTACGGTAAAATGATATAGTGTAGATTTATTTGTTCTTAAGGGCAGCACGGTAGCATTGTGGATCGCACAATGCTTCACAGCTCCAGGGTCCCAGGTTCGATTCCCGGCTTGGGTCACTGTCTGTGCGGAGTCTGCACGTCCTCCCCGTGTCTGCGTGGGTTTCCTCCGGGTGCTCCGGTTTCCTCCCACAGTCCAAAGATGTGCAGGTTAGGTGAATTGGCCAATGATAAATTGCCCTTAATGCCCAAAATTGCCCTTGGTGTTGGGTGGAGGTGTTGAGTTTGGGTAGGGTGCTCTTTCCAGGAGCCGGTGCAGACTCAAAGGGCCGAATGGCCTCCTTCTGCACTGTAAATTCAATGATAATCTATGATTAATCTAGGACAAAGGTTCGGCACAACATCGTGGGCTGAAGGGCCTGTTCTGTGCTGTATTTTCTATGTTCTATGTTTTTCAGGATCAGCGATATCGTCGCCTCCGACATCGTCGGGGGTAGTGTCCCCCTTTCCCTAGCCTCATTAACGGTTCTCGTCAGAAGTGGGGCCAGCCGGTCCACGTATTTCCTATAGAACTCCACCGGGAACCCATCCGGTCCCGGGGCCTTCCCCTGCCTGCATGTTCCCAATTCCTTTTACCACCTCCTCCACCTCAATCTGCGCTCCCAGTCCTGTCATCTCCTGTTCCTCAACCTTCGGGAACTCCAGCTGGTCTAGAAAACGCATCATTCCCTCTTTCCCTTCCGGGGGTTGAGCCTTATATAGCCTCTCGTAAAATACCTTAAACACCCCGTTCACCCTCTCCGCTCCCCGTTCCATCTTTCCCTCCTCGTCTCTAACCCCTCCGATCTCTCTCGCCGCTCCCCTCTTCCTAAGTTGTTGGGCCAGCAGCCGGCTCGCCTTCTCTCCATATTCATACTGCACTCCCTGTGCCTTCCTCCTTTGTGCCTCCGCCTTACCCGTGGTCAACAAGTCAAAGTCCGTGTGCAATCTCCGTCTTTCCCTGTATAACCCTTCATCTGGAGCCTCCGCATATTGCCTATCCACCCTCAAAATCTCCCTCAACAATCTCTCCCTTTCTTTACCCTCTTGTTTCCCCTTATGGGCCCTTATGGAGATCAGCTCTCCTCTAACCACCGCCTTCAGCACCTCCTAGACCACTCCCACCTGGACCTCTCTGTCATCATTAATCTCTAGGTACCTTTCAATACATCCCCTCACCCTTACACATACCCCCTCGTCCGCCAACAGTCCCACTCACCAGAGTGGTGAGGCCGTGGAATGCCCTACCGGCAACAGTAGTGAACTCGCCAACATTGAGGGCGTTTAAAAGTTTATTGGATAAGCATATGGATGATAATGGCATAGTGTAGGTTAGATGGCTTTTGTTTCGGTGCAACATCGTGGGCCGAAGGGCCTGTACTGCGCTGTATCGTTCTATGTTCTATATCTAATCTCCAGAGTGGGCGCTGTTCCTTTTCCTCTCCTACTTCCAGATCTACCCAATGTGGGACATGATCTAAAATGGCTATAGCCGAATACTCAGTTCCTGCCACCTTCGGGATCAGCGCCCTTCCCAGGACAAAGAAGTCTATTCGGGAGTACACTTTGTGGACATGGGAGAAGAAGGAGAACTCTTTACTCCTTGGCCTAGTAAATCTCCAGGGATCCACTCCTCCCATTTGCTCCATAAAGCCCTTGAGCACCTTGGCCGCTGCCGGCCTCCTCCCGGTCCTAGATCTGGACCGGTCCAGCCCTGGGTCCAGCACCGTGTTGAAGTCCCCCCCCCATTACCAACTTTCCCATCTCCAGGTCCGGGATGCGCCCCAACATACGCTTCATAAAGTTCGCGTCATCCCAGTTCGGGGCATATACATTCACCAGCACCACCGCCTCACCTTGCAGTCTGCCACTCACCATCACGTATCTACCCCCACTATCCGCCACTATGTTCTTCGCCTCAAACAATACCCGTTTCCCCACCAGTATTGCCACCCCTCTATTTTTCGCATCCAAGCCCGAGTGGAATACCTGTCCCACCCATCCTTTCCATAATCTGACCTGATCCGCCAGTTTCAGGTGCGACTCCTGAAGCATGACCACGTCTGCCTTTAGCTTCTTTAGGTGCGCAAGTACCCTTGCCCTCTTAATCGCCCCGTTCAACCCTCTCACGTTCCACGTGATCAAACGGGTTGGGGGGCTCTTTACCGCCCCCCCCCCTCGTCGACTAGCCATCCCCTTTTTTAGACCAGCTCCTCACCCGGTACCCACTTTTCCCCCCGACGGCACCCTCCCATCCCATCCCATAACAGCTCCCCCTTCCCCTTAGCAGCAGCAACCCAGTTAACCCCCCCCCCCCCCCCCCGCTAGATCCCTCTCTAGCTTAGTTGCTCCCCCCATATTGCTTCCGGAAGTCAGCAAACTCTGGCTGACCTCGGCTTCCCCCGATTATCCTTAGCCTCCCATCATGTGAGGCCCCCTCCTTCCTGCGCCCCTTTTTCCCGCCACAATTTCCATAGCGCGGGGACAAAGCCCTCTCGGCCCCGCCCCTGATGGCGTAGCTCCCTCTCTCCTTCCCCCTCCCCAACGGCGCCCACATTTCTTAGTGTCTCCCCCCCCCCCCCCTTCGAGGGGAAAGAATTTTTTTTTTCTTTCCCCCCCCCCCCATCTGATTCACAGTCCCTTGCCACCACCTCACTACTTCATTTCAAACACTCTTTCTCCAATCTAGTCCAACTTCTCCTCTTCGATAAATGTCCACGCCTCTTCTGCCGTCTCGAAGTAGTGGTGTTTACCCTGGTGTGTAACCCACAGTCTTGCCGGCTGCAACATTCCAAACTTCACTTTCCTCTTGTGGAGCACCGCCTTGGCCCGATTGAAACTCGCCCTCCTTCGCGCCACCTCCGCACTCCAATCCTGATACACGCGGATCACCGCGTTCTCCCACCTGCTGCTCCGTGTCTTTTTCGCCCATCTCAGGACCATCTCCCTGTCCTTGTAGCGGTGGAACCTCACCACTATTGCTCGAGGTATTTCTCCTGCCTTTGGTCTTCTCACGAGGACTCGATACACTCCCTCCACTTCCAGGGGGCCCGTCGGGGCCTCAGCTCCCATTAAGGTATGGAGCATCATGCTCACATACGCCCCAACGTCCGCTCCCTCTGCCCCTTCGGGAAGACCCAAGATTCTTAAGTTCTTCCTCCTCGAGCTATTTTCCAGGGCTTCCAGTCTCTCCATACACCTGTTATGCAGTGCCTCGTGCGTCTCCGTCTTCACCACCAAGCCCTGTATCTAGTCCTCATTTTCGGCAGCTTTTGCCTTCACTCCACGGAGCTCCATCTCTTGGGTCTTCTGCGCCTCCTTTAACCCCTCAATCGCCTGCAGCATCGGCGCCAGCACCTCCTTCTTGAGCTCCTCCACACATCGCCGGAGGAACTCCTGCTGTTCCAGGCCCCATATCAACTGGCCTCCCTCCGCCGCCATCTTGCTTCTCACTTCCCTTCTTTGCCGCTGCTCCAGAGGATCCTCCGTAATCTGGCCACTATTATCTCTTCTGTCCATTCACATCCGGGGGGACTCCCTTCTATGTCGCCTCACAGTGGGTTTAGCCTTTGAAAATTGACGTTGGGGCTCCCGATAAGAGCCCAAAAGTCCGTTAAAACGGGAGGTGCCAAAACGTGCGACTTAGCTGGTCATCGCCGCACCCGGAAGTCCAACATTGGATCTCTTAACACCCCTTTCTTCAAAGATAACTCAGAAAATATTGCAACAGTAAATAACTCCTTAAAATGTTCCTTCAAACTTCCAAGAGACTTAACACCTTTAAACAGTATCACATCAGGTTAGCGGATATATATATTTTCTGTAGAATGGCAGAGATATATTAGCTTGGTTGACTTCAGCTCCAGCACCTTGCTTTCTTCCTGCAAACTCTCTGGAAACATAGACACACACAAACTGCTTTTTCCAACTGGCTTTCTCCCTTCAAGCAACTCACAGCAAATCAGAACTTCTCAAGCTGCTGTCTCAAACTGGCGTTCTCCTTTTAATCAGCTCACAGCAAAACAGCCAGGCACTTTTAAACTGCTCTCAGCAAAACCAGCCAGGCACTTTTCAAACTGCAAAACCAAACTGCAAAATGGCTGAACTGAGCTGAGTTCCACCCACTCTCTGACATCACTGTTTTCTTAAAGGTACATTGCTTAAACATCCATGTCTCAAAGGTACTCTTGCATGACAGACCTCAACTCCACTTTCCCATCTGATCCCCAAATGCCTTGATTCCCCCAAGATCCTAGAGTCTACCTGAGCCTTGGATAGACTCAACGACAGGAATTCTCCACCCCAAAAGATTCACAAACCTCTGAAGAAAGTCATCCTGATCTCAGTCTTCAATAATCAACCCCTTATCTTGAAACTATGGTCCTAGCTCTAGACTCTCCAGCCAAAAGAAACAACCTCTCGGCATCGACTCTGATAAGTCCCTTCAGGAGCTCATACTGTTCCATGGGATCAACTCCCATTATTCTAAACTCCAAAGAGTTTAGGTCCATTAATGTTAAGTTTTTGAGTATGGGGCCCATCTTGTTAGAAATCACCATTTCATCACTTCCAAATTTCAAGAAGAATCGCCACAGGAAATTGGTCTATGGTTCATAATTAAGAATGATGGCGTGTTAACATTTTAATTGCACTTTGTGGGTGAGCTAATTGAATTTCCTCATATTCTTTCAAAAAGAATTATCAGCCAGTAACTCGTACTGTCCAAACATTATTCTTTCATTAATTGAAGCTCAGATTACTGAAACTAAAGTAAAAATAAATTTAGAGTACCAAATTATTTTTATTTCCCAATTAAAGGGGCAATTTAATGTGGCCAATCCACCTACTCTGCACATCTTTGGGTTGTGGGGTGAGACCCACGCAGACATGGGGAGAATGTGCAAAATCTACACAAACAGTGACCTGGGGCTGGGATTGAACCTGGGTCCTCAGCACTATGAGGCAACAGTGCTAACCATTGCACCACCGTGCTGCCCTAAAGTAAAAAAAACTTCAAGGGAAACATAAAAAGACATCCAGTGGCTAAGTTTAATAATGTTTTTTTAAAATAAATTTAGAGTACCCACTTATTTTTTTCCAATTAAGGGACAATTTAGCTTCACCAATTCACCTACCCTGCACATCTTTTTGGGTTGTGGGGGTGAGACCCACGCAGTTGGGGAGAATGTGCAAAAAGTTGAATAATATTAATATGTAATATGCAATTACAATTTTAATTTTGGATATATTCTTTGAGGTGTTGCACAAAGTAAAAATGCTAATTGCAGATTAATAAAAAGGGTCTCTGACTCGAAACGTTAACTCTGTTTCTCTCCCGATATGTGCTGGCAGATCTGCCGAGTTTTTCTAACATCCTCTGTTCTTGTTCCGGATTCCTGAATCTGCAGTATTTTGCTCATTTTATACAAGTTATCAAACTCACTAATAGTGCATTCCAAAATTATTTTTCAACTTGCCTATGTACCAACAAATTAGGGACAGGTGGAGGCCTATCAACCGCTTGAACCAATAAAGCTCAATAAAGTCATGGTTGATTTGATTGTGGCCTCAACGCTACATTCCGAGCTACACCAGGAAACCTTTTACTCCCTTGTTAGTCAAAAATCTACCTCCATGTACCTTAAAAATATTCAATGATCCCACCTCCAATGTTCTCTGAAGATTCTCTTGAGAAAAATATTCTCCTGATCTCTGTCTTAAATGGGAGATCCCATCTTTTTAAACTGTGTCCCCCATTTCTCGGCTCTCCCACAAGGGAAACATCCTTTCGAAATCCATCCTGTCAAGTCCCCTCAGCATCTTATGTGTTTCAAGATAAGATTACCTCTCATGCTTATGAATGCCTATGGATAAGCAAGTATCAGATGTAAAAGAACATACTTGGCTTGAATTTCCATTTCTTGGTTTTCAAAGATACTTTCAGGGATCAGAGGTAATGGCAAAATAGTTTTTCCTTCCATTTGGCCATGAACATCAAATATCTTGCTTTTTATTATTTCGATATATTTTCTGACATCATGACATACAGCCTGTGGCCACCCCAAATGATTATTTGTATTGGACAAAATAGGAACCAGAACCTAGAAAGACATGAATTACTTAAGTAAGCTAAAACAATATAAAATAAGAGAATGGTAAAATGGTACAAAGTAAAAGGAAGTAGTGTTCAACATTAAACAAACATGTAACATTACACAGTAGCTGAGCACACTGGACATAACAGAAGCTATGAGTCTGGCTGTGGTGTTCAAGACCTGCAGAACAAAACAAATCAATTAGTCTTTGAGCCAAGTTTTCCCAACGCAGACATGATTTGGAAATCTACCCGGCACACAGGAAAATTGTACAGGTATGGCTGACCCATAATCTAAGCAGTCTCATCTCAATGTTAACTAAAATGATGTCATAAACAATCAATGGTGCCATTACATAAAATCTATTCACCAATAACATGTTTGTATAGTTCAGGTTCTCTAGGGCCACTCAGCATTGGACCTTAATTGTAGCCTTGAGTCAAATATGAAAACTTTAGAGCTGCATTATAGAGGGAAGGCAAGAGTAACTGCAAACAATATAAGGCAGCGTTCAACCAAGTGTGGCGCCATGGAGACCTAGTCAATAGGGGCAAACTGCAAAATGACCCAGGGACTGCCTTTATACATGGTGTACACAAAGATTGTTGTGGTAGACATAGCCAATTATCATAGCACCAAGATACCGGAACACCACAAGGCTCAAAAAATTTCAGATACTTCATCAATGACCTTCTCTGTAACAAGGTTGGAAATGGCAAAATTGAGACGAGTAGCCAGTGGTCTGGATTAATGGTCTGGATACACAAGTTCAAATCCCACTCCAGCGGCTGGGGGAATTTAAATTCATTTAATTGAATAAATCTGTAATAAAGAACAAGGTGGAATTCTCCCATCCTGGGACTAAGTCCCGTGACAGGGCGGGAACGTAGAGCATTTACCATTGTGGAGGGCGGTGGGAAAACACGCCAAATCTTCGGCACCAACTTCATTAATTGTGCAACCTGGTGTTTTGCACTGTATTCCATGGTGGGGCAGGCCTGATGGCAGGCGCCATATTGATAGGGCTCTGAACATCGCTGACCCACCACTGAAGAAAGTGGATCGTCTGAAAATGAAGTTGGATCTTCGAGAACATTGAGGCTGGAAGATGAACACCCTCCAGGGCACCTAATCTGGAAGGTCCACCTGCCGATGTTCCCCACCCACTGCTGATGGTCTTACAGGGTCCAGGGTTTTTTTAAAGTATTTTAATTAACATTTTTCAATTTATAAAATACAAATTAGAAAATGTAAACTAATTTCCACACATCAACCATAGAAAACAAAAAAAAACAAACCTCTCACGAAACCTAAAATCCCCTCTTCCCCCACCCCACCCCTTAACAACTAACAGTGGCCAATTCCTTGAAATAAACAATAAAAAGCTGTGATCCCCGATAGAACCCCTCGATTGCTCCCCTCAATGTGTACTTCACTTTCTCAAGGTATAAGAACTCCATCAGATCCTCCAGCCACACCGAGGCACTGGGGTGGAGTTGGGAGTCCACCACCCGAGCAGTACTCGCTTCCGGCCAATCAGCGAGGCGAAGACCAGGACATCAGCTCCCGTGCCCGTCTGCAGCTCCGGCGAGTCTGACACCCCTAATTTGGTACGAAAGGACAGTGCTCCAGCTCAATCTTCTGAACCGTTGACATGCTGCTAAAGGAGACCCAAAAATTCACCAGCTTGGAACAAAACCAGAACATGTGTGCTTAGTTAGCAGCTCTCCTGAACAGCGCTCGCACCTATCCTCCACGCCTAAGAAGCGACTCATTCTGGAGTTGGTCAGATGCGCCCTAAAAACGACCTGAAGTTGGATCAAGAGGACGTGGAATGCACCCTGCGAAGGGCCTCACTCCACACCTCATCATCCAATATAGGCCTCAACCCCTTCTCCCACCTATCCCCGCCCTCCCCACTGGATCTTCCGATAAAATCCATCCACAAATACCGGACAAATGCCCCCTTCCTCTGACACCGCAAGTGAAAGGACCTTCTCCATTAGACTTTTCCGTCATTTCCTCTAGCCTGGCAAACCGACCCTCCAGGAACAAATTGCCCATTCTCTCCAGCCCTTTCCTTTACCACCCCCAAACGTGGCATCTAATCTCACAGACTCGAACAAATGGTTCGCACAAATGAGAGCCAGCTTCACACTGACCCCAGTTTAAAATGTTGGCGAAATTGTCTCCATATCTTCAGAGTGGAAACAACCACTGGATTTGATAAATACTTTGTTGATGAGAAAGAGAGCGAGGTCGTCACTAATGCCCCACCAAACCCCCTACATGACCTTGATTCTCTCTGCACCCCGTAGCCATCTGATTTCTATACCAACCCAACACCTTCGCTACATTAGCTGTCCAGGAATAAAATATCAGGTTCAGCAATGCCAGGCCCCCTGACTGTTAAAAAAGGAAACTGGTGGGGTGGTGGAAAATGTTACAACTTAAGTCTGTCGTGGGCCTTGACCCTCATCTGCAATCACCTCACTCCTGGTGGTGATGTGGGCGCCGGCTTGGTCACCTGCGACTCCGGGAGCGTGTTGTCCTCGTCTTTGTCACACCCCTGAGTGGAACCAGTGGAAAGACGGATCCTGCTGGGGTGGGGGCTGCAGTGAGGTTCGCTGGAGGGAGGGTGAGTGGTGCAGGGGTGATTGAGGCAACCGGGGGGGGGGGGCAGCGGTGTCAGGTCGGGGGGATCCCCCGGGTGCCAGGTCCCGGAGGGAGACTGTGCCTTGGCACCCATCGGGGTGTGCCACGTAGGCATACTGCGGGTTTGCATGTAAGAGGTGGACTTTTTCGACCAAGGGGTCCGACTTATGAGTTCACACATGCTTCTGGAGGAGGACAGGTCCAGGAACTGTCAGCCATGTTGGGAGCGAGACCCTGGAGGCGGACTTCCTGGGAAAGGCAAACACACGTTCGTGAGGAGTCTCATTTGTCGCGGTGCAGAGGAACAAACGGATGGAGTGGAGCGCGTTGGGGAGGACCTCCTGCCGGCGGGAGACCGGGAGATTTTTAGACCGCAGGGCCAGCAGGACAGCTTTCCAGACAGTCCTGTTCTCCCTCTCCACCTGCCCGTTTCCCCGGGGTTGTAGCTGCTCGAGGCGATACCCTGAGCAGGAACTGACGCTCATGGCTCATGAAAGAGGATCCCCGATCACTGTGGATATAGGTGGGGAAACCGAACATAGTGAAGATGCTGTGCAGGGCTTTGATTACCGTGGCAGAAGTCATATCGGGGCATGGGATGGCGAAAGGGAACCGGGAGTACGCATCAATCACGTTCAGAAAGTTTGTGTTGCGGTCGGTGGAGGGGAGGGGCCCTTTGAGGTCCACGCTGAGCCGGTAGAAGTGGAATCAAAGTAAGTTACAGCAAATAAACACCCGGGAAACATTCTTCCCAACAATCAACTATACATTTGTACAGATTTCCTCCTTTTTCACCCCCCCTCCCCCCACCAGCTCCTCAAACACTGTCATAAACATCCCCCACCTCTTCTCGAACTTCCCTGCAGAGCCCCTTAACTCATACTTTATCTTCTCTAACCGCAGGAAGTCGTACAGTTCACCCAACCATGCTGCTACCCCCGGTGGTGATGCTGACCGCCACTCCAGCAATATTCGTCGCCGTGCAATCAGAGAGGTGAAGGCCATGACATCGGCCTTTCTCCTCTCCATGTGCTCCAGCTTCTCTGAAACCCCAAATATTGCCACCAAAGGGTCTGGGTCCACTCCCTCCTCCACTATCCTGGCTAAGACCACGAACACTCCTGCCCAGAATCTTCCCAATTTTTTACAACCCCAAAACAATTTGCATGATTCGCTGGCCCCCGCCCACACCTCTCCCACTCATCTGCTACCCCCTGAAAGAACCCACTCATTCTCGCCTGAGTCATATGCACCCTGTGCACCACCTTAAACTGTATCAGGCTCATCCTTGCACAAGAGGAGGTCCCGTTTACCCTTCACAGTGCCTCACTCCATACTCCCCAATTGATCTCCATTCCCAACTCCGCTTCCCATTTCTCCTTGATCTTCACCACCCGCTCGCCTTCCTGCTCCCCCAGCCACTTATATATATCCCCAATTCTTCCCTCCCCTTCCACATCCAGAAGCAGCAGTCACTCCGGCAGGGTGTATCCCGGCAATCTAGGGAAACACTTCCAGACCTTTTGTGCAAAGTCCCTAACCTTTAGATACCTGAACACACTACCCCATGGCAGCTCTACCCTCTCCCTTAGCTCCTCCAGACTGGCGAACCCTTCCTCCAAATACAAATCCCTCACCTTGACCAGCCCCACTTCCTTCTACCCCCTGTATACACTATCCATCACCCCCCCCCCCCCCCCCGCTCAAACCCATGATTCTCGCACAGCGGCGTAAGCACCAACATCCCTTCCACCCTAAAATGCCTCCTCAGCTGATTCCATATCTTCACCGTGGACTGCACCACTGGGCTCCCGGAATACCTACTCGGAGGCCCACAGAAGGTGTAATGTTGTTCCCTCTGCCATGTAAAGACTATCTCTTGATCACTTGGTGAATTCAGAGTGATAACTGTTCTCAGTAGTAAATTTAAACCTGATGTGCTTCTGTTAAAAGTTGTGGGGGGGTTTTTGTTAAAAGTCTTATGGATGTTAAAAGGAAAGTAAGGATTATTTAGTGTTGTATTCTTTGGGGGTTGTATTTGAATTAATAGTTACTAAGATGTTCACTGTATGTTTTAAAAAGGTTAACTTGAGTTCATAGAATAAACATTGGTTTGCTTTAAAAAATGCTTTTCGATTTCTGCTGTACCACACCTGTAGAGTGGGCCGTGTGCTCCCCATACCACAATCGAGTAAAAGTCGTGGATCAGGTGAACTCCATGATACACTTTCACTAAACCCTGGCCCATAACAGGAGGAATATGAGCTGCTCAGTGGGAACGGGTTCCGATATTTACAGGTACAGTACTATATGAGGAAGCAGGTGCAGTCTTTTCCCGATCTGCCGCCCCCGGGATTACAGGTGGTGTCGAAGAGGAGTGGGGGAGGGAAAGGTGAAGGTGTCCAAGATTTACAAGGAGTTAATTGACGGAACCCCGATAGGAGAATTCAAGAGGAAATGGGAGAAGAGAGGACGGGGAATGGAGACTGGGAGGAGGGTGCATGCATCTTCATTGTGCGCAAGGCCTTATCCAGTTTAAGGTGGTTGACTTCTGGTTGCGGCTTTGCGGAGCTAAGCCGCACGATTCTGCAGCTCCCGCTATCACGGACATTCGGGCTCTTTAGAGGAGCCCCAATGGAAATTTTTTTAAGACGACCCGTGGGGAAGGGAAGAGCGAGGACCCCCTTCAACTTTTATGGACCATACCAGAAGTGAAACGGCCAAAAAAGCGGCATTGGAGCAGCGGGAGAAGCGAGGGAAGAAAAGCAAAATGGTGGCGGCCGGGGACAAAGCGGAGTGTGGGCCGGAGCTGCAGTTCATCAAGCGTTGCTTCGAGGAGCTGCGGAAGGAGATGCTGGTGCCTATGTTGTCGGTGATTGAAGGACTAGGGATGACCGAGAAGGCACACGAGGTAAAGATCCAGGAGGTGCAGAAAAGAGTCAGTGAGAATGAGGACGATATCTTGGGCCTGGCGGTGAGAGTGGAGGAGCACCGGTGGCGAGTGGGGTGACGAATCGGCGGAGGTCGGAGTACTTTCGGCTGTACCGTGGGACGAGGCAGGGGTGCCCCCTGTCGTTTGCATTGGCGATCGAACCCTTGGCCATGTCATTGAGGGAGTCTAGGAAATGGAGGGGGGTGGTCCGAGGGGGAGAAGAGCATCGGTTGTCGCTTTATGCGGATGACCTGTTGCTGTATGTGGCGGATCCAGTGGAGGGGATGGTGGAGGTTATGCAGACTCTAAGGGTGTTTGGGGATTTTTCGGGCTATAAGCTCAATGTAGGGAAGAGTGAGCTTTTTGTAGTATAGGCAGGAGACCAAGAAAGGGGGATAGGCGATCTACCGCTGAGGAGGGCGGAGGGGAGCTTTCGGTACCTGGGGATCCAGATAGCCAGGAGTTGGGGGGCCCTACATAAACTGAATCTGACGAGGTTGGTGGAGCAGATGGAGGAGGACTTCAAAAGATGGGACATGTTACCGCTCTCGCTAGCGGGTAGAGTGCAGTCGGTCAAAACGATGGTCCTTCCAAGGTTTCTTTTTGTGTTTCAGTGCCTTCCCATCGTGATCACCAAGGCCTTTTTTTAAAAGAGAGTATGCAGGAGTATTATGGGGTTTGTGTGGGCGAATAGGACCCCGAGGGCAAGGAGAGGGTTTCTGGAATGCAGTAGGGACCGAGGAGGGTTGGCGCTGCCGAACCTAGGGAGCTACTACTGGGCAGCAAATGTGGCGATGATCCGCAAGTGGGTGATGGAGGGAGAGGGAGCGGCATGGAAGAGGGTGGAGATGGCGTCCTGTACAGGAACGAGCCTGGGCCACTGGTGACGGCACCGCTGCCGCTCTCGCCATCAAAGTATACCACGAGCCCGGTGGTGGCGGCAACGCTAAGGATCTGGGGCTAGTGGAGACGGCACAGGGGTGCAATGGGAGCCTCGGTGTGGTCCCCGATCAGGGGTAACCACCGGTTTGTCCCGGGGAGGATGGACGGGGGGTTTCAGAGCTGGAATCGGGCAGGGATTAGAAGAATGGGGGACCTGTTCATTGATGGGACGTTTGCGAGCCTAGGGGCACTGGAGGAGAAGTTTGAGATACCCCCGGGAAATGCTTTTAGATACATGCAGGTGAGGGCGTTTGTGAGGCGGCAGGTGAGGGAGTTCCCGTTGCTCCCGGCACAGGAAATTCAAGACAGGGTGATTTCGGGTGTATGGGTCGGGGAGGGCAAGGTGTCGGCAATATACCAGGAGATGAAAGCAGAGGGGGAAGCACTGGTAGAGGAGCTGAAGGGTAAATGGGAGGAGGAGCTGGGGGAGGAGATTGAGGAGGGGTTATGGGCTGATGCCCTAGGTAGGGTTAATTCCTCCTCCTCCTCGTGTGCCAGGCTCAGCCTGATACAATTTAAGGTGGTTCACGTGACGGGGGCGAGGTTGAGTAGGTTCTTTGGAGTAAAGGACAGATGTGGAAGGTGCTCAGGGAGTCCAGCGAACCATGTCCATATGTTTTGGTCATGCCCGGCACTGGAGTGGTTCTGGAGAGGAGTGGCGGGAGCAATATCTCAGGTGGTGAAAGTCCGGGTCAAGCCAAGCTGGGGGCTAGCAATATTTGGAGTAGTGGATGAGCCGGGAGTGCAGGAGGCGAAAGAGGCCAGTATTCTGGCCTTTGCGTCCCTAGTAGCCTGGCGAAGGATCTTGCTAATTTGGAAGGAGGCGAAGCCCCCCCAGCGTGGAGGCCTGGATAAACGAGTTTGCCTTGAGAGGGTCTGCGCAGGGGTTCTACAGGCGGTGGCAACCGTTCCTAGACTATCTCGCGGAGCGTTAGAGGAAGGTCGGTCAGCAGCAGCAGCAACCTGGGGGGGGGGGGGGAGAGAAAGAGACGGGACGGGACGTCCTGTGAGAGGGGGGGGGGGGGGGTGTTGAGCAAGAGAACACATGAAGGATTTGGGAAACTGGCACGTACGGGAGAGAGCCAGTGTACAAAGCTATGTAACATATCGTTTTACCATGTATATATCTTGCTATGTGCGATTTCTTGCTATTTTGTTACGAGAGGGGGGGTTTATTGTTTGTAAGGGTGAAAAATAGTGTTAAAAAACTTTAATAAACAGTTTAAGGTGGTTCATAGGGTGCATATCACCGTAGCCAGGATGAGTAGGTTCTTTGAGGGGTTGGAGCACAGGTGTGGATGGAGCACAGGGAGGCCCACGAACCATGTCCACATGTTTTGGGCATGACCAAAACTGAAGGGATTCTGGCAGGGGTTCGCTGACATAATATCCAAGGTGCTGAAGGTGAAGGTGGCCCCAAGTCCAGAAGTGGCGATATTTAGTGTGTCGAAAGACCTGGGAGTCCAGGGGGCGAGAGAGGCTGATGTTTTGGTCTTCGCCTCCCTGGTAGCCTGGAGACGGATTTTGCTGGAGTGGAGGGATTCGGGGCCACTAAAGCCAGGGGTGTGGGTGAGCGACCTGGCGGAGTTCCTATGTTTGGAGAAAATGAAGTTCATCTTGAGAGGGTCAGTTGATGGGTTTGCCCAGAGATGGAAGCTGTTCATTGACTTTTTCAAGGAAATTTGAGGTATCAGCAGGGGGTGGGGGTTAATGAGGAAGGCAGATATTTATTTATTATGGAGATTTCTGTTTGTTCTTTCTCTTGTGATGGTTTGTATTTAATGTTTATACAAGTGCCTTAGTAAAAATATTTTTAAGCACAAGTAAATGAGTTAGGTTTGTCCACCAAATTTCCCCAGGAACCAGGCTTCTATCCTGAATTCCAGAGACAGCCTCACACATTGTTCAGGTGTGTCCCAGCATCTACACACCATATTGTCCCGGCACGTTTCTCACTGGTGTGTTTTCCCACTGTCGCCGCAGAGAATCGGGCATGATTGGTCAGGTCTTCATCTGTATCCCACTAGTGGGATGCAAATATGTTTCATGCCAGCCTCCAGCAGGTTGCCCTCTCCACTTTCCTGGAGTGTGGCTCCAACAATACACAAGAAGCTCGACACCATCCGGAACAAGCAGCCTGTTTGATTAGCACCCTATCCACCAACTTAAACATTCACTCCCTCCAGTACGGGGACGCAATGAAGACTGTGTGGATTGTGATGGAACTCACGGTTCATCTGGAGTCACTGCAACATGCAAGAAGTTGAAATGAAATGAAAATCGCTTATTGTCACAAGTAGGCTTCAAATGAAGTTACTGTGAAAAGCCCCTAGTCGCCACATTCCAGCGCCTGTTCGGGGAGGCTGTTACGGGAATTGAACCGTGCTGCTGGCCTGCCTTGGTCTGCTTTCAAAGCCAGCGATTTAGCCCTGTGCTAAACAGCCCCTGTTGAAAATTATCAAAGCAGTTCATTTGAACAGTGCCTCTTAGCTCAATATCCACCTTAACATGCACGGTAGCATAGTGGTTAGCACAATTACTTCACAGCTCCAGAGTCCCAGGTTCGATTCCCGGCTTGGGTCGCTGTCTGTGCGGAGTCTGCACGTTCTCCTCGTGTGTGCGTGGGTTTCCTCCGGGTGCTCCGGGTTCCTCCCACACTCCAAAGATGTGCAGGTTAGGTGGATTGGCCATGCTAAATTGCCTTTAGTGTCCAAAATTGCCCTTAGTGTTGGGTGGGGGTGTGGGCTTGGGTAGGATGCTCTTTCCAAGAGCTGGTGCAGACTCGATGGGCCGAATGGCCTACTTCTGCACTGTAAATTCTATGATTTAACCTACTGTGGTTGCCAAATGTATTATCTACAAGATGCACTGTAGCAACTTATTAAGCTTGCTTGTGCAGTACTTTCCACTTATATAACTTCCACCAACGACGACCGGCTTCAAGTGACATACCAACCTGGCTTGGATAGTTATTGCTGTTCCTTCATTACTACCTAGTCCAAATCCTGGAATTCATTTCCCAACAGCACCAGGGCAACAGCAGTTTAAGAGTAATGCTTACTCCACCTCTAGTCAACTGGGGATGGGCAATAAATACATCTTACCACAGCTGTCTACATCTCAAAGATGTTTGTTTTTAAAACTTTCCTGTGTTTTTTTTATTATCTCTCCTACACTGTTGCTTTCTTTATTTGGTTCTAAATATGCCGGTCAATATGGTCGCCTTCCTTAATCCTAATTACGTTTGCTTTAGAGTTGCCAGGTATCTTTCAATACCGCCACAAGGTTCAAACCCGAATACGGATCAAAGAGCCGATACACCAGGTTAGTTAGTTCAAAGTCAATACTATTTATTTACACGCACAGTAATATCTACTCATGCACAAAGTACTACAAACTAAACTATCTCTAACGCTAATACTTCGCTTCGGGTGCCCACTCAGTCAGAGGAACAATGGCTGTTGTTCGGGTCTGAGGCTGCTGGGGTCGATGTGGTACAAGAGAACAGCTAAGGTCATCCGTCTGGTAGCGAGCGTTGACCTTGGACTTACTTGCTTCTAGTGTGGCTGGTGGAAGGGTCTCTCCGCTTTGAGAGACGATTCCAAGAGAGCGATTCTCTTCTTATAACCGAAGGGGTTTCGCACGCTTTTGGGCAGGCCTTGAACTTGGCCCCAATTAATTGGGCCGTATCTTGATCACTCGTATTGATCATGACCAATAAAGGGGTGGGTGCCCTGACGGCTGGGCGTGTCCTATGTGGCTGTTGGCCTTGCTTTGTTTACGCTTTCGGTTTGGGGAACTGGCGCCGCGATGTCTGGAGCTAGATCGGTTGCTGGAGTGTCTTTCCTTTGTTCCTGGGGATGGGCCATCAATATGCTAATAGACCTACAGTTTCAGTCTTGTCTGGGAGCTCCGCCTCCAATATGCATACAGGCTCTGTGCTTGCCTGCTTTCTTACCATTGTCCATAGTTCCCTACAGTCTTTGCAAACATCCATTTTGTATTGTGGAAGTGGCCATCCCAGATGGCTACAACACCCTTTGACCATCCGGTTTCATTTTCAGCTGCTTCATTGTTTCTATCTTCCTCCCCATCTCTTTTTCATAATAGTTCAAACAATTCCTCCAAAATTATAGTTATTCTTCCAGCAATGACACTGGCCCAGCCCTTTAATAAATCTTGTCAGTTTTGTACAGATCATCTGATTCAAAGGTACCCCATGAAACTGAACTGCTACACCATTTCTCCAGTTACATCTTTATTTAATAAAGGAATATAGAGGAATAAAGTAAAACAGAAGTAATTGATATTACTATCCTTGATGTCATGTTCTTTAATCTATCTAACCTGAAATTTCTGCATTTGCTATTAGTAATATGTACTTTTAAAAAAACAATTAGCACAAGATATGGAATTAGAAAAAAAAAATTCTGATGTATCGTCCCGCAAGTACTCTGTGTAAGATTGAACTGTTAAAAGAAGCCTGTTGTTAGGCACAATATAAATTATTCACTTGTTATTTGAGGAGTCATATTAAATTACTTTGCAATGCAATCTTATATCTGATCATTCCTTTTGACAAATGAATGACATTGAAGTAGCTCGGCTTGTTCAACATATCAACCTTTATGTGTTTTAAGAATGCCTTGTAAAAGTTCTCATATTTAAGCTGGTATCAGTTCATTTTGATATTGAAGCTGACATTATCACTACTTTTACCCAATATGTGAATTATTCAGCTGTATTACAAAATGGTAAAACATTGACAAAGGTCAAGTTTATTTCATGTGGAGACCACATTATATTTAAACACAACACTGAGTACATAAGTTTAAAGGCACACATCATATACTCCAAATACACCCCACAAAGGGTTACAACACCAAGACTATTTAGATCAGCAATATAAGTAATCATTCACTCGCATTGCAGAGCTTCATGACAGCATATGACAAAATTCCATGGAGTTATGCTTGCTGCTCCCTGATGGGATACATTTCGAAAACTTTAAAAAAGCAAATAAGGTAGACATAGATACATAGAAGCAGGAAGAGGCCTTTTGGCCCTTCGAGCCTGCTCCGCCATTCATCACGATCATGGCTGATCATCCAACTCAACAGCCTAATCCTGCTTCCTCACCATAGCCTTTGATCCCATTCTCCCCAAGTGCTATATCTAGCTGGCTCTTGAATATATTCAATGTTTTAGCATCAACTACTTCCTGTGGTAATGAATTCCACAGGCTCACCACTCTTTGGGTGAAGAAATGTCTCCTTATAGCTGTCCGAAATGGTTTATCCTGAATCCTCAGACTGTGACCCCTGGTTCTGGACACACCAGTCATTGGTAACATCTTCCCTGCATCTACCCCGTCTAGTCCAATTAAAATTTTAAAAGTCTCGATGAGATCCCCCTTCATTCTTCTGAACTCCAGCAAGAACAATCCCAACCTAGTCAACCTCTTCTCATATGACAGTTCCGCCATCCCTGAAATCAGTCTGGTAAACCTTCACTGCATTCCCTCGAGAGCAAGAACGTCCTAACATCCTTCCTCAGAGAAGGGGACCCACACAATACTCCAGGTGTGGCCTCACCAAGACATTGTACAATTGCAGCAACACATCCTTGCTTCTATACTCGAAACCTCCGGCAATGAAGGCCAACATACCATTAGCCTGCTGCACCTGCATGCTTACCTTCAGCGACTGGGGCACAAGCACACCCAGGTCCCGCTGCACACTCCTCTCTCCCAATTTACAACAATTCAGGTAGTAATCTGCCTTCCTGTTTTTGTTTCCAAAGTGAATAACCTCACACTTATCCAAATTATATTCCATCTGCCATTGATTTGCCCACTCGCCCAACCTGTCCAGATCTTGTTATAGGATGCGTGCATCCTCATCACAATTCACCCTTCCACCTAACATGGTATCATCTGCAAACTTTGAGAGGTTACATTTTGTTCCCTCATCATCTAAATCATTAATATATATTGTGAATAGCTGGGGTCCCAGCACCAATCCTGGTGGTACCCCACTAGTTACTGCCTGCCAATTTGAAAAGGACCCATTAATCCCTACTCTTTGTTTCTTCTCTGCCAACCAGTTTTCTATCCACCTCAACACATTTCTCCCAATCCCATGCGCTTTAATTTTGCACAATGATCTCTTATGCGGGACTTTGTCAAACACCTTATGAAAGTCCTTTGGGATCATTAGAATTGGAAAGGAAACGGAACAGACTGTGTAAGCTTATGTTAAAAAACTACAACCATTGATTTGGAGGTAGGTGTTGTAGGCAGTATCAACAAGTTTGCAGAAAACATTGATATCTGCTTAAGTCTTAGGGGTTTATACATTGTACATCTGTTTCTGGCAGATTTTAAGTGTTGAGAGATTGGGGTCATGACTGGCAAATGAGATTTAACTTGGAGAAGTGCAGTATTAAGCCTGTGAGCTCAGCTAATGTTCAACATTCCTTCAGGTATTAAAGGTGGAGGAGAGATCTGGCATTCTAAAATATACATTACTAAAAGGTACATGAGCAACATTGTGAACCGATAGCTAGAGAAAATAAGGTAGTGGGGTGCATTCTTATGACAATTATGTTAAGACAAGTCATGCTATTATGTCTTTGTACATGACCTTGGTCAGGCCTCACCTGGAATATTATTTCCAGTTTTGGGTGACATTACGCCTTTGGAAAAGATGCAGAGGGTCATTAGACTAATTCCCAATCTAGGCTAAAATAGATGGGAGTTTACACTTCAGAGAATCGTAGAGATGGGGGTGATCAGATTAAAGTTTATAAGGTGGTGAAGAGATAAGGCTTGACAATTTGTTTCAATTAAATAGTTTATGGGGGACAGGAGCCATAATTTGAAGCGGCACAAGGCCAAATCAAGGTTAAAGGTCAGGAAATAGTGAACTCATGGAACAGGCTGCTATTTCGTGCAGTGGATGCTGACTCGCTATACTGTTCCAAGTGTGAGCTGGACTTATTTCTGGTTGGGGTAGACATCACTAGTTACGAAGGTAGAGTTGGTTTTGATTACCTAGATGGATTGAAGAATTTCCACAGTTCTTTCCCCCACAGATTGGAATGTATTTTAATCTGGTTTTTACCTCTCCCAGAAGATCATATGGTTTCAGATGGGAATGGGTGTTTACATTTTGTGTTTACAGACTGGATGACCAAGGTCTTTATCTGTTATGTAGATTGTTCAGGTTGTGCCAGCCACGATTATCAAATTCATAGAATTTACAGTGCAGAAGGAGGCCATTCGGCCCATCGAGTCTGCACCGGCTCTTGGAAAGAACAACCTACCCAAGGTCCACACCTCCACCCTATCCCCATAACCCATCAACCCCACCCAACACTATGGGCAATTTTGGACACTAAGGGCAATTTAGCATAGCCAATCCACCTAACCTGCACATTTTTGGACTGTGGGAGGAAACCGGAGCACCCGGAGGAAACCTACGCACACACGGGGAGGATGTGCAGACTCAGCACAGACAGTGACCCAAGCCGGAATCGAACCTGGGACCCTGGAGCTGTGAAGCAATTGTGCTATCCACAATGGCAAAAATGTGACTGAAGGAAATCAGTCTGATTGAGAGCTCCTAGTCACCAATGGAAACTTTACAATTGTTTCTTAAAAAAGAATAGACTATCCCAATCTGCTATGTGTTTATGGGTTGCTTTACCTCATTGATTAAAATGGTGAGGTGTTCCACTGGGTGTTGTAAGATCTCTCCAAGCATCAGTTCATTTTTTTGGTCATTATTTGACAATCTTCCACTGCAGTTTTTGAAAATATAAAGCATTTTGCTTTTTGGTGGGAAGGACAGCTGCAGAAAAATCGGAAAATTATTACATTAGTCATAAAAAAAAGCTTATTCTACTTTTCACACATTTTAAGATCACCACATAAAAGGTCAAGCTTATTTTTGAATTCCATTTATTGAACAGCACATAACGATTGATAAGTCGCCTTCATAACTAGGAGCCTTTAACATAAGTTTTTCAGCTTGGGTTTCGTCTGATAAAAAGGTCCTCGTTTTCTTCTGGGTGCTGAATCAATAAAAATCAATTTCTCCTTCCTGATTTTTCTTTAAATGGGGGGGGGGGGGGGGGGGAATCGGGTTAAAAGTTGACACTTCAAACTAACATTTAAAATGTCCTATGCCCCACAATTTAAACATTTATACAAGTGCGATACGCTTTTAGTCCAGTGCCCCGCCCTGTACCTGTTGGTCGACATGCAAAGCTCCTCCCGCTCCAGTAAATAGCAGCTTTCCCGGCTGCCTTTCATCAAGAAAGTCCAGCAGCAGTTTTTTGTTCTCATCCAGCGCGATGAATTTATTCCACCTTTCAGATTTGACTTTTAACGATCTAAACACCTGCTCTTTTATAAAATGTATTCGCTCGTCTTCAGCACGAGCACTGGGTGTGGGAGCATTCGTACCAACTCTCTCTTCAGACATTGCATCGGCCTTGATAAAAGGGGAGACAAACACAGATAAGTGAAAAGTTTAAGTTAGCAGTTTTTGTTTAGTGATTCTCCGTAATGTAAATGCGAGCAACTATTTCCTAATTCCCGTCGCACTTAAACTAACGAGATTGGAAGGACTCAACAGGTCGTTAAGTGGGCGGGGTCTCCCCTCCCCACGCCCCGCCCCGCGTGCGCCACTTGCCCCTTCCCGCGTGCACGCCCCCCCGGGCGCTGTCAACGGAATTTCTCGGGGCTGGGAGGGCTGTCGGCAGCACCGGAAGATCTAAAATAGACCAGCGAGGATGAGGATGGTGGGTGAGCGGGATTTGGTGCAGGCTGGAATACAAGCCAGTGTTCTGAATGAGCTGAAATCTCTGCAGGATGGGAGGCCAGCTAGGTAATATCGAAATATTTAAATATGAACGTGACAAAGGCACGGGTCTGGTTCAGGAGTCCACGGACTGGCCCAGAATGGAGGCAGGCAAGCTGAGTGGAATCAAAAGTTCAGTTCATGGTTACGAGGGGCAAAGTTGCACACACAGTAAGTTTCAGCCTGGGATAGTGGCTGGGCGGGGGTAGAACCAATGGTAAGAACACAGCCTGCATTGTAGGAGCTGGACACAATCTTGGAGTCTTCCCAGTATTTAGCTGGAGGAAATTGTGCAACATTCAAGGCAAACAATGGTAAACGGATTAAGAGAAGTGGTGTATTAATAGAGCTGAGTACCATCAACCTAAATGTGGATCATAGAATTTACAGTGCAGAAGGAGGTCATTCAGCCCATCGTGTCTGCACCAGCTGTTTGAAAGAGAACCCACTTAAGTCCACACCTCCACCCTAACCTTTTTGGACACTAAGGGCAATTTAGAACATAGAACATTACAGCGCAGTATAGGTCCTTCGGCCCTCGATGTTGCGCCGGCCTGTGAAACCACTCTAAAGCCCATCTGCACTATTCCCTTATCGTCCATATGTCTATCCAATGACCATTTGAATGCCCTTAATGTTGGCGAGTCCACAACTGTTGCAGGCAGGGCATTCCACACCCTTACTACTGAGTAAAGAACCTACCTCTGACATCAGGCCTATATCTTCCCTCAATTTAAAGCTATGTCCCCTCGTGCTAGACATCACCATCCGAGGAAAACGGCTCTCACTGTCCACCCTATCTAATCCTCTGATCAGCTTGTATGCCTCAATTAAGTCACCACTTAACCTTCTCTCTAACGAAAACAGCCTCAAGTCCCTCAGCCTTCCCTCATTAGATCTTCCCTCCATACCAGGCAACATTCTGGTAAATCTCCTCTGCACGCTTTCCAACGCTTCCACATTTAGCAAGGCCATTCCACCTAACCTGCACATCTTTGGACTGTGGGAGGAAACTGGAGAACCCAGAGGAAATCCGCGCAGACACAGGGAGAACGTGCAGACTCCGCACAGACAGTGACCCAAGCTGGGAATCGAACCTGGGACCAAAGAACAAAGAAAAGTACAGCACAGGAACAGGCCCTTCAAGCCTGCACCGACCATGCTGCCCTTCTAAACTAAAATCTTCTACACTTCTGGGGTCCGTTTCCCTCTATTCTCATTCTATTCATTTATTTGTCAAGATGCCCCTTAAACGTCACTATCGTCCCTTCTTCCACCACCTCCTCCGGCAGCTTGTTCCAGGCACCCACTACCCTCTGTGTAAAAATAATTTACCTCGTACATCTCCTCTAAACCTTGCCTCCCGCTCCTTAAACCTATGCCCCCTAGTAATTGACCCCTCTACCCTGGGAAAAAGTCTCTGACTATCCACTCTGTCTATGCCTCTCATAATTTTGTAGACCTCTAACAGGTCGCCCCTCAACCTCCTTTGTTCCAGTGAGATCAAAACAAGTTTATTGAACCTCCTCATAGCTAATGCCCTCCATACCCAACATCCTGGTAAATCTCTTCTGCACCCCCTCTAAAGCCTCCACATCCTTCTGGTAGTGTGGCGACCAGAATTGAACACTATACTCCCAAGTGTGGCCTACCTGTAGCTGTCAAGCAATAGTGCTAAGCACTGTGCTATTGTGCCGCCCCTGTATCGGCAGATGATGTTACCAAGGAATAGCATGTAAATATTGAAGAGGACCAAAGAAAGATCGATGGAGACTTGATGTAAAGGTGGGATTGGAGGAGAGATGACCTCCTGGCTATGATGGGATGGGTGAGAATGGAATTAAGCAAGGGAACACCCACTAAACTGGGTGTTGAAGGTGACTGATGTGGGTGAGCTGTCAAAAATGGCACTGATTAGAAACATTGGTGCACCACAGTCAAAGAATACCATTTCTGACTTTGGTTAGAGAGGTTTCTTTGCTGGGCAGAGATGTGAACCTGATTTTAAAAAATTAACAGAGTTGCTGGATAGATAGGTCTTAGAACCATAGGGCAGTATTCTCCTGCCGCGCCTGCCCTGCGACGGGAGACTCCCGCCCGAGGACTTTTCCATTGTCCGCATCTCGCCCGTGGTGGGCGGGGCGGAAGAATCCAAACCCATAGAAAATAAGAGCAAGAGTAGGTCATTCAGCCTATCAAGCCTGCTTCGCCATTCAATATGATCATGGCTGATCCACTATCTCAGTGCCATACTCTTGCTCTCACCAAACCCCTTGATGCCTTTAATGTCTGGAAATGTATTTCTTTCTTAAATATATTCAGCCTCCACAGCCTTACGTGGTAGATAATTCTACAGGTTCGCCACCCTCTGAGTAAAGAAATTAATGATCTCAGTCCTATATGGCCTACCCCACATCTTGAGACCGTGAGCACCTTGTTCTATAACCTCCGCCACCCACCCCCACTCCCCAGCCAGGGGAAATAGAATAGAATAGAGTCACTACAGTGCAGAAGGAGGCCATTCAGCCCATCAAGCTTGCACAGACCCTCTGAAAGACAACCGTACATAGACCCATTCCCCCACCCTTGCCCTGTAACCCTATCTAACCTTTTGGACAATAAGAGGCAATTTAATATGGCCAATCCACCTAACCTGTGCATCTTTGGACTCTGGGAGGAAACTGGAGCACCCTCAGGAAACCCAGGCAGACACGGGGAGAACGTACAAACTCCACATAGACAGTGACCCAAAGCTGGAATTGAACCCAGGTTCCATATGCTGTGAGGCAGCAGTGCTAACGACTGTGCCACCCATCATCCCTGCATCCAGTCTGTCCAGTCCTGTTAGAATATTGTATGTTTCAATGAGATCCCCTCTCATTCTCCTGAACTCCAGTAAATACATCTAACTGAACCAATCTCTCCTCACGCAACTATGCTGTCATCCCTGTGGTACCCCACTAGTCATTGTTGCACTCCTCCTATAACTAGTGTATTTTTTAGGCAAGGAGAACAAAACTGCACACAGTACTGCAGGTGTGGTCTCACCAATACCCTGTAAAGCAGCAGTAAGACATTTCTGCTCCTGTACTCGAGTCCCCTTGCAATGAAGGCCAACATACCATTTGCCTTCCTAAATGCTTGCTGTACCTGCATGCTTGCTGTCAATCAATGGTGCATAAGGACACCCAGGTCCCTTTATACATCAACATTTCCCAGTCTATCAATATTTAAATAATACCTGCCAATTTGTTTTTCCCACCGAAGTGGGCAGCACGGTAGCATAGTGGTTAGCACAGTTGCTTCACGGCTCCAGGGTCCCAGGTTCGATTCTCGGCTGGGTCACTGTCTAAGCGGATTCTGCATGTTCTCCCCGTGTCTGCGTGGATTTCCTCCGGGTGCTCTGGTTTCCTCCCACCGTCCAAAGATGTGCAGGTTAGGTGGATTGTCCATGCTAAATTGCCTTTAATGTCCAAAAAATGTTAAGTCGGGGTTACTGAGTTACGGGATAGGGTAGATACGTGGGCTTCAGTAGGGTGCTCTTTGTAAGGACCAGTGCAGACTCGATGGGCCGAATGGCCTCCTGCACTGTAAATTCTATGATTCTATCTATGATTTAAAAAAATATTTTAGAGTACCCAATTTATTTTTTCCAATTAAGAGGCAATTTAGCATCGCCAATCCACCTAGCCTGCACTTCTTTGGGTTGTGGGGGTGAAACCCACGCAAACACGGGGAGAATGTGAAAACTCCACACGGACAGTGACCCAGAGCCGGGATCGAACCTGGGACCTCGGCGCCATGAGGCAACAGGGCTAACCCACTGCGCCACCATGCTGCCTATTCTATCTATGATAAGTGGATAACTTCATACTTATCCACTTTATACTGCATCTGCCATGTATTTACCCACTATAACTTCCCGTTGCCTTGGGAAAGCGGTCAGCATAATCAAAGATCGCTCCCACTTGGCTTATTCATTCTTCCAACTTCTTCCATCAGGCATTAGATACAAAAGTCATAGAACACGCACAAACATTCAAAAACAGCTTCTTTCCCGCTGTTACCAGTCTCCTAAATCACCCTCTTATGGACTGATAAGAGTATAGGGCTTGTCGGAGTAGAGTTAAGAGAGAAATCAGGAGGGCAAAAAGGGGACATGAGATTGCCTTGGCAGATAAGGCAAAGGAAAATCCAAAGAGCTTTTACAGATACATAAAGGGCAAAAGGGTATCTGGGGAGAGGGTAGGGTCTCCTAAGGATAAACAAGGCCATTTATGTGCAGATCCACAAGGGATGGGAGAGGTCCTAAATGAATATTTCTCGTCAGTATTTATGTTGAGAAAGGCTATAATGTTAGGGAAATTGAGAAAATAAAAAGTGATGTCTTGAGGAGTGTACATATTACAGAGAAGGAGGTGCTGGAGTATTAATGCGCATCAAGATAGATAAATCCCCGGGATCTGATGAAATGTATCCCAGGATGTTGTGGGAGGTTAGGGAGGAAATTGCCGGCCCCCTAGCTGAGATATTTCAATCATCAACAGCGACAGGACAGATGCCTGAAGATTGGAGGGTAGCAAATGTGCCCTTGTTTAAGGGCTGTAGGGATAAGTCTGGGAACTACAGACCGGTTAGCCTTACTTCTGTAGTGGGTAAATTGTTATAAGGTATTCTGAGGGACAGGATCGACATGCATCTAGACAGGCAAGGACTAGTTAGGGAAAGTTAGCATGGCTTTGTAAGGAGAAAGTCATGTCTCACCAATTTGAGTTTTTTGAAGGGGTAACCAAGAAGGTAAATGAGGGCAGTGCAGTCAACAGTGTTGTCTATATGGATTTAGCAAGGCCTTTGACAAGTTACCGCATGGTAGGTTGTTGCAAAAGGTTAAATCTAACGGAATCCAGGGTGAGGTAGCCAATTGGATACAAAATTGGCTTGACGACCAAAACCAAAGGGTGGTTGTGGAGGGTATTTTTCAAACTGGAGGCCTGTGACCAGCAGTGTGCCTCAGGGATCGGTGCTGGGTCCACTGTTACTTGTTATATATATATTAATGATTTGGATGAGAATGTAGGAGGTTAGTAAATTTGCAGATGACACCAAGATTGGTGGCATTGTGGATAGTGAAGAAGGTTATATAAGATTGCAACAGGACTTGACCAATTGGGCCAGTGGGCCGATGAATGGCAGATGGAGTTTAATTTGGATAAATGTGAGGTGATGCATTTTGGTAGATCAAATCAGGGCAGGACCTACTCAGTTAATGGTAGGGAGTTGGGAAGATGTACAGAACAAAGAGATCTAGGGGTACAGGTTCAGAGCTCCTTGAAGGTGGAGTTGCAAGGGGACAAGGTGGTGAATACCTATACACACCTCCCTATACACACATGACTGTGTGGCAAGATTTAACTCCAACTCAATCTATAAGTTTGCAGATGATACGACTGGTGGGACGTATCTCAAACAATGACGAATCAGACTACAGGAGGGAGATAACTCACTTGATTGCATGGTGTACCGAAAACAACCTCTCTCTAAATGTCGGAAAGACCAAGGAACTGATCATCGACTTCAGGAAGCATAGCATGACACACACTCCCGTTTGCATCAATGGCTCCGAAGTGAAGATGGTCGATAGCTTTAAGTTCCTGGGGGTCACCATCACCAACAGTCTGTCCTGGTCGACCCGCGTTGATGCAACAGTCAAGAAAGCCCAACAATGTCTCTACTTCCTACAGAAGCTAACAAAATTTGGCATGTCTGCATCGACTCTCCCAGATGTGCGATAGAGAGCATCCTATCCGGCTGCAACCAGCCTGGTATGGCAACTGCTCGGTCCAAGATCGCAAGAAATTGCAATGTGGTGAACTCAGCCCAGCGCATCACACAAGCTTGCCTCCCCCACATTGATTCTGTATACACCTCCCGCTGCCTCAGGAAGGCAGACAGCATTATCAGAGACCCCCACCCAGGCATTGCCTTCTTCCAAACCCTTTCATCAGGTAGAAGGTACAGAAGTTTGAAGACCCGCACATCCAAACATAGGAACAGCTTCTTCTCTGCAGTTACAAGACTCCTCAACGACTCCCCCTCGGACTGATCTGTTCCCTGTAAGAACACTATTCACGATGCCCTATGCTGCTCTTGCTCATGTATTTGCTTTGTTTGGCCCCTTGTTCCGCACTGTAACCAATCACTGTCGATGTACCATTTGTCAATGTTCTCTGTTGATTATTCTCTTTGTCTACTATGTAAGTACTGTGTACCCTTCCTCGGCCCCAAAAAAATACTTTTCACTGTACTTCGGTACATGTGACAAATCAAATAAAATAAGGCATTCAGCATGCTAGGTTTTATTGGTCAGAATATTGAATACAGGAGTTGGGAGGTCTTGTTGAAGTTGTACAAGACATTAGTCAGACCACACATGGAATACTGTGTTCAGTTTTGGTCACCCTATTATAGGAAGGATATTGTCAAACTAGAAAGAGTGCAGAAGAGATTTACGAGGTTGCTACCAGGATTTAATGGTCTGAGCTATAAGGATAGGCTGGGACTTTTTGCCCTGGCGCGAAGGAGGCTGAGGGGTGATCTTATAGAGGTTTATAACATCCATCTTTTCCCAAAGAAGAGTCTAGAACTAGAGGGCATAGGTTTAAGGTGAGAGGGGTGAGATACAAAAGAGACCAGAGGGGAAATTCTTCACACAGAGGGTGGTGAGCATCTGGAATGAGCTGCCAGAGGCCGTGATAGAGGCGAGTACAATTTTTTCCTTTTAAAAACAGACAGTTACACGGGCAGGGTGGGTATAGAGGGATATGGGCCAAATGCAGGCAAGTGGGACTAGATTAGTGATAGAAATTGGGCCGATTGGACAAGCTAGGCCAAAGGGCCTGTTTCCATGCTGTAAACATCTATGACAGATCTGATGTCTTCACACATCTTCTCTACTGAATCTACACTCCTGCATGCTTCATCTGATGCCTGTGTCTATGCATTTACATTGTGTATTTATGTTTGCCTATGTTTGTTTTTCTTGTATGGAATGACCTGTCTGGACCTGTACGCAGAACAATACTTTTCACTGTACCTCGGTACATGTGACAATAAACAAATCCAAATCAACGCAAACTTCTCCAGCCGGAGAAAGTCGTATCAATCCCCAGCCTGGCCCCCCCCCAGCGGTGTATTCGGCCTCCCAATTCAACAGGATCCTTCGCCAGGCCTCCCATCCATTGACTCTGTCTACACCTCCTGCTGCCTTGGCAAAGCGGGCAGCATAATCAAAGACCCCTCCCACCCGGGTTATTCTCCCTTCCAACTTCTTTCACTGGGCAAGTGATACAAATTTCTGAGAACACGCAGTAACAGATTCAAAAATAACTTCTTCCCCACTGTTACCAGACTCCTAAACAACACTCTTATGGACTGATCTGATCTCTTCACACATCTGTTGAGTAGTACTACACGCCTGTATGCTTCACCTGATGCCTGTGTCTATGTACTAATGTGTATTTCACGATTGTCCTATGTATTTTCTTTTCATGTACGGAATGATCTATCTGGACTGTATGCAGAACAATACATTTCACTGTACCTTGGTACACGTGACAAAGAAATCAAATCAAAACAAATCAACTCACTCAACTTGTCTGACGCCTCTTTACTTCCTCCTCATCAAAAAACAGAAGCAGAAGGAGGCCAATCGGGTCATTAAATCTGCACCGACCCTCTGAAAGAGCACCCTATCTAGGCCCACAATCCCACCCTATCCTTATAACCCACCTAACTTGCACATTTGGACAGTAAGGGGCCATTTAGCATGGTCAATCCACCTAGCATGGTCAATCCACCTAGCCTGCACATTTTTGGACGAAGGGGCAATTTAGCATGGTCAATTCACCTAACCGGCACATCTATGGACAGTGGGAGGAAACTAGAGCACCCAGAGGAAACTCATGCAGACACGGCGAGAAAGTGCAAACTCCACACAGCCACCCAAGACCGGAATTGAACCCGAGTTTCCTTGGGCTGGAGGCAGCAGTGCTAGCCACTGTGCCACCACTCATACTTCCACCTGATTTTGTGTCGTCACCAAACATGGAAATGTTACATTTGAATCCCTCATCCAAATCGTTGATAAATATTGTGAATAGCTGGGGACCAAGCACTGATACCTATGGTACCCCACTAGTCACTACCTTTAACTTTGAAAAAGACTCACTTATTACTACTGTTTGGGAACCAATTCTCAATCAATGCCAGTATAGTAGCACTGAGAGGTTGGTCATGAGGCACATCAATTCCATACTCCCAGAATGCCCAGATCCACTGCAATTTGCATACCACCGCAACTGATCCACAGCAGACGCTATCTCCCTGGCCCTACACTTATCCATGGAGGATCTCAACAACAAGGTGTACTTATTAACTACAGCTCCGCCTTCAACCATAATCCCAGCCAAGCTCATATCAAAGCTTCAAAACTAGGACTTGGCTCCTCATTCTGCAACTGGATCCTCGACTTTCTGACCCGTACACCACAATTTGTAAGAATAAATAACAACACCTCTTCCACGATAGTCCTCAATACCGGAGCCCCGCAAGGCTGCATACTTAGTCCCCTACTATACTGATTCACGCACGACTGCGTGGCAAAATCTGGCACCAACTCCGTCTACAAGTTTGCTGACGACACAACTGTAGTGGGTCCAATCTCAAACAACGATGAGTCAGAGTACAGGCGGGAAATAGCCTGTGGAGTGGTGTAACAACAACAATTTCTCCTTCAGTGCCAGCAAAACTAAGGAGCTGGTCATTGACTTCAGGAAGCAAAATACACCCCTGTTTGTATCAACGGGATCGAGGTGGAGATGGTTGACAGCTTCAAATTCCTAGGTGTGCACTTCACCAACAATCTGCCCTTGTCCACCCACACCGACGCTACGACCAAGAAAGCACAACAGTGTCTATACTTCCTCAGGAAACTAAGGAAATTCGGCATGTCCACATCGACTCTTACCAGCTTTTATAGGTGCACCCTAGAAAGCATCGTGTCTGGCTGCATCACAGTCTGGTATGGCAACTGCTTGGCCCAAGACTGCAAGAAACCTCAGAGAGTTGTGAACACCACCCAGTACATCACATGAACCTGCCTCCCATTGTTGCTCTATTTATTTATCTCGGTGAGCCACAAGCCTTTCCCTTATATCGATCAAATGACCACATAACCAGTTAGTTCAAAAGATGGTTTATTTACATACACAAGAGTTATCTCAACATGCAAACACAATATCTACTACGAGTTAAACTACACCTATCAGCTACAATTACTTATACTCAACTTCAGGGCGACTGGCACTGTGCAAATGGATAAAGGCCTTTATCTGGATTTCACTTGGCTGGTTCGAAGAAAGTGGCTCTGTCTCTGCTGGGCTCATCCGTCAGGTAGTGATCGTTGGTCTTGAACTTAGCTGGCTGTTCCTGCTGCAATTGGGTGGCACAGGCTGGATCCAAGAGAGACAGAACACATGCCTGCGCTCTCTTTTATCCCCCTGGGATTTGGCGCTCTTTGGGGCGGTCCTTAACCTTGGACCCAATAGTTCGACAGGGCTCTGATCACTCTCTTCAATTTCGGCCAATAAAGGGGCGGGTGCCTTGGTAGCTGGGCGGGTCCTTAGCGGTCATTGACCTTGGCAGTTGTGCTTTCTGAGTAAGGGGAGTGGCGCCGATCAGTCTGTGGGTGTACCGGTTGCTTGATTGGAGTTCTATTGTCCTGGGAAAATGGGCCATTGAAATGTAAACGGGTGGGGGTTTCGGTCAGGTTTGGTCACCTGTGGTTTAGATACACATAAGCTGTGTATCTGTCTGAATCCTGGGTTGGCCATAATTCCCATGGTCCTTTGCAGGTGGCCATCTTAGATGGCTACATTCCATCCTTTTGACCCTGAACGCGAAGCGTGGTGGATCACACTATTGATCCCTGCTCATCCTTGGTGGACCAGTCACCCTTGGTCAAGGCAAATTTCTACTCTACTCTATCTTATGCTTTGGGACATTTACCTAATATTCCATTAATACATTTATAAATTAATTCATCTCTAACGGTTACTATAATTTAGGTCACTATAACATTTAATTTATCCGCACAGTTGATCTCTAGCTAACGCTATCTAAGCTACTCTCATGCTGATGGTGAGTATCAAAGAACTTATATTCAGTACAAAATTTAAAACAGCAGCATCACATTTCTGCTTAATCCTAATAAAGCTAAAGAGGTACATGGTTTATTTATTTTTAGCAGCGATTGTTACATGAGTTCATTTTGTTGAATTCCAAAGAAGGGAGCTGGGACTGTATATATCGGGGAACGGGAGGCTCTTGCTCGCCATTTATGGAGTCGGAGTGTTTGAATGACACTAGATTATTGTAATTACTAGAAGGGCCTCTACTATGTATGAAAGGGGGTTCGATTTGGCAATGTTTTCGCACCAGGTGGGGGTTTCGATGTCTGTCTTTATGTGTGATGTAGTGTCCGGGCTGGTGGTGGTCTGTTGGGTGATAGTGTTTGGGGCTGGTGTGGGGTTTGTAACAAAGGTCTGTTACGCGCGCAGTTGCAGAAGTACAGCGATGATCTAAACACATGTCAGCAGTCCTTGCTTCATCCTGTGTTGTCTGTTTTCCGTGTAATCCTGGGGGTGCAAACATAGTATCTGTTATTATCTTTGGTTCATATCTCGTTTTATTAGTCTTTCTCTCCTTACTCCAATTACCCGTTATGATTGTCACCATGTGTGACTCCCTCATTTTTTTTTTTGAAATACCATTTTGGAGAGACAAGAAATGCAAATTTTTAAAGTACAGAGACCCTCGCAGCTTATGGTCGATGCAGGGAGTGGTCGGACAATTTCTTCGACCAGTCTTTTCTTTACTTGCAACAAGTGGCGGTTGAGGCTTATCTTACTCAGCCGAATTTCAGGGCGGCCAGTTTTATAGATTTCCGTCCCAGGGCTCAGAGGTAGTTTGCATGTAGCAGCGTGTATAGCAGCAGTGAGCAGCAACCAATTGTGTCATGTGTCTAAATAGCATGTGGGGTACGACCAAGGGGTCGCGGGAGGTAAAGGAAAGAAGGGGTGAGCGTACGCAATGTGGCAAAATACATTCTTTATACCACAACCAAAGAGAGAGTAGAGAAGGTGAAACTAAGGTCTGCCAAAGGCAATGCAGAGTGTAGAGAACCATTCCAGAGCGTATGAAGTGAAGGGAACATGAGGTGCGCGTGGGCCGCTGCGGGAGAAGAATGGGTGGAATCCCCGGGTAGGGCGGGGGTTAGTGCCGTTACTCCACTACCCGAGCTTAACTGACCGGATGAATTTGGGGTCCTCAGGTAGGGCGGGGATCAGTGCTGTGATTCTCTACCTGGGTGAATGGGAAAAGTTTGTAGTCGTGTGGAAACCTCTCATAAAGACTGGGAGAACAGTGATCTGTTTCCCAACAAACTTGTGCCTTTAACTGTCATTGGGCATCTTACCCTCGAATCAGAAGAGTAATTTTGTGCTGGGCGACATGAATTAAAACCATGTGGTAGAAGAAGAAGAAGGAAAAAGGCGGGCAGGTTCCATCAGAGCTTTGGACACCTTAATACTTAGGCGGTGTCTCTTTCTCATCATCTGGACACCAGGGTTCTGTACCAAACAGTGTTGTAACAGCGTTACCGAAACGAGACTCAGTATCTGAATCATCACCATCTCCCAGTTGCCAGACTCGTGTCTGCCTTTTCTGTGCCTTGGCCGGGTGGGCCGTCAGATGGTCCGAATCGTCGTGCCTTACCAGTCAGCAAGAGTTGTCGTGGTGCCAAAGAGGGGCTTGTTTGTTGTGAGGCGTAGGGGCGGTGGGAGTGGAGCGCAAGTTACTGTGGTCGGGTGGTGGATGTGGCGGTGGCTGGGGGAGGGCATATAAGGGGTCAAAGATATCTAAGTTGTGGTTCCGGGGGCTGGCGTGACTGGTGGCAGAGAGATCGCACCAGTGTTCAGGGTTAGTAATTAAATCCAGGAGACTCTCGCTATCGTCGGAGTCAAGTGCAAGGTGAAAGTCTGTACCTGTGGGCGGAGACAAGTTCGGGTCTGTGGGCGCAGACAAGGGATAAATGCCGGCATGGCTGGGGGAGGGTTGGCATAGGGATTGGACTAGGTTGCCAATGGGAGGGGCATAATCGTCTCTTGCCAGAGAGATGTGGTGGGAGTGGCTACATTGTGATCCGTAGACTTTGAGTTGGTTGATGTGGAACCAACCAATTTTACCGTTGGGTACGTTATCTTGTACACGGAGGGGCTCACTTTGTCTGAAATGGAGTAGGGTCCTGCAAATTTGGGGGAGTGGAAAGTTGCCGCTGAGTTTGCCGCGTGGGGGCTGAGTTGCAGACACTCCGGCTAGATTCGGAGCTCCATTCTTTAAAATCTAGTCCAATAAATTGATGCTCGATCAATGACTCCAGAAGCGAGATTGGATGACAATTGAAGGCTTTATTGGACAAGATGTTTCCCCCAGCAGCGCAGATATAGAATGCAGCTGCTAGGGAGACACAGGCTCTTACACTCCACCTTTCTGGGCGGAACCAGCAGGCAGGCTTCACCAATGATCTTCCTGTCTCAACCTAGGTAACGTAATACCCCTAATACCGACTACCACAGGAAAGAACTGGGGTTGTAAAGTGAAACCATTACTTGCTGACCGACTGTACTCTACGGGATGGACGGTTTTGTCAAAGCAAGCTTTACTCTGCTTCTTTCTAGTGCCTAATCGGACAGCTGCAGCGAATTGTGCCGCTTTAATGTTATCTATAACCTGTTGGACTGCTTTTTCGTGGGTGAGGGCGGTTACTGTAGGGCTTGTCAGATCGAGGCCTTATAAATATTCAATACCCTTCATTTAAAAAAAAAAATCATTTTATTGGCATTTCTGATATTTATAAAAGGGGCAGCACGGTAGCATGGTGGTTAGCACAATTGCTTCACAGCTCCAGGGTCCCAGGTTCGATTCCCCGCTGGGTCACTATCTGTGCGGAGTCTGCACGTTCTCCCCGTGTCTGCGTGGGTTTCCTCCGGGTGCTCCGGTTTCCTCCCAGTCCAAAGATGTGCAGGTTAGGTGGATTGGCCAAGCTAAATTGCCCTTAGTGTCCAAAATTGCCCTTAGTGCTGGGTGGGGTTGCTGAGTTATGGGGATAGGGTGGAGGTGTTGACCTTGGGTAGGGGCTCTTTCCAAGAGCCGGTGCAGACTCGATGAGCCGAATGGCCTCCTTCTGCACTGTAAATTCTATATATACACATATCACATTTTTCTGGCCTGCGCTAATTTCCTTTATTATACAGAGGTTTAGTTTGTCCTTCGTTTAACTGACCCTAAGTGCCTTTCATTGCCCTCTGGATCGGTCTATGCTTCCTCCCCCTTCCCCGTTGCTTGCGCAGGAGGAGGTGGAGTTCACCCTGCTCAGTGCTTCGCTCCAGAGTCCCCATCCTACCTCTGTCCCCAGTTCGTCCTCTCATTTTTGTCTGATCTCTTCCAGTGGAGTCCGGGCTCTCTCCAGTAGCTGTCCGTATATTTTCCCACATAGACCCCCCTTCTCGTTGCTTGTGCCTATCAGGTCCTCAAGTAGTGTGTTTTCTGGGGCTCCGGGGCACCCTACTGTCCCTTTGTGGAGGAAGTGTTTTATTTGGAGGTGTCTCATTTCCTGTCATTTTGCTAGCCTCCACTTCCTCGTCAGTTTGTCTAGTGTCGCCAGTCTGTGCCCTAAGTAGAAGTCCCCGACCGACAATGTGCCCCCGTCCCGCCTCCATCTTTTGAAGGTGGTATCTAGCATGGCTGGGGGGGGGAATCTGTGATTGCCGCAGATGGGGGCCATGGGGGACATTTTAGTTATCCCGAAGTGTTATCTGAGCTGCGTCCATGTTCTCAGCGTGGCCACTACCACTGGGCTTATTGTGTATCTTGTTGAGGGGGATGGGAGTGCTGTTGTAGCCAGGCCCCGGAGGTCCGTTCCTTTACAGGATGCCTCCTCCATTTGTACCCAATCTGTGTCAGGTTCTTGTACCCATCCCCTCACTCTTTCTGCCTTTGCTGCCCAGTGGAAGGATTGTAGGTTTGGTAAGGCCAAGCCCCGTTTGATTTTCCTTCTTTGCAGTGTCTGTTTTGGGATTCTCGGGTTCTTTCCCCCTCCCCCCCACACACACACAAACGCCATGATTAGACTGTCTACGTTTTGGAAAAAGGCCTTGGGGATGAATATCGGAATGGATCTAAACAGGAAGAGGAACCTTGGCAGTATGTTCATCTTGATCGTCTGCACTCTCCCCGCCAGGGAGAGTGGGAGTGAGCCCACCTTTGAAGGTCTCTTCTTACTTCCTCCACCAGGCTGGTCAGGTTCCACTTGTGGATCTGTGTCCAGTCGCTGGCTATCTGGATCCCCTGGTAGCGGAATCTGTTCTGGGCTGTTTTGAACGGGAGTCCCTCCAGCTCTCTCCCCCGTTTGGGTTCACTGGGAATGCCTCGCTTTTGCCCAGGTTAAGTTTGTAGCCCAAGAAGGTTCCAAACTCTTTCAGCATTTTCAGTATTGCCTTCAGTCCCTCCTGTGGCTTCGAGACATAGAGGAGCAGGTCATCTGCATAGAGTGAGACTCTGTGCTCTCTGTCTCCTCTCCGGATTCCCTTCTAGCTTTTCGCGTCCCGCAGGGCTATCGCCAGGGGTTCGATGGCTAGTGCGAACAAGAGTGGGGACAGGGAGCAGCCCTGTCTTGTTCCTCTCTGCAGCTGGAAGTATTTAGAGCTGGTGGTGTTAGTTCGGACGCTCGCTTTGGAGCATTGTACAAGAGCCTCACCCAGGCGATGAACCCCGCTCCTAGCCCAAACCGTTCCAATACCTCGAGGAGGTATTTCCATTCGACTCTGTCGAAGGCCTTTTCTGCGTCCAGGGAGACAATCACCTCTGGTGTTCTCTCCCCAGAGGGGGTCATTATTACGTTCAGCAGCCACCTGATGTTCGCTGTGAGCTGCCTACCCTTGACAAAGCCGGTTTGGTCCTCTGCGACCACCTCTGGTACACAGCTCTCCAGCCTTTTGGCCAGAACATTGGCGAGTATTTTCGCATCCACGTTCAGCAGTGAAATGGGTCTGTATGATCTGCATTCTGTCAGGTCTTTATCTTTTTTGGGTATCAGTGAAATTGTGGCCTGCGCTAGCGTTGGGGGCAGGGTGCCCCTTGCCAGTGAGTCCGCGAACATGTCCCTTAGGTGTGGGATCAGGACTGGTGCAAATTTTTTTTGGAAGTCCACCGGGAACCCATTGGGTCCCGGTGCCTTCCCCGCCTGCATGGAGCTGATGCTCTCCATGATTTCTCCCAGGTCTATTGGTGCTTCCAGCTCCGCCCGTCTGTCTTCCCCCACAACTGGTAGTTCCAGTCCGACTAGGAACAGTTCCATCTCCGCTTCCCCGTTGGGGGGCTCGGAGGTGTACGGTCCCCGGTAGAAGGTCTCAAATGCGCGATTGACATCCTTTGGTTCTGTTACCAGTCTGCTTCAGCTATCCTTTACCTGCGCTATTTCCCTTGTGGCTGCCTGCTTTCTCAGCTGGTGTGCCAATAGGCGGCCAGCCTTGACTCCGTGTTCGTAGAAGGTCCCCCGCGTCTGACGGAGTTGGTACACTGCTTTCCTAGTGGATAGCAGGTTAAAGTTCATTTGCAGCTTTTTCCTCTCCGCCAGCAGCCCTACGGTCGGGGCCTCGGAGTATTTTCTGGCGACTTCCAGGATGGAGTCCACCAGTTGTTGCCTAGCCACACTCTCTTCCCTATCTCTGCTTGCCTTGTAGGCTATGATCTCTCCTCTAATCACGGCCTTCAGTGCCTCCCAGAACGTGGAGGGTGAGACCTCCCCATTTTGGTTGTTACTCACGTAGTCGCCTATGGCCCGCGATATTTTCTGACAGAAGGCCTTGTCGGCCAGGGGGTCCGTGTCCAGCCTCCATGTGGGGCGTTGGGCACGTCCCATCTCCAACCTCACATCCATATAGTGTGGACCGTGGTCAGAGATAACAATTGCGGAGTATTCCGTTCCCGTGATCCCTGGAAGCACCGATTTCCCCATTGCAAAGAAGTCGATACGGGTGTATACCTTGTGTACTTGTGAGAAGTATGAAAATTCCTTCTCTCCCAGGTGCAGGAACCTCCATGGGTCCACCGCCCCCATCTGCTCCATAAATGCTCCTAGTTCCCCAGCCATGCCAGTCTTTTTCCCTGCTCTAGGGTTTGATCGGTCGGTCAGTGGGTCCTGTACACAGTTGAAGTCGCCCCCCATGATCAGTTGGTGTGTGTCAAGGTCGGGAATTTCTGTCATGGTCTTCTTTATGAATTCTGTGTCATCCCAGTTGGGAGCGTACACATTTATCAGTACGACCGGTGCCCCTTCCAGGACACCGCTGACCATGACGTACCGTCCCCCTGGGTCCGTAACTGTCTTGGTTTCCGTAAACCTCGTCCTCTTACTAATTAATATTGCTACTCCCCTAGCCCTCGTCCTGTTGCATGAGTGGTATGTCTGTCCCACCCAGCACTTCCTTACCAGCCGTCGGTCCTTCTCCCTCAGGTACGTCTCTTGTAGGTAGATTATGTCTGCTTTCAGGCTTCTTAGGTGGGTGAAGACTCTGGATCTTTCGACCGTGCCGTTGAGTCCCCTTACGTTCCAGGTAACAATCCTGGTGGGGGGGTTTTGACCCCCCGGTCCTGCGGGGTCACCCATACGTACCTGGTGGATGCGCCCCTGCCCTCCGGGGTTTCCCTTCATTAGGGGGCCGTACAAAATGGCCGCGGTCACCGCTCTCACCATGAGGTCGGGCTCCGGAGTTTCCTTTTGTCCAGGGGGCACCCACCATGGCCACCAGCTGTGTGTATGCCACGTGGCTGCGCCCCTGCACTCCAGGGTCTCCCTTCGTCCTGAAGCCCTCCCAAGTGGCTGTTTGTGGCACCATCTTGGTTCTTCGCCCTGCTCCATGCCTGCTGAGGCCTGTGTTCGTGCTGCTTATCTACCTCACCCTTCCCTTTGCTTCTCTTTTGTTCTGCGCTCTTCCCCCGACTCCTCTCCCCCCCTAGTCCCTGTTCCTCTGTCCACCCCCCCCCGTGTTCTTCCCCCCCCCCCCCCCCCTTCTGCCCTGCCCCCTCTCTCTTTGTGCCAGGCATTCCCTCTCCCCTGAGAAGCGCGCCGTGGCCCTCCTTTCTTCCTGCCCTCCCGTGTTAGCCCTCCTCGCTAGCATGGTGGCCCCCTCCCAGCATTTGCCCTGCTCTGGTCCTGATTTACCTTCCTTTTGCTAGCCCTTGTCTCGTCCTCCTGTCCGCCTTTTTCACCCTCATTCACCTTGCTTCGCTCCCCCCCATTGCATTGAGAGGCGGAACGAGCCCGGGAACGAGTCAGCACAGTCCCGCACAGTGCACCAAACACGTGTGTACAGTTCGTGATCGTATTGCCTCTGTTTGCGGTCTGCCCGCTGCTCTTTGTTCCAATTCTTCCTTTCTTTTCCATCCCCGTCGCTTTCATGATGGCCATTGTGGCTGTCCCTCCCCCAGTTTGTTCGCTCTAACGAACTTCTCCGCTGCCGCTGGGGTGTTAAAAAACAGCTCCTTCCCCTCAAATGTTCCCCAGAGTTTGGCCGGGAATAACATCCCAAATTTCACATTAATTTTGTAGAGTGCTGATTTGGCCCTGTTGAATTCAGCCCTTCTTTTGGCCAGGTCCGCCCCAATGTCCTGGTACTCCCGTATGGTTTTCCCTTCCCACGTGCTCGCTTTCATCTGCCGGGCCCACTTTAGGATTTTTTCCCTGTCTTGGAACCTGTGCAGCTTCACGATAATCGCTCTGGGCTGCTCCCCGGCTTTGGGCCTGGGTCTGAGCGACCTGTCGATTTCTGGGGGGTTTGGAAACTTCTCCCTTCCCACTAGCTTGCCCAGCATTTGGGTGACGTAGCCTGTTGGATCTCTGTCCTCCATCCCCTCTGGCAGACCCACTATTTTAACATTCTGCCGTCTGGACCTATTTTCCTGGTCCTCCACTTTCCCTCTTAGGCTCCCCTGGGTTGGTACCAGCCTTTTCACCTCGGTTTCCTGAGTTACCATCCTGTCGCTCTGGTCCGAGGCGGCCCTCTCCAACTCCTGAATAGTTTTCTCCTGCACCTCCACCTTCCTTTCCAGGCCGTTGATGGTTTGCTGCATTTTTTCTGTTGTCTCCGCCAGCATCTCCTTCATCATTGTGTGGAGCTCCGTCCTGAGTGCCTCCCTCATGGCGTTTATCTCCGTTTTTATCTCCTCCTTTATGGTGTTTATTTCCATTTTCAGCATGCTTCTCCATTCCTCCCCCTGTGCGGGGGGTCGGGGGGGGGGGGGGGGGGGGATGGTCGCCGCGTCCTGTTCCTGCTCCACTGCTCGGCTCGCCAACTTTTCTGCTTCCTGATTCGCCTGAACCTCCGCCTCGCCCCGTGGGGTCGTCTGCCTGCGTGGCTGCAGCTCCTGCTTTTTTCCTTCGTCTTCGCTGCTGTTCCTTCTTACATCTCGCCATCCCCCCAATTTATTATTTGGAGGCATATTTCTGTCTGTGCCTTTCTCTTTTTTTCCTGGGCTTTGGTGCGAAAAATAAATTCTTTTTTTTTGTTCCCCTCAAAGAAAAGAATAGAAAACAAAACCCAAGGGTTTTTTTTTTCTTTTTTTATCCTTTTAAAAACAATTTTTTTTAATATAAAAAGGGATTTCTTTTTTTGAAAGTTTTTTTTTCCCTTTAAAAAAGTTTTTCTTTTTTAAAAAAAATTTGCAGGAGAGGAACAAGGAAGGTTGAATTTTAAAATTCTTATTTTGTTCTTGTGATCCTCTCCGTGCACCGACTTTCAGGCCGTTTCTGAGCGATCCCCACTCCTCCTCCACATGCAGCTCACCGGGACCAGTCTCTCCTTTTTTATTCTCTCCCTCTCCAGCTCCTTGGATCGGAGCTTTGGCGCCTGGGCAGGGCCGAATTCGCGGAGCCTAAAGAATTTTTTAAAAAAAATTCCCTGGGAAAATCCCCCCCCAAAAAGCCGTGATTTTGTGGCTGTGCGCGAGCGTCTTTGCTGCGGCCGCTCCGTTCGCGATCGCCACCGGAAGTCTTCAATACCCTTCATGGGCCGTCCGGTCATGAGAGTGTGGGGGGTGAAACATGAGAGCAAATGGGAGGACTGTGTCCCACGTGGTATTGTTCTGTTGCACCATCTTCCTAATGGTCGCTTTTAAAGTTCGATTCATTCTCTCGACAATGCCACTGGATTGGGGGTGTTATGATATATGGAATTTCTGCCTGATCCTAAAAATTGTTAAAACATTTTGCATGTCTCTGCCGGTGAAATGGGAACCTTGGTCTGACTCAATGCTGCGGGGGAGACCCCAGCGTATGAATATCTGTTGGGTCAAAATCTTAGCGGTGGCCTTTGCTGTGTTTGTCCGTGAGGGAAATGCTTCTACCCATTTAGTAAAGGTGTCGATTACAACCAGCACGTACTTGAAACCGTTTCTGCAAGGGGGAAGGGGACCAATGTAATCGATTTGCAAATTTGTCCAAGGGCCATTCACAGGTCGGGTATGACGTAATTGTCCTTTCTTTGAGTAACGTTCAGGATTGTTCTGAGCACAGATAAAGGCAATTCTCGACATAATGGGTTACATCGCTTTTTAAATCGGGCCACCAACACAAAGGTCTTAAATGGGCAATGGTATTGTCTATCCCCTGATGTCCGTGTCTGTCATGAAATTGGTAAATGAGCTGGTTTCTGTCGTGGGTGGGGATTCCGTTTTTTAAAACTATGCTGTCCTGTACAGTCAGTGCGTCCTTCCATTTTTTATAGAGGCTGGGAAGGTGCTGTCTAAAACCTGTTTGAGGGTGTCGTCTGCTTTTTGGGCTTGAGATAGATCCTCAATATTGGTCTGGGAAACCTGGACTGAGTGTATTGGTTCGCTTTCGGGTGACTGCCAGAAGTGACCATGGCATCATCCTGCTTTGGCTAAAGCGTCTGCCTTTACATTACCAGGTGGGGAGGAGCGATAATGGCTTCTTACTTTAATGATACCATAAGTGCGACCTGAGGCTGTCTTGAGAATGTGCTTTAACAACTGGGCAGAGGGTAGGGGTTTTGCATCGGCTGAAACAAAACCCTCGAGATTCCCACAGAGGCGGGAAACTGTTGCACACATACAGGCTGTCTGACTGTATGTCTGCGGGAGTTGGAAAAGAGTCGGGGTGCTGAATTACATAGGCTATGGCTGCGAGTTCTGCTGCTTGTGAACCTAGGTGGACGGGCAATTTTAAAAGATCTCTTCTAGTGGCCGTCTCTACGCGTCTTCCACATAAATTCCACAACCAGTAATTCTAACTCCATTTTCGATTGTGGAAGAACCGTCTACAAAAAATTTTTAAGTACCCCCTGTGGTTTGGGAATCCTGTGTCTTACTGCCTGCTCGTGGGCATAGTGACTTTGGGACAAAGGGTCCTGTGTGGTGGTGGGCTGCTATGATCTGGCACTCATGTGGGGTCCCTGCATATTGGAGATTATCGGCTGGAAATGTGTGGGTTTTGGTGCGTTTTACCGTAATGTCCCTGCCTTGTAATAGTAGTGAACAGCGAGCTGCTCTGATTTGGCTGACTGAACCGTTCTTTAATCTATCATCCAGTAATAGTTGCGTGGGGGTGTGCTCGGTCAAGATCGTCACTGGGTTGAGGCCTGTGATGCACGCAAAGTACTGTACTGCCAAAAAGACTGCAAGAAAGTGCCGTTCGCAGGCTGAAAATCCTTGCTCTATGGGGTCTAATACTCTTGAGGCATAGGCTACGGGTCCTAAGTGATCGTGTCGTTCTTGCAGGAGCACTGCTGATAGGGTTCGGTCGGTGGTTGCTACTTCTATGGCATAGGGCAAGTCTGGGTCTGGAACTAGTAAAGCGTGGGCTGTGCCTCGGGTGCGCTTTAAATCGTCAATGGCATCTGTGTGCTGTGGAAGTTATTCCCATGGGGTGTTCTTTTTAAGGAGTTCTGAGAGTGGGGCTGCTTTGGTGGCAAAACCATCTATATAATTTCTGCAATATCCTACCAAACCTAGGAATGACCAGAGTGCAGTGACATTTTGGGGCAGGGGCAATTTAATGATGGGTTTGATCCGTTTCTGCTCAATTTCTCTCTTCCCATGGGTGATGATGGTGCCTAAATAAAGAACCTTTTCCTTTAAAATCTGGGCCTTTTTGGGGTTTCCCTTACATCCGATTGATTGCAGTAGGCCGAGTAATTCAGATAAGAGCTCTACATGTTCCTCTTTTGTGTCCGTTTGCAAGAGCAGATCGTCTACATGTTGTATTGGGCATTTGGGTCGGGAAAATTTAGAAAGTCTGTTGGCCAATTGTCGGTGGAAAATGGAGGGGGAATTATGGAATCCTTGTGGGAGGCATGTCCACGTGTACTGCTGCACTTGAAACGTAACTGCGAATTTATACTGGCAGCCCCTGTCTCACGGGATGGACCAAAGCCATTGCTGATGTCCAGCACTGTGAAATACTTTGCCTGTACTCCTTGTTTGAGCATGGTCGCAGGACTCGTGGCAACAGTGGGGGCTGCTAAAGGGGTTACCTTATTAAGTTCTCGGTAGTCGATCGTTAGTCGCTATGAACCATCGGGCTTTTTTATGGGCCAAATTGGGACATTTCTTGTGGAAGCTATGGGTCGAATAACTCCTTGGTCTAACAAATTGTTAATAACCTTCAAAATCTCACCCTCGGCTTCCTGCGGGAAACCGTATTGCTTTTGCGGCTTTGGATCGGGACCTGAAATCTTCACTGTACCTGGGATCTTCCCACAGTCGTGTTTGTGTTGTGCAAACGAAGCTTTGTGATTTATGAGGACCTCTCTAATCGTTTGGTCTGCACTAATTGTTTGGGGATTAAACCAATAATCCCTTACTGAGCAAATCCTGTTTTCATAATCCCCTACTGGGAGCGTAGCAGGAGCCCTAGCTGCTTTAGCCATTCGCCAGACACATTTGTTTACTGGGTCAAACGAAAGGTTATGGGAGCTCATAAAGTCAATGCCTAAGATGTGTTTGGCGGTTTGGGGTAAGTCAACTAAAACAACAGGGTGTTTGATGCTAATGTTCCCGATCTGGATGGGTACGGGAGCTGTGATATATCCTTGTTGCATGTGGCCTGTGAATCCACTAAGGGTGATGGTATCTGTGGTGGGCCATTTGTCCTGTTGAAACATGGTGGAGGAGTTTAAAGTGGTGCGGGATCTTCCTGTGTCCCAAAGAAAATAGACTGTATGTCCCCGGACTGTGCCTGTAACTACTGAACTGCCTGATTTGTCCCAGCGTGTGTCAGAGACCCAAGTTGGGGAGTCCGAACACCGTCAATCTAGGGAATTAAACCCTAAGTCGTCTGAATGGGCGCTATCATTATGCATGGGCCTAACATTGTTCCTGGGTGGGGGGTTTGGTTGTTGGTATCGTAGATGGTTCGGGGGTTTTGTCGGCAACCGCGGGCATAATGTCCTACGTGGCCACAATTGTAACAACCTCGTGGTGCCTGTGCTCTGGGTTGCTGTTCCTCGTGTCTACCCTCATTTATCCATGCTGGGTCCTGGCTAGTCCTAACTGGGTGCATGTTTGCTTCTATATCATCCTGATCTGTCCATCTGTGTAGGGTTTGTTCCCATGCTCTAGAAAGTCATTTAAGTACCCAAACCTCATTGTGTGTGTGGTCTGCGGGGTCGTAGTTTACACAAGCCTTTTGACCTGCGTCTGTGGCATGCGAGACATTCCTCATTTAGGTGTGCGCGGTTCAATTGTCCATAGACTGCCATGAAATGAATCCAGAGACGACCAGCAAACGCGGTCGGATGTTCTCCCTTCTTTTGCCTGCAGTAATTTAAACGCTCGACTGGATCTCCTTTGTTATACCCGATGGCATCTAATATAGCTGTTTTCATTTCCTGTAGGGTTCCTCCTGCTACATTTTGGGGTTCTGGCAAAGCTGACCTTACGGACTGGCTAAGGCTCATAACTATTAGCTTTGCTTCCTCCCTCTCATCTAGGATGTACATAACCTTTTGTTGGTGCACCTCCTCAAAGAAGCTGTGTGGGTCTGCGGTGGGCTGGAATGGAATAATTTTTGTGCAAGCCTCTCTTAATTGGGTTATGGATAGTGGGATGGTGTAAACAATATCAGGCTCCTCCCTATCCTTAGCTGCGTTCTGTGGTAACCGGATTCATGGGGGTCGAATTGTGAGTGGGGGTGTGTGCTGCCTGCACAGTCGGTGCTGCGGATGCTTTTCTTTTTGGGGCGTGGAGGGTTCGATTTTGATTTCCCGTGTCCTCTACGTATTTTTGGGCGCTTTCGTTTAACTCTTGCCAATGGGGAGCATCTTCCTCATCTAAATCCTGCCCAAAAGTGTACCTGAAGCCATTCTGCACTGAGAGTAGCGACTGTAACTTTTCTATCTTCTGTCGGCATTTAGCATGTCAACGGTACTCTGCCTCTGTTCCTTAGTGGAGTTGTAGGGCGCTCTCAAAGCTGCTTTTAAATCTGCGCATTTGCTACTTAGCTGAGCGACCTGTTGTTCTGTTTCCTCTCTTACCAGGACTGCACGCTGTGTATCTTGGTAGGCTTTATCATACTGGGTCTGGAAGCTATTAAGGTGAACTAGACAAGATTGATGTGCGCGTTTTACATCGGCCATTTCCTTATCCTTAGCTGCTAACTGTTCCCGGAGTTGCTCAATTGTCCATAGACACAAAACGAAGGAGATTATCATCGACTTTAGGAAGGGTAGTGGAGAACATGCCCCTTTCTACATCAATGGGAATGAAGTAGAAAGTGTCGAGAGCTTCAAGTTTTTAGGGGTACAGATCACCAACAGCCTGTCCTGGTCCCCCCATGCCGACAATATAGTTAAGAAAGCCCACCAACGACTACTTTCTCAGAAGACTGAGGAAATTTGGCATGTCAGCTACGACCTTCACCAACTTCTACAGATGCACCATAGAAAGCATTCTTTCTGGTTGTATCACAGCTTGGTATGGAGCCTGCTCTACCCAAGACCGCAGGAAACTACAAAAGGTCGTGAATGTAGCCCAGTCCATCATGCAAACCAGCCTCCCATCCATTGACTCTATCTATAATTCCCGCTGCCTCAGAAAGGCAGCCAGCATAATTAAGGACCCCACTCACCCCGGACATACTCTCTTCCAACTCCTTCCGTCAGGAAAAAGATACCAAAGTTTCAGGTCACGTACCAACCGACTCAAGAACAGCTTCTTCCCTACTGCCATCAGACTTCTGAATGGACCTACCTCGTACTCAGTTGATCCTTTTTCTACACCTTGCTATAACTGCAACATTATATTGTGCAGTCTCTCCTTCCTTCCCCATGTACGGTATGCATTGTTTGTACAGCATGCAAGAAACAATACTTTTCACTAATACATGTGACAATAATAAATCAAATCAAATCAATTATCTTCTCGCTTTCGTTACTGTTTCCCTCGTTCTTTTCTTCCTTCTCAATTAACTGCCTACGGAGCGTCTTCACAACCTCCTCTGTGCCTCGCAACTGTGCCAAACAGGACACTATTGCCATCGGCTTTCTGACTTTCCCTACGTTTTTCTTGTGGACCTCGCTTAGGTTCTCCCACCAAGTTTGTCCTATCTTTCCTGGACCTGACTCATCATTAGCGCAAAAATTCGACCAAAGGGGCTATCCTTTCCCCTTTAAGTATTTCCTTAACTCTTCCACCCATATGGAGCATTGCTCTACTCTGTTGGTCGCTGCGACCTCGGGTTCCTGTGGATTCATCAATCTTTCCATTGCTTTAGTGGCCATTACTTCTCTTATCTCTTTCTCTACTTTTAATTTAGTACAGGGGAATAAGGCGGTGATTTGAACAGCGGGTATAGCTTAGGCTATTTTCCGGCTCACAATCCCTCGATAGTTGTACACAATTCTAACGAGTTTACCTTACTCTTCCTGTTAGGTACGCATGCGGGTTAGTGCACACTTCCGAAATTTTGTTATTTGCTCAATATGGGACTTGCACTTGTGGTTCTTTCTCTTTCTCGCAATTGGATTCAAAGTTTGTGGGTTCTCTCGGAGTGACAAAGTTACTTCTATCGAGTCCCGTCAGAGTTCGCCAATAATGTTGCTCTATTTATTTATCTCGATGAACCACGAGCCTTTCCCTTATATATATCAAATGACCACACAACCAGTTAGTTAGTTCAAAAGATGGTTTATTGACAAACACAAGAGTTATCTCAACATGCAAACACAATATCTACTACGAGTTAAGCTACACCTATCAGCTACAATAACCTATACTTAACTTCAGGGCGACCAGCACTGCAAATGGATCAAGGCCTTTATCTCGATTTCACTGGGCTGGTTCGAAGAAAGTGGCTCTGTCTCTGCTGGGCTCATCTAGAACATAGAACATTACACCGCAGTACAGGCCCTTCGGCCCTCGATGTTGCGCCGACCTGTGAAACCATTGTAAAGCCCATCTACACTATTCCCTTATCGTCCATATATCTATCCAATGACCATTTGAATGCCCTTAGTGTTGGCGAGTCCACTACTGTTGCAGGCAGGGCATTCCACGCTCTTACTAGTCTCTGAGTAAAGAACCTACCTCTGACATCTGTCCTATATCTATCTCCCCTCAATTTAAAGCTATGTCCCCTCGTGCTAGACATCACCATCCGAGGAAAAATGCTCTCACTGTCCACCCTATCCAATCCTCTGATCATCTTGTATGCCTCAATTAAGTCACCTCTTAACCTTCTTCTCTCTAACGAAAACAGCCTCAAGTCCCTCAGCCTTTCCTCATAAGATCTTCCCTCCATACCAGGCAACATTCTGGTAAATCTCCTCTGCACCCTTTCCAATGATTCCACATCCTTCCTATAATGCGGCGACCAGAATTGCACGCAATACTCCAAATGCGGCCGCACCAGAGTTTTGTACAGCTGCAACATGACCTCATGGCTCCGAAACTCAATCCCTCTACCAATAAAAGCTAACACACCGTACGCCTTCTTAACAACCCTCTCAACCTGGGTGGCAACTTTCAGGGATCTATGTACATGGACACTGAGATCTCTCTGCTCATCCACACTGCCAAGAATCTTACCATTAGCCCAGTACTCTGTCTTCCTGTTATTCCTTCCAAAATGAATCACCTCACACTTTTCTGCATTAAACTCCATTTGCCACCTCTCAGCCCAGCGCTGCAGCTTATCTATGTCCCTCTGTAACTTGTAACATCCTTCCGCACTGTCCATAACTCCACCGACTTTAGTGTCATCTGCAAATTTACTCACCCATCCTTCTACGCCCTCCTCCAGGTCATTTATAAAAATGACAAACAGCAGTGGTCCCAAAACAGATCCTTGTGGTACACCACTTGTAACTGGACTCCAGTCTGAACATTTCCCATCAACCACCACCCTTTGTCTTCTTCCAGCTAGCCAATTTCTGATCCAAACTGCTAAATCACCCTGAATCCCATGCCTCCGTATTTTCTGCAGTAGCCTACCATGGGGAACCTTATCAAACGTTTACTGAAATCCATATACACCACATCAATTGCTTTACCCTCATGCACCTGTTTGGTCACCTTCTCAAAGAACTCAATAAGGTTTTGAGGCACGACCTATCCTTCACAAATCCACAAAAACAAAAACTCTAATCAAATTATTCCTTTCCAGATGATTATACACCCTATCCTTAACCTTTCCAAGATTTTGCCCACAACAGAAGTAAGGCTCACTGGTCAATAGTTACCGGGGTCAGGTAATCTGTCAGGTAGCGATCGTTGGTCTTGAACTTAGCTGGCTGTTCCTGCTGCAATTGGGTGGCACAGGCCGGATCCAAGAGAGACAGAACACATGGCTGCGCTCTCTTTTATCCCCCTGGGATTTCGCGCTCTTTGGGGCGGTCCTTAACCTTGAACCCAATAGTTCGACAGGGCTCTGATCATTCTCCTCGATTTCGGCCAATAAAGTGGCAGGTGCCTTGGTAGCTAGGCGGGTCCTTAGCTGTCATTGACCTTGGCAGTTCTGCTTTATGAGTAAGGGGAGTGGGGCCGATCGGTCTGTGGGTGTACCGGTAGCTTGATTGGAGTTCTATTGTCCTGGGAAAATGGGCCATTAAAATGTAAACGGGCAGGGGTTTTGGTCAGGTCTGGTTACCTGTGTTTTAGATACACATAGGCTGTGTATCCGTCTGAGTCCTGGGCTGGCCATAATTCCCATGGTCCTTTGCAGGTGGCCATCTTAGATGGCTACACCATCCAATGACTCTACACTTCCCACTGCCTTGGGAAAGCGGGCAGCATAATCAAAGACCACTCCCACCCATATCACTCACTCTTCCAACTTCTTCCATCGGGCAGGAGATCCAAAAGTCTGAGAACTCACATAAATAGATTCAAAAACAGCTTCTTCCCTGCTGTTACCTCACTCCTATCAACTCTCTTATGGATTGATCTGACTAATACTACACTCTTGTATGCTTCGCCCAATGTCTTTGTCTATGTATTTACACTGCGTACCTTGTGCTGCCCTATTACGCTAATTTTCTTTCATGTACTATATGATCTGTTTGAGCTGCACATAGAAAAATACTTTTCACTGTACCTCAATACAAGTGACAATAAACAAATCCAAATCCAAACCCCATGGAGCTTTGATTTTGCTCTTAAGCGTCTTATGTGGGACCTTACCAAAGCTTTCTGAAAATCCAAATACACCACATCCACTTGTTCTCCCTTATCTATTCTACTAGTTACTTCCTCAGAAACTCCAGTAGGTTTGTCAAACATGGTTTCCTTTTCATAAATCCATGTTGACTTTTTCCAATCCCATTGATATTTTCTACGGGCACTATTTAGTGGAAAGGTTTCGAAGTGTGGTAGCCGCAAGCTCCCTGATGCTCGGCCTGTCGCCACTATAAAGTGCTAATTGGTCACTTAAAGAGGCCCCATGGGATTCCCGCTGCAAATCATGGTTCGGCGCCAAGGAGACCAGCTCCAAGCATTGGTGCTGTCGACCTGGGGTGACTCTTGGATGCGGTGGAGGCCAGATAGGATGCCCTGTTCCCCTGAGGGTCCAGGAGAGTTAGCCACAGGGCAGCCACTGCCACCTGGGAGGAAGTGGCAGCAACCATCAGCTTGGGGAGCATGACGAGGACTGGCACCCAGCACCTCAAGAAGTCAACAACCCCCACTGGGCTGCCCGGGTGAGTTCAGACCGCACCCCTGACACTCTCCATACATACTCTTCCCCCCCCCCCCCCATCTCTCCCATATGCCCCCCCCAACCCCCCTCCCATAACCCCCAAGCCACCCTGGCAAGTAACCATGTGTGCGGCGAATGATGCCCTCTCTGTGTCCCTACAGGAGAGATTGGCCCACAACTGATGGGAGAGGGCCCAGGCAGGTGGTGGGGTGCCAGACATCAGAGTCCTCACCCCCAAAGAGAAACCGGGTATGAAAATTACGGGGTGGCCAAAGACAGATCGTTTACCAACGTGGAGGTTGGCGCACGGCGCAGAGGTGAGGTTACACCGACCCACACACACATGACTTGTCACATCTGAGCTGTTAATACCATAGACTGACCCATCTCTCCTCCTGACCACATGTCCATTTTCCCGGAGGACCTCCAGCCGATGGCACCAGCCCATCTGGGGTGCCCCCGCGCCCCCACCTCCCATGAGAATACCTCAGAGGAGAGCTCCGAGAATGCCTCCATAAACGCAGCACAGCTGTCATCTCCACCAGTGCAGAGGCAAACACATGGTTCGGCATGGGCAACGGCAGTGGACAGGCTTCTGGGGCACAATCTGCTGAGCATCACACCACAGTTGCAGATACACATCAGATAGTGGTAGGAACGCCCAGCTCAGGCAGCAGTTGCAGGTCTGCTGGATCCCTGGGTCTTAGCCAGATGCTGAGCCTTTAGACCAGGTTTACCCGGAGCTAAATCAGAAAATAGGGTGCAGCCGTGATATTCAGGCGAGGATGTCAGCGACTTTCCAGCAGTCCATAGCCGATTGTAGGAGTCCCAGAGGCTACAGGCGCATGAGATGCCGCTTCCAATGCGTGGCACCGAGGCTAACTCTGCTAGGATGGATTCTGCATTGGAGAGCCTGAGCATGACGTCAGCAGCATGAGTGGAGGTGTCCAAGGCGTGGCTCAGTCAGTGACGGCCATGGCTGAGAGCCTTGGTAGAATGTCCGGCTCGCTGGGGGACGTGACCCAGTACCAGGCTGACCAGGGTTCTGCGGGACATGTTCCAATCTCAGATGGGAATAGCCGAGGCGTTGTGGAGCTTGTCCCAGTCGCAGGTGTGTATTGCCGAGGCACTGCAGAGCATGTCCCAGTCACTGAGGAGCATCGCTATGGGCAATGCTGCAGACATTGGGGAGTCGTCAAGCCTGGGGCAGGGGCAGCCGGGGCTCGATCCGTCTGCCCCTCCATGCCAAGTTGGACCCCAGGCATCGCCACACCTGACCCATCCTATGGAGTGCAACGGCGGCCACGAGCCCCCCGCCCCCGAGTTCCACCCCTCTGACAACACCATGTCTCGCAGTCAGTACCTGGTACATTGCGGCAAGGTAGGGCATGTACCACCAGCAAGTGCACCGGGTCCCACTGGCCCCAGGGGACACCCGCTAGGAGCATAAAAGGCCACGGGACGTGGTAAGCAGCAGGCTGCCCCCACCTCTAATGTGCATCTTGGGAATACACCTAGGTGCAGCGATAGAGTACAGAAGGCTAAGCACGTCGAGGGTCACTGAGAGGGCACTGCGGGAAAGGCGGTAGATAGGGGGAAAAGGAGGTAGTGAGGGAGTAAGGTAGGGGAAGTGTGCTTGGGGGGAGGGGGAAAGGGGGTGGGTAGGGAGTAAGGGGGAGGAGTGTGCAGGAGGGATGGAGACAGGGCGGCATCATTCGGAGAATGGGGCAGTGGTAGACACTATGTGAAACCCAGTAAAATATCTGCACCTTGACCCACATGACGCCTCTGGCACTTTCTGCCGCTATGCGGGGCCAGCACCAATCACATGCCCCATCTCCCAGAACATGGGGGTCTTGGACTCCTGACGCCCCCCACTCACGTGCAGGTTAACTCAACTTCCTCCTGCGCGAGGATGAGCTTGATTCAGGTCAAGGTGGTGTATTAGGTGCACATGACTTGGGCGAGGATGGGTGGGTTCTTTTAGGGGATGACTGATGGGTTTGAGAAGTTTGGGCAAGGGCCAGCAAATTTAGCCCACATGTTCTGGGGCTGCGAGAAGATGGCGAGCGCCTGGGAGGCAGCGTTTGGAACATTTTCCAGATTATTGGAGGCTGAGGTCAGGTCAGGCTAGACCATTTGGTGGCAAACTTGGGGGTTTCGGAGGAGCCGGAGCTACTGGAGGGGTTGTGGGCTGCGTAGTGACCTTAGCCTCTCTGATTGCCTGGCGAAGGATCCAGTTGAATTGCAGGTCGAATACACCACGGGGCGGGGGAGGGGGTGGCCCGGCTGGGGATTGGTACGACTTTCTCCGACATAATTTGGATTTGTTTATTGTCACAAGTACCGAAGTGCAGTGAAAAGTATTGTTCTGCGTACAGTCCAGACAGGTCATTCCCTGCATGAAGAAAAACCATAGGACAAATGTTAATATGTAGACACAGGCATCGGGTGAAGCATACAATAGTGTAGTACTACTCAGTAAAGAAAATGTGTGAAGATATCAGATCGGTCCATAAGAAGGTCTTTTAGGAGTCCGGTAACAGCGGGGAAGTTGTTTTTGAATCTGTTAGTGCGTGTTCTATGACTTTTGTAACTCCTAACCGATGGAAGAAGTTGGAAGGGAGAATAACCCGGGTGGCAGGGGTCTTTGATTATGCTGCCCGCTTTGCCAAGGCAGCGGGAGATGTTGACAGAGTTAATGGATCGGAGGCAGGTTCGCGTGATGGACTTGGCTGTGTTTACGACTCTCTGTAGTTGCTTACAGTCTTGGGCCGAGCAGTTGCCATACCTGGCTGTGATGCAGCCAGATAGGATGCTTTTTATGGAGCATTTGTAAAAGTTGGCGAGAGTCAATGTGGGCATGCCGTGTTTCCTGAGAAAGTATAGGTGCTGTTGAGCTTCCTTGGTCATAGCGTCAACGTGGGTGGACCAGGACAGATTGTTGGTGATGTGCACATCTTGGAATTTGAAGCTGTCAACCATCTCCACCTCGGCACCATTGATGCAGACAGGGGTGTGCATGATACTTTGCTTCCTCAAGTCAATGATCAGCTCTTTAGTTTTGCTGACATTCAGGGAGATTGTTGTTGTTTCACCACTCCACTAGGTTTTCTGCCTCCTGTATTCTGACTTATTGCAGTTCCGAGATCTGACCCACTACGGTCGTGTCATCAGCAAACTACTGATGTACGAGTCCTTATTGTTGTTTTTTTTATTTTCGAGTAGTCAATTATTTTTCTTTTCCAATTAAGGGGAAATTTAGCGTGACCAATCCACCTAACCAGCACATCTTTGGGTTGTGGAGGTGAAACCCACGCAGACATGGGGAGAATGTGCAAACTTCACATGGACAGTGGCCCAGGGCCAGGATTCGAACCCGGGTCCTCAGCACCGCAGTCCCAGTGCTAACCACTGCGCCACATGGAGTCCTTATTGCTGAGGTGCTCCAGGAATGAGTGTAGGGCCAGGGAGATGGCATCTACTGTGAACCATTTGTGGTGGTATGTTAATTGTGGATCTAGGCATTCTGGGAGTATAGAGTTGATGTGCCTCGTGATCAACCTTTCGAACCCCTTCATCGTGATCGGTGTCAAGGCTACCGGACGATAGTCATTGAGGCACATTGCCTGGTTCTTCTTTGGCACCAGTATGATGGTGGTCTTCTTGCAGCAGGTGGGTAACTCAGAACGGTGTAGGGAGAGGTTGAAGATGTCCGCGAACACACCTGCCAGCTGGTCCGCGCAGGATCTGATTGCACGACCAGAGACCCTGTCAGGACATGTCACTTTCAGAGGGTTAACTTTCAAGAAGGCCGATCTGACTTCAGAAGCTGTGAAGGTCGGCATGGGTGTATCCGAGGCTCTGCTGGGTCAGTTAACAACGTTTGGATGGAACGACTTCCGGTGGTGGCTGTGAAGGAGTAAGTCGCACATTTGGTGGCTCCCGCTCTGGTCGGACTTTTGGACCTTTCCCCTGGACTTTTTTCCAGATTTAAGTGGTAAATTCGTAGGCTGAGGCAATTGAGCACCGTTTCTACGTATCGGTGTATGGAGAAAAGAACCAGAAGTGCACGAAAAGGCAGAAATAGAAAGATAGGCAAGAGCTGAGCTGAAGCTGCAGCAGGAGACAGCATGGCCGAGGACCGGACCCCTGGTGTGTCGGCCCAGCGATCAACGGAGCAGTTGATGCAGGTCATCCAGGACGGCTTTGCCAAGCAGAAACTGGACTTCCTGGACCCGATTAAAGAGTCGATTGATCGGCTGGAGCACAGATTGGACGCCCAGGATCAGGCGATCCAGAAGGTTGAGAAGGCGCTGGCTGAGCATCAAACAGTGGTGGAGCTGGAGGTGGGGATGCTGTGGGACCAGCAGAAAAGGCTTCTGGAGAAGGTGGAGGACCTAGAGAATAGGTCCCGTTGGCAGAACTTAAGAATTGTTGGGCTCCCGGAAAGGTCTGAGGGAGCTGATGCTGGGGCATACGTAGCTGTTATGTTTGAAAAGCTGCTGGGGGATGGGACATTCTTCCGACCCTTGGAGGTGGACAGGGCATACAGAGCACTTGCGAGGAAGCCACAAACGGGGGACCCTCCGAGGGCAATGGTGGTGAGATTCTACAGGTTCCTGGTCAAGGAATGTATTCTTCAGTGGGCCAAGCGAACGCGGAGCTGTAAATGGGACAACAGTATCCTGCAGGTGTACCAGGACCTGAGTGTGGAGGTGGCTAGGAAGAGGGCAGGCTTCAACCAAGTTAAGTCAGTCTTCTTCAAGAAACAGGTGAAGTTTGGACTGCTGTATCCGGCTCGTCTCTGGGTCACATATGAGGACCAGCATCATTATTTTGAGTCGCCCGAAGACGCGCTGGATTTCGTGAAAAGAAAAGGACTGGTGGGGGGCTGAGAACTCTCGAACTTTGATGAAACTTGTTGGCTTATATTGGGTCGCTTTTTTATTTTTTCTCTTCTGTTTTTGAGTTCTGTTTAAGAAGGGGGGGGATGTTTTTCGGTTTCGGGGTTTCTTTTTGTCGATGTTGGCAATGTCTTTTTCTTTGATGTGCACTTTTGTGGAATGGAGACGTGCTTGTTTCGGTTTCGGTGTTTTTTTTTTCAGCTGGGTGATTGTGTGGGGATTGTTAGATGAGGGAATATGTTTGTATGAGTGGGGGTAGGGGAGTGAGGGAACAATAGGTGGGAGACTTTTTGGCACCAGGGGTGGGGGCCACCAAGCTAGCTGGGTGAGCTAGCTCACGGAAGCGCAGTGGGGGGTGTGCATATGTTTAGTTTATTGTATGGGTTGGGTTTCAGAGTGGTGTTGCTAGGGTGGGGAGGGGGGGGGGCAGTTGTTCTGCTGACGAGGAAGGGACTTCGGTTGAGGGACAGAGAGGTCGGTTGTGGGGGGCGGGCCGGAGGAGGCGCGGCACATGGGCTGGAGGCGGGCCCAAGAAAGGGGATGGCTGATCGGCGGAGGCACTTTGCCCCCCAACTAGGCTGATAACTGGAATGTTCGAGGGTTGAATGGGCCGGTGAAGAGGGCGCATGTGTTCGCGCACCTGAGGGGACTGAAGGCGGACATGGTAATGCTGCAGGAGACGCACCTTAGAGTAGTGGACCAGGTTAGATTGAGGAAAGGCTGGGTCAGTCAGGTCTTCCACTCGGGGCTGGTTACAAAGACTAGAGGGGTTGCGATCTTGATTAATAAGCGGGTGATATTTGAGGTGGCTAGAATAGTTTCGCATGTGGGGGTTCGATATATTATGGTTTGTGGTAAGCTGGAGGGGATGAAGGTAGTGCTGGTTAATGTATATTCGCCAATATCACTCATTGCGCCAATGACGTGGAATTTATAAAGAGGATGTTGGGGAAGATACCGGACCTGGACTCGCACAAGCTGATTGTTGTGGGAAAATCAACCACTTCAGGAGTCAGACTTGCTGTGTCCAATTAGTGCAGTATATTGTTACACGAAGCTTCGGGAGAAAGCGAACGTACCCCGCGGTACAGTAGCCAGCCTTTCTGAAAGGGTTCATGGAGCAGATTGGGAGGGCGGGGGGGGGGTATATCCATGGAGATTTAGGCAGCCGAGAGTGAAGCAGTTCTCCTTCTACTCCCACGTGCTTAAGGTATACTCTCGGATCGATTTCTTTGCTTTGGGTAGGGCCTTGCTGGCAGGGGTGGTGGACACGGGGTACTCGGCGATCACAATCTCGGACCATGCAGGTTAGTAAAGATAGCAATCAGCGCCCGCAATGGAGGTTAGATGTAGGTCTATTGGTGGACGAAGCAGTATGCGTGAGGCTGAGGAAATGCATACAAAATTATCTGCAGGTAAATGATACGGGGGAGGTCTCAGCAGCGGTGGTCTGGGAAGCGCTGAAGGCAGTGGTGAGAGGGGAGCTGATCTCGATCCGGGCTAACAGGGACAGGACGGACAGGGCAGAGACGGACCGACTGGTAAAGGAGATTCTACAAGTCGACAGGAGGTACGTGGAGACTCCAGAGATAGGGCTTTTAAGGGAACGGCGGAGGCTACAGGTGGAGTTTGGCTTGTTAACCACAGGGAGGGCCGTGGAACAGCTCAGAAAGGCGAGGGGGGCGATCTACGAGCATGGTGAGAAGGCCAGCAGGATGTTTGCACAGCAGCTTAGAAAGAGGGAGGCAGCTAGAGAAATAGGGAAAGTTATTGACGAGGATGGGAACTTAGTTGGGGACTCGGCAGGGCTGAGCAAGGCGTTCAGGGATTTCTACAGCAGGTTGTACAGGTCGGAACCCCCTGCGGGGCCGGAGGGAATGAGGCACTTACTGGAGGGGCTGCCTTTCCCGAAGGTGGACGGGGAGCTGGTAGAAGGACAAGGGGCCCCCGATCAGGTTGGAAGAGATAGTGGAGGGCTTGAAGGTCATGCAGTCGGGTAAGGCCCCGGGACCGGATGGGTACCCAGTGGAGTTCTGCAAAATATTCTCTGGGATATTGGGACCGGTGCTGATGAAGGTGTTTAATGAGGCAAGGGAAAGAATGGTTCTGCCCCAGACGATGTCACAGGCCACGATTTCGCTTTTCCTGAAACGGGACAAGAACCTGGAGCTATGTGGGTCTTGCAGGCCGATTTCCCTGTTGAACGTAGACACCAAACTGTTGGCCAAAATTTAGTCCTCCAGGATTGGGGATTGTGTACCGAACGTCATTGTGGAGGATCGGGTTCGTTAAGGGTAGGCAGCTGGTGGCCAATGTAAGAAGGCTGTTAAACGTGATCATGATGCCCCCGGAAAGTAGGGCGATGGAGGTAGTGGTCGCGATGGATGCGGAAAAAGCTTTTGACCGGGTTGAGTGGGATTATTTATGGGAGGTTCTGGGGCGGTTCGAATTTGGGAGGGGATTTATTGACGGTCAGGTTGCTGTACCAGGCGCTTGTGGCAAGTGTATGGACAAACAGGACTTCAGACTATTTTAGACTGCACCGGGGGACGAGACAGGGATGCCCCCTCTCCCCACTGCTGTTTGCACTGGCTATAGAGCGGCTGGCAATTGCTCCGAGGGCCTCAAGGGGCTGGCCCGGGGGGTTGGTGGAGCACAGAATCTCGCTGTATGCGGACGACCTGCTTCTATGTTTCAGATCCAATTGAGGGGATGGAAGAAATCATGGGAATTTTAGCAGAATTCGTCCCATAAGCTTAATATGGGGAAGAGAGCGAGATGTTTGCGGTCCAGGCGAGGGGTCAGAAGCGACTGGGGGAACTGCTGTTTAGATTGATAGGGTACAGTTTCAGTTACCTAGGTATCCAAGTGGCACGGGATTGGGACCGGCTACATAAATTGAACTTGGCCCAGTTGGTGGATCAGATAAAAGATGATTTCCGGAGATGGGATGTGTTCCCGTTGTCTCTAGCTGGTGGAGTCCAAACGGTGAAAATGACGGTCCTCCCGATATTCCTGTTTGTATTTCAATGTCTCCCCATCTTCATTCCGCGGTCCTTTTTAAAGCGGGTCAATAAAGTTATAGTGGGCTTTGTAAGGGGGGGGCAAGTCCCCACGAGTGAGGAGGGTAATGCTGGAGCGGAGTCAGGGAGAGGGAGGGCTAGCACTGCCAAACTTTAGCAATTATTACTGGGTGGCTAACGGGGAGGATGGACGGGGCGTTCCGAATATGGTGGAGAGCGAGGATTGAGGGGATGGGGGACTTGTTCATAGAGGGGAGCTTTCCGAATAGGAGGGCGTGGAGAAGTTTGCATTGGCCGGGGGGGGTTGGGGTTGGGGGGGCAGGTGCGGAACTTTCCACGTAGACAGATACCAACCTTCCCACTCCTGCCGCTAAGGGGGATTCAGGACTGTAGTTTCCAGAGGATGGGTTTCTGACATTTATAAGGAACTTATGGGATCAGAAGAGATGCAGACTGAGGAGCTGAAGGGGGGAAATAGAGGAGGGCCTTTGGGCGGACGCGTTGAGTAGAGTCAACACAACCGCAACTTGTGCCAGACTCCGCCTGATTCAATTCAAGGTCGTTCACCGGGCTCACATGACAGTGGCCCGGATGAGCAGATTCTTTGGGGTGGATAGGTGCGCAAAATGTACGGGAGGACTAGCGAACCATGTCCACATGTTCTGGGCATGTCCAAAGCAGAGGGGATTTTGGCAGGGGTTTACTGACGTCATGTCCAAGGTATTAAAAACAAAGGTGGCATTGAGTCCAGAGGTGGCGATTTTTGGGGTGTCGCAGGATCCAGGAATCCACGAGGAGCAAGAGGCAGACGTTCTGGCCTTTGCTTCCCTGGTTGCCCGGAGGCAGATATTACTAGAATGGAGGGACTCAAAGCCACCCAAGTCGGAGACCTGGCTATCGGACATGGCTAGCTTTCTCTCTAGAGAAAATTAAGTTCGCCTTGAGAGGGTCACTGTTAGGGTTCGCCCGGAGGTGGCAACCATTCATCGACTTCTTCGCGGAGAATTAATCGTCAGCAAGGGTTAGGTTAGCGTAGATTAGGTTAGTGAAGATTAGGGGGTTAATTAATGGTGGGACCTGTTGGAGAGGGAGGTGGCATTTGCACTATGTTTATATTTTCATGTATTGTTTATATTGCTGCTGTTACAATGCCAAAAAATACCTCAATAAAACGTTTAAAATAAAACATTTGGATGGTTTCCTGCTCAAACCGAGCTTTGAATGCATTTTCATCAGGGAGGGGTGCACTGCTGTCGAAGATTCTACTTGGCTTTGCTTTGTAGTCCTCTGGCATCCCTGATGACTTTGCGGAGGACGTACCTGGATTTCTTGAATAGGTCAGGGTCGCTGGTCTTGGAATGCCTCAACCTGGCCTTCAGTAGGGACTCAATCTCCCGATTAAGCAATGGTGTCTGGTTGGGGAACTTACGTACTACCTTCTTTGGCACACAGTCTTCTACACACATGCTGATAAAGTCTGTGACGGTGGTGGCATACTCGTTTAGGTTGGTCACTCAGTCAGTCTACTGGCTCCAAGCAGTCATGGAGGAGCTCTTCTGTTGCGTCAGACCAGCACTACATGCTGCACAGGGGGTCAGAAGAGGATTTGAAGAGGAAGCCATTCATGACCTTACTCGAAGTTGTTTGTCGCTGGGGGAGAGCTTAAAAGGGGGGGAAAAAAAAACATTCTGTTGATGCTCTGTGTTTGGAATAAAATATCTTTTTTTTTTTTTAAAAAGGCAAATGGTCTGTTGGTCTTCATAGTGAGAGGATTAGAGTACAGGAGCAGGGATGTCTTCCTGCAATTATACAGGATGAAATGAGGCCACACCTGGAATCTTGTGTGCAGTTTGTCTCCTTATCTGAGGAAGGATGTTCTTGCTTTAGAGAGAGTGCAGCTAAGGTTTACCAGACTGATGCCTGGGATAGCAGGACTGACATAGCAGGAGAGATTGAGTCAGTCAGTTAGGATTGTCCTCACTGGAGTTCAGAAGAATTGGGGGGGGGGGGGGGGGTCGAATTCGGGTCCCTCATTGCCGTGAGGCAGCAGTGCTAACCACTGCACCACCTGGAAAGTCAAAACTTAAAACATTACCCCAAACTGGTTTCATATGTGGTTCGCTGGTTTTTCCCTTCACGTTCTTTGGAGTAAAACATGGTAGCATTAAAACAAGAGGAACGCTCTCTGGAGTTCTGGTATATTCCAGATCAAACTAAAAATTCAGTAGGCTTAACTAATTCAACAAATTAGTGATGCCAATCACTTTAGAATGGCATATATACATACTAATTATTTCTAATACTTGTTCCGTTTTGCTTTAATTTTATTTTTTCATTCTTCTCCCCTATTGTTTTTACATTAGTAATCAATTAACAATGTCATGGAACACCAAAAATGATACCAAATCTTGCCACAGATATTTTACTCGTGATTTAGTTTCAGAAACATACATTAATAATGCATACATCTCTTATGGCAGGATAACATTACGAACCAGAAAACCAAGCTCTATAGTTCTCCAAAACATACCATGACAGTATATAGTAGTGTTTGTGCATCTGAATCACAAACATGGACAAGAAGTTTCACCAAAAATAAACTAAAAAGGATTGGTGCTCAGGATGATTCAACAGACAAGGGAAGTAAACTTAAAATAAAAGGTCTAATTTTAGCTATTTGCAAATTACCTATTGGAACTATTTTTTAAAGTTATATTCCTCCTCCCCCCCCCCCGCCCTTAATTGGATGAGACAAATGAGGTGCCAAACTAGTTACTGCAAGAGTGTAATTATATACTTCCCTGTTGACTAATGAAAATTTAAATAAGGTTGGCAATTTATTGGTAGTATAATCTTATTTTATTAGCATTTTAATTTATATTTGTACATTTTGAAGGAACATGTAAGACTAGACACAATTACCACATGGCAATGTATATATTTTTATTGAATTTTAAAATCAAGTTTCATCATTGTTTTAAAATACCACATTAACTGTTTTGGGAGGGGAGGGAAGAGGTAGGGAGAGTATGATCTATATTAGCTCTAAAATGAAAAGAAAACTGCTCAAACAACCTATTTAAAACATTTAACAAAAAGTAAAAAAAAAATGCAATAGGTCACTACAAAACTGTACTATCCATTATATATTTTCACATGTAACATACACCTTTTTACCCCAACTGTTGGCACTTGCACATATAACAAATCTTAGTTTGAGGCCCACTTTTCCAATGCAAGTTCACACACCCTATGTGAGGGGAAAAATGACTGCAATCAAGGAACTATACTTCAACTGCAAATATCACTGCGGGGAAACCTCAAGTCTTGAGTCCTATGTTGATATACAACACACAATGTATGCTTTTTGGAGTTAGAGATAGATAATCAATTCACTTTTACTAAAAAGAGTAACTGGATTAAAAATAGAAACAATGATCAACTGATTAATGGTATAAACATTTCTTTCTATATTTGTGTCTTTATGCACTTTACCATTGGAATAATGCGACATCAAGTGACACTGAATCCTTCATAGTAGTGGTTCCTCAGTAACTAGAACCAAAAAATGTGAAACCACAATTCATTTCAGTTGGTTCAAAGCTGGTTTATACAGTTATCTGAATGTTTATTCTGCACATCTGATTTTATTACAAAAAAGGACACGGCAGTTAAAAATAAATTTAAATGGGGTGCAAACCACAAAGTGATGCACTACTCAAAGGAAAACGGCCACAGGATATCCCTAGTATATTCTGGAGAGAAGTGCAACTGTGTTATTTAATGGTACTGCATGTCTGGAGGCAATAATGGTCACCTTGGGTTTGAGAAGAAAAATGAAAGTCAAAAGGTAGCATCTTTATCCCTATTTCTATGGTGCTGAAATTATGATAGAGATTAAATAGTTATGCATTACCTCTGTAGCCTTAACAAATACGCAACAAATAGTTAAGGTAAAAACTTGTATAGAAAATTACAAAGGGTAGATGCATAAGAATCTGCAATGTGTCAAAGAAGTTTTATGCAATAGTTAACTTTGAAACTTCAAGGTAAATTACAATCAACGCATTCAGTCATTTGGCAGATGACCGTGAACATTTAGCAAAAAAAAATGGCTTTTAATAAATTGAAAAAATAGATTAAGACTTCAGATCCCATTTTTACAATATTCCTCTTTTATAAAGAGCTTAATGATACACAGAAATGCATACTTTGACATTTAAATGGCAAACAGCTAGTTTACTAATCAGCTTATAGAATGCAGACTATCAGTGACCCTTTTACGGTTGAAATATGCTTACTTGTATCAGAAAATGTAATGCATTGAATTAGAAAACGGCTATGAAATTTAATAGAAAACAGATTTATCACAATAAATTGTGTTCAAGATGTACATACTTTCCCATTCTGAACTTGGATCATCCCCAAATCTTAATTTTCAAGATTTCGCCATCAGTCTTGCATAGCTATTTCCGTATTTAAAATCTATCATGAGTGCTATTTTTGAAGAATTGCTACATGTGGTGAGTATCTGCAAAATGTACATGCAACATTGCCAGTCTTCAATAGATATATGAATACTGTATTACAAATACATAGAAAATAAGGCATTTTAGTGACATTTGTCACTTTTCCATAATACATGAATTTTTAACCACACTGATAAAAAGACTGCTCAAGAAAAAGCTCAAAATTTACTAGCCTTTTTTACTCCATTATAAAATCACTAACACATTGTTTTTTTTCCTCTATTAAACTGCATTTTTCAGTCCAGACAGTCATCTTCACCAATAGTGACTAACTGTATATCAGTATGTAACATTTCTTCAGTATTTGCACCATCAGAATGGTCAGTTCCAATCCCTTCCATATGGCCTTGCTGAATGCTTGCTATTACAGGGGACATAATAGTTCCTCCTGAAGGAAGGATACCAACATCAGAGGCAGATGTCACTTCCATTGATGATATAGCTGCACTGTTGTGGCTGGAAAGGTTGGCCCTCTTGTTCTGATGTGTTTTGATGTGCTTTGAAAGGTGGTCACTTCTTATAAAGCGCTTGGAGCATTCTGGACAGACAAATTTTTTCTCACCTGGGGGGTGGGGTATAAATTTAAACTTTCAAAGATTTCTCAAGAAATACTTGTATTAACATAGCACCTCTTACAACCTCAGTAATTTTAAAAAGTCCTTTCAATAAAATGGTTATTTATAATAATAATCTTTATTACTGCAATTAAGTTACTGTGAAAATCTGGTTGCCACACTCCAGCGCCTTTTTGGGTACACCGAAGAAGAATTCAGATTGCCCAATTCACCTAACAAGCACGTCTTTCGGGACTTGTCGGAGGAAACCAGAGGACCCGGAGGAAACCCACGCAGACACGGACAACTTGCAGACTCAGCACAGAGTTACCCGAGCCGGGAATCAAACCCGGGTCCCAGGTGCTGTGAAGCAACAGTGTTAACCACTGCCGCCATTTACACAAGATCTACAGATTTTGCATGTGCAAACAATATACAAGTTAATTTGTGAAATCCCTTGGCAGATTGGTGCTCTTATTTTTAACACATTAAGAAACTAAACATTATTCTAAACAAAAGCATTACCTCAACATATTAAAATCTTACATCTACATGTAGTTCCTATCAACTGCTTCCAATAAATTCCTATGCCTGCATGATACCTTCGACTCATGGTGACATTGCAGTGCCAGTTATGTCTTCCAGATTCTCAGTCTACTGCAGAGAAATTCATGTTTCAAGTAACTCATTCCTTTTGCTGTCTAGTTATAAATATAAAAGTAAACTTAATAGGCACAGAATGAAAGACTTTAAAATGCAACCAAGATACACCCATATGCTGCAGACCAATTATTCACCAGCCTCTAGCCCTTTTTCATCCAGATTACACTTGGCCTTGTCTCAGTGTGAAAAATAGGAAAATGGGCCATCTGCCACCTTTCCCCACTGTTGGCAAACTGGCATGGCAGCAGAAAAATATCAGGCGCACCATCCAATGCCTTCCCACACCATTTTGTTAGCCTTTCCATCTTTGAGCCGATCCCCAAAGGCACTCAAATTCTGGACAATACTCCAATTCTGAGTTGCGCAGATGAAACAATGGAACAAATGAAATGGGAAAATGGCTTTTAAGTAAAATTTCTGGTTAAGTGGGAAGAATGTCAAATCATATAGCTGCCCTAGCAAGAGCTTGTATTTCACTAACAGTTCAAAATTGTCCTCAACTCAAGTTAAAACAAGCATGAAATACAGAAATTGTAACAAAATCTAAAACAGATTTGAACAGTTTGCATAAAATAAGATCCTGACCACCTTAACGCAGTGGTTTTCAGAGTTGTCACGTGAAGACCCCTGCAGATAATTATACTTCCTGGGCTTATTGTCCAAGCTTCTCAAAGACAGTAACAGCTACTCTGAGGAAAAGATGGTCATTATTGCAGAAAACATTTTAAATCAGTATATAGCAACAGAAATAAAACAGTTACATTGAAATTTGGAAAATCTCAAATTACTTCATAGCTCTCTCCCCATCCTACACTATTGCAGCATTTGACTCAATGAAAACACCATCCTCCTCCAATGCATTATCTAACTTGGTGAGACTACCTTCACTTATTTTCCCACTCCATGCGGTCAGCTTGGGAGTCTCCCAGTGCGATCCTGCACCCCACATTAACATACTGCCTCTTGGCCATAAATCCGATGCACATGGGCACAAATTCAACTCAATTACTCCTCAATGCATGGACACTGCTTTTTGCCATTGAACCTCGCAGCACATCTGGGCCATTGAACCTCGCAGCACCATCCCCATATGTTCCCAGACAAGGATTGCACGGCGATTTCCCGGGAAGTTCAAACTCCCGATGGACAATTGCTCGGTGTTGGGAACCATCAAAATGCAATTTCAATTTCAAACTTCGGATGCTTCTGACCGTCTTACAGCAATAGTTAGCCAGAAAAATAATTTAAACCATTTCTGGGTCACTATTGTTACCCTTACCCGACGCCACACAGGACCCTCAACTACTCCCCTGACCCCCAAGGGGCCACAACTACCCCCAGAGGCCTCATCCAAACTCCACAGGACCCCTCAGACTACCCCCACTGCCCCAGGACACCCACACCAGCCCCCCAAACCTCCTACCAGTTTGCGCAAGCCCCCCCTCCCCCTCAATGCCTCCATGCACCCCAATTCCCCACCCCACCGACCCTCACTCCTCAATCCTATCCATTTACCATACAAACCCACCTTCTCCCTGGCTTGAAAGGGGCTGGAACTTTAAACATACCCGATTTACAGCAGCTAGTGCCATTCAGAAAGGGTGTGGCTTCCTTGCGTCCGACTGTGCAGACCTTGACTGAAGGCTTCAAGAGCGCATTGCCTTATACAGTTCTCCCTGCCCTGATTAGAAGGCGGACTAGCAATTTGACTCAGATTGTCACTCCATGCATGAGTCATGATTTTCTCCACCCAAGCAATAGCAACACCACAGACATATTAATTTTTATTTTTTTTTAATTTAGAGTACCCAATTCTTTTTTTTCCCAATTCAGGAGCAATTTAGAGTAGCTTTTGGGTTGTGGGGGTGAGACCCACGCAGACACAGGGAGAATGTGCAAACTCCGCACAGTGACCTGGGATCGAACCAGGTCCTCAGCACGTGAGGCAGCAGTGCTAACCACTGTGCCACCTTCTACATCATATTAATCTTATGGCCCTTCCAGAATCCGGTATCCTTCCTGGAAACAGGCTCAGTTTATACCTGACTTTATGAAAACTTTCTTCAAAATGACCCCAAACGATTTTAGACACCATATCCTCTTTATAAAGATAGCATACCCTATTTTTGTGCTATCTTAGCCCACTGTTGCTAAAATCTTTGCCTTTCAGCTCCAGACTCAACACTCCTGGTCAGCCTCTAAATTTTAGCTCACCAAAACTCTACTCCCCATTTCCTATCCTCTCACCTATCAGCCCTGTTCTCACTGAGGATCGACATCTCATAACCATCTCTATGCTGCAACAAGCTACTCCAATCAAACATTTTCTGGCTCCAGTCTCGAGTAGTCCCCCTTTGTTTGCAATCAGATCCATCCCATCAGCTAACTTGCTCCAACCTCTGGAATCTCCCACCCCTACCCCCTTTCAGCAGTCCTTCTCTTTTTATTCCCTTCTCCCACATGCTTATCCAGATTCCCCATAAATGTATCAGTTATTCACCTTAACTACTCCGTTTAGCAGTGAGCTCCATATTCTTCCTGCTTTTTGGGTAAAGTATCTCCCAAATTTCCCACTTGATTTATTAATGACTATCTTTTCCTTATAACTAGTTTTATTTACCCAACAAACAAACACATCATCACTACATCGATCTTACCAAACCGTTTTGCTAGTTCCCATTTCAATCTAGACTTTCCAAGAATCCAGCCTTTCCTGAAGTCTATTTTCAGCACTGGTATCATGCTTGTGAATCTGTTTTGCACCTTCTTCACTGCTTCTATACATCCTTTTTCAATATGGGAGGTCAGAACTTTGTACAGTATCCCAATTGTTAAAAGTAATTGTTTAAACTTTCGAATGGAGAAAATCACAAGATAGGGCTAACCAAATTAAAAGATCACTACAGAAAGTTGTTATTTTGTGTTGCAATCTCTAATAATGTAAGCCCAAAGGTTCCAATTGGGGTATCTAGGATAGAAAAGGGAAAATTCTTGAACTGACCAAGATCGGCAATTATCAGGATGTCAACTGAAACTTTCCTTAGTTCAAGTTTAGTATTTGGCCCAAATTAAAAAGAGATCTCTCCTTCTAGACTGCCCCTGCTCAATATTAGGATATCCAAGAGCCAGTTTTCATGGTTAGTTAGGAGTCACCAACATATATTTGTGCTCTCCATTTATGCCTTCTGAAATAGTCACATTCAGGTGAAACAGAAAATATATCTGAACGTTTATTTATGCAGAAAAGGATTTTGCTAGCATCTGATAATAAAACCCACCAAAGTATTTAGCTATCCATGGCAGCAAATTGGTCTATCTCTGCAATCCCAGTGCGGAAAAATTGTTGACAACCCACAAGTGCACTTTCCAAAGAGCAAGTTGTGCGACAGCCACATAGGTGATTACACGGTCTATTGTAGTTTAAAACTACAGCAGTGTGCCAGAGGATCACACCCTCATAAACGCACAGATCTGTCATGTACAGGGAGGTGGAAATGTTCAACAGCTAATCTCACTACCCATATATCTATTGTGCATCAGTCCTGATCCTACCGTTGGTGAGGCCGCATCTGGAGTAGTGTGTTCAGTTTTGGTCTCCTTACCTGAGAAAGGACATATTGGCACTGGAGGGAGTGCAGAGGAGATTCACTAGGTTGATCCCAGAGTTGAGGGGATTAGATTATGACGAGAGGTTGAGTAGACTGGGACTGTACTCATTGGAGTTGAGAAGGATGCGGGGGGATCTTATTGAGACATATAAAATTATGAAGGGAATAGATAGGATAGATGCGGGCAGGTTGTTTCCACTGGTCGGGGAAAGCAGAACTAGGGGGCACAGCCTCAAAATAAGGGGAGGTAGATTTAGGACGGAGCGTAGGAGGAACTTCTTCACCCAAAGGGTTGTGAATCTCTGGAATTCCTTGCCCAGTGAAGCAGTTGAGGCTCCTTCTTTAAACGTTTTTAAGAAAAAGATAGATGCCTTTCTAAAGAATAAAGGGATTCGGGGATATGGTGTATGGGCCGGAGGGTGGAGCTGAGTCCACAAAGATCAGCCATGATCTCATTAAATGGCGGAGCAGGCTTGAGGGGCCAGATGGCCTACTCCTGTTCCTAGTTCTTATGTTCTTTATGTACTCCCATTGTACGTTAGTGCCTTGCCAGGTTGGGAGCAGAGCTCTGCAGTGCCCATAGCTGAACAGGCTCAGCTGAAGTAGTTTCAAACTGGCAAGCACAAATCTTGTTGCTGTCGTGAAACTGTAAATATCCTTTCAATGGGGTACGTGACCCTTCTTATTAATAATAATAATAATCTTTATTGGTACAAGTAGGCTTACATTAACACTGCAATGAAGTTACTGTGAAAAGCCTAGTCACCACATTCCGGCGCCTATTCGGGTACACTGAGGGGGAATTCAGAATGTCCAATTCACCTAACAGCACGTCTTTTGGGACTTGTGGGAGGAAACCGGACCTGGAGGAAACCCGTGCAGACAATGGGAGAAGGTGCAGACTCCACACAGACAGTGACCCAAGCCAGGAATCGAACCTGGGACCCTGGAGCTGTGAAGAAACAGTGCTACCCACTGTGCTACTATGTAAGTAACAATTAAATTCCTCGTGGACTATGAACTGACCCAAAGTCAGAAATCCTTCTACTGAGCATGCAAAATAATACGAATAAGAAAATAATTGTAGCAGTTGTTGTAGCTGTGCTTCTTGCAACTAATCGTGAAGTCTAGCTCTTGGGACTATATTTAGCTCAATAACTCAGATCTCATGAAGTTCTGATTGATTAGGAATCGATTGAGGAGCAGCAATTTACGTTAAGATAATGTGTGAAATCTACTATACTATAGTTTCAAAAAGGTGAATGAAATTAACCTGTATGTGTTTTCCTGTGTCGCTGCAGTTCATCGCTGCGAGTGAACCTTTTCCCACAGAAAATCCAGTTACAGACAAACGGCCGTTCTCCTGTGTGCCAGCGAAGATGAGCTCGAAGATGGGATGTTTTTCCATAGGTCTTTCCACAACCGGGGAAGTGGCAAATATGCTGTTTTTTCTTGCCTAAATTATTGGAGGATCTGAAGAAAAACAAATTCAAATATCGTAAGCACTTTTTTTTTTTCCCTCTGAATCCTGAAAATGTTTCATACATTTTCAAAATTTTCTATAGAATTAACTGCACCAACTGAAAATATTAACCGAGTACTTCCTTCCAAACAACAGTTTTATACACTATTGTACTTACAACTACGAAGAATTGCAAAATTATACTTGGCAATTACCTTCAATTTATATACATGCAGAACCTGAAAATAATGAGCAATTTTTTGTCTATCTCTAAAAAATTTACTTAATTGGTAAATGAAGCTCAGGCTTTCACTTGAATTTCCTCCGTGTCCTAGGTGGGACAAACGGCCGCAATAATGTTCCTCCATCGGCTTCTGGCTTGTGCCCCGCCCCATGTAAGCACCATCTCTTCCAGTTCAGTCACAATCCTACACTATGTTTTTGGCCTGTCCCATTTACGCTTCCCAGCTGGTGTCCATCTTAGAGCAACCTTTGGTATTTGTTCTTGGGACATCCTTGGCATGTGGCAGAGCTTCTTATCCAGCGCTTCTTGATCTCAAGGACAATGCTGTGGCAATCAGTCTTCTCGTACAAACCTTCATTGGACATTTTATTTGGCCAACAGATCTTATATAGATAACTGTTATTTACACAGCCCTTAAATGTCTCAAGAGGAAAAATAAATGCTGAGCCACAGGAGATGATGCTGAGCCAAAGGAGGAGAGGTGAAGAGATATAAGACCATAAGACATAGGAGCGGAAGTAAGGCCATTCGGCCCATCGAGTCCACTCCACCATTTAATCATGGCTGATTTCAACTCCATTTACCCGCTCTCTCTCCATAGCCCTTAATTCCTTTAGAAATCAAGAATTTATCAACTTCTGTCTTAAAGACACTCAACGTCCCGGCCTCCACCGCCCTCTGTGGCAATGAATTCCACAGACCCACCACTCTATGGCTGAAGAAATTTCTCCTCATCTCTGTTCTAAAATGACTCCCTTTTATTCTAAGGCTGTGCCCCCGGGTCCTAGTCTCCCCTGCTAATGGAAACAACTTCCCTACATCCACCCTATCTAAGCCATTCATTATCTTGTAAGTTTCTATTAGATCTCCCCTCAACCTCCTAAACTCCAATGAATATAATCCCAGGATCCCATGACCATAGGTTTGGCTAAAGAGGGGTGTTTTAAGGCATATCTTGAGGGGCAGCTGGAAAGTAAAGTGGGACCGAGGCGGGGAAATATAGACATAGATGCCACTGTCAAAACTAAGAAAGCATCATGGGAGTGTAGTGATCGAAAACGTTAAAGAATGTAGCCACCTGAGTTGGCCAAGTCCCGATTTAAAATTGCGAACGGCAAAGGCAGACGGGAAATTCAGCCAACACAGGCAGAAACCAGCAGGTGCAAGTTTGCTGTGTATTTAACGCTGCAAAGGCCCAGAAAGCATCGATACTAGCAGCCATCTACATAATAACGTAGCAACCATCTACATACTAATAAGCAATTCCCGGGAACAATAGCAACATTTGGGACAAACAAAACTAAGCTAGACTCCCCGGCGCTAGCAGGGGCCAACACAAAAGAGGTTAACGGACACCTCAAGACCGCCCATCGATCAGGGAACCGCTCCAGTATTGGAGAAATCGAACCAAGCGATTGGAACAAAGTCCAATCACCTAGAACCAGGTACAGGGTCCGCCCCGAAAGGCGGGAAGCCCCTGGGGACTATAAAGTTAAGCCCCCAAGTTCAAATCGTCGCTTCTTCTTGACCGGGTCACCCAGCAACACGAACCAACATTGACCGTGACCGGTCCAACGGCCGCCGAGAGATCGTAAGTCTTAAGTCAACGCTCGCTACGAGATAGGCGCTCCTAGCTATCAATCCGTACCAAGTTCGAATCCCGCAGACTCAGAACCCAAACGAAAGGCCATTTGTTCCCCATACCTGGTGGGCCAGTCCGAAGTTAAGTACAGGCCTGTTAGTCGTAGAAGTAGCTTAGACGTAGAATTTGTGCATGTGTAGCGATTACGGTGTATAATAAATGTGCTTTGAATTAAATCTTACTAAATCGGTGTATTGAGTTATTGGTCATTACTCGAACTTGAACTTCGTGGCGGTATCATAAAGATACTTGGCGACTCGAGAGCAAAGGTTATAAAACAGAGCCAAGTGAACCAACCAAAAGTTAGCAACAAGAGACACAGCAGCAAGGGCGGCACGTGACACAGTGGTTAGCATTGCTGCCTACGACGCCGAGGACCCGGGTTCGAATCCCGGCTCTGGGTCACTGTCCGTGTGGAGTTTGCATATTATCCCCGTGTTTGCGTGGGTTTCACCCCCACAACCCAAAGATGTGCAGGGTAGGTGGATTGGTCACGCTAAATTGCCCCTTATTGGGGAAAATAATAATAATTGGGTACTCTAAATTTATTTTTAAACAGAGACACAACAGCAAAACGATGGAGGAATTTAACAGATAGGAGAATTTAAAATTTAATTTGAGATGAAGGAGAACTGGTAACACGCAGTCAGTGAGAAGCAGGGTAGAAATAGGAAAAATAGGGCATTAACAGGAAATGGGTGAGCTGAATAGTGAAAATCAGGCAAGCACCGTCATCGGGTATGCAACGATGCCAAAGATGTGGAAGTAGGTGGTCATTGTGATAAAGGGTTGAAAACGCGACTCGAGGTTGGATAGTTTTTTTTTATTTTATGGGATGTGGGTAGCACTGGTCAAGTCAGCATTTACTGCCCATCCCTAATTGTCCTTCAGAAGGTGGTGAGGAGTTCCATTCTTGAAGTCCACGTAATATACCACAGTACTGATAAAGAGGGTGTTCGAGATTTTGAGCCAGCTACAGTGAAGTGAGGCTGTGAAGTCTAGTTCAGCCCAAAATAGTGAATAGAGTTTGTTGTGGCTCAATATATTAGAAGAGTTTATGATTTGTGTTTGACGATATTTAGCTGCGGGAAATTACAACTCGTTGAGAATGCAAAAGGACGAGCATCAGGCCAACAGAACAAACAACCTGAGAAAGGCTAGTTGACCTTGTGTTAGCAAATGAATCCAGCAGAGGAGAAACATCAAAGGGGAGGACAGTGCAAGCGTGGGAAGGGAAGTTCTCAATTTTCAACATGATTGTGTAAATAGAATCTTATAAAATGGAGATCAATGATCAAAGAAACTCAAAACTTTAGGAACTTCTGAAAGCCTAGTTTACATGAAAAATGGCCTGAAAGAGATTAACTCAATTCAACTAATTGGTTTACATTTATGAATTACAGTAGTCTTACCTGAAAATGCAACGGTTTATATTTCTAATATCCATAATTAATTTTAAAAAGTCTTGGCTGGCAAAGTTGAATCTTAAATTCACAATGACCTGAACTAGTAACTGAAATACACCATTCCTATACTTCTTAGCCCACCATCTCCTGATGAAATGGGATAAGGATTTCCCTCTCCCTCCTCCTAGCAGGGGTCACTGGAAAGCGATCAGAACGGAGACCCTATCTCCGCAAATCCTGAAACAGAAGCCAAATGTAATACGTCCACTAAATTATTTAATTCAGCAGACCCTATAGATGATCAATCATGCATAAAATCCTTTTGTATTTGACTTTAAAGTTAAGACCCGACTTAAAACATTTAATATAGAATCAGAACACTCTCAGACTAAAAATGAAGTGTTATTTTATCTCTGATGGTTTGATTATTTCAATTTGTTGGGGTTTTTTTTTTTTTTTTTTTTTTTGAGTAAAGTAACGATGACAGTGCAAAACACCTCTTCTTAGGCAGTCCCTTGGGATTAAAGTTTGGTTTCCACTCTGATTCAATATGTCCAACGAGCCCAATGCACAATCTGCAGACTGCCATGTGGGGCAGGTGGTGCTTGCTGGCTCCCGCTGACACTTCGACTTCACCTCTGCATGTTCCGAAGTCTCTTGATATGTTCAATAACTTCTCAAATGAGCTTTCTCCATTTTGATCAGTCAAAAGTCAGGGTACTCTCGAGTTGATGGGTTTGGCCTCTTCAAGGATGCTGGAGGACAGTCTGAAGGCATTTCTGCGGTGTTCCTGAGAGTCTCCTGCCAGGAGTTCTACTTAGAGCAGTTACTTAGGGAGTCTGGTGTCAGGTATACAATGACATGCCCCATCCAGCTGAATTTGTTGTGAGTGATTAGGGCCTCAATGCTCCATTCTTCAATACCCTGCTACCCCAGTCTGGAGCTAAGTTCAAAAAGCCATTCAACAACTGAAAAACAACAAAGCCACTGACTGAGGCAGATGGTATTCCTGCTGAAATTCTGAAACAAAGCAGAGATATACACTCCTGACACAGTTGCACAACCTCAAATCCCTCATCTGGGAAAAAGGGTGCATGCCTGGGATCTCAGGACTGCTGTGATCACACCCAAATTCAAGAAGGGAGTCAGTCCAATTGTGATAACTACAGAGGAGTCTTCCTGCTTTCTGGCACTGGGGTAATCATTACGATGATCCTTCTCAAGTGCGCCTCCTCCCACTGGCCGAGGAGATTTTTCCAGGGTCACAATGTGGCTGTCACCATCAAAAGTACCACCTTCACTACACAGCAAGTTCAAGAGAAGTACACGAACAGCACCAATTGCCATAATGACCTTTCTTGACCTAATAAAAGCTTTCAACTGACAATTGTAAAGGCTAATGAGGTATTCTTCTCAAAATTGCCGAACTTCAAATTTTGTCACCAAAGCGGGAGGAAGGATCTCATTGATTTTTTTTTTTTAATTCCCTTCAGCCCGGTGGTGCAGTTGATGGTTAGGGTGTGGAATCCGCTGCGGAGACACTAAGTCGGAGGGGATGTCGGTGTTGACACCACTGTGCAGGAATCACAGGTTTAAGCCGGGGGATATGGATAGAATGTAGGGGAAGGAAGGGAGGCAAAACTGGTGACGATGAGGGACTTGTATTTGTAAGGGAAGTTTGCAGGTCTGGATGAGTTGCAGGAGGTTTGATTTGCAGAGAGGAAGTGAGTTTAGGTACTTGCAGGCAAGGGACTTTGCAAGGAGTGGAGGACGTTTCCCAAGTTGCCGGGGTATACACTATTGGAGCAGGGAGGGTAGTATTGGGGACATATCTGGGTGGTTGGGGGAATCGAGGGGTGCGCACACAAGGTGAAGATCAAGAGCACCAAAAAGAAGCCAAATAGAAAATGCTGGAAAATCTCAGCAGGTCTTGCAGCATCTGTAGGGAGAGAAAAGAGCTAACATTGAATCCAGATGACCCTTTGTCAAAGCTAAAGACAGAGAAAGTGGAAAATATTTATGAAAGATGAGTCATAGCCACAGATACTATGGCAGATTGTTTACTTAAAGATAGAATGAATAACGATGGTTTTGCTGGGAGTTGTTTATCAAGTTCCTACCAATTATTTCTAGAGCTTCAAGCGGATATATTTGAGAAAGTCATATTAACACAAGCAATATATGGCCACTGGAGGAATTCAAACTTAAAAGAAAATTTGAAAGCCACACCCAACAAAGTATTTGCAGGTTGGTTTCTTATACCAGAAAATGGAAAATCGGGAGATTCAGTAGAAAGAGTAGAGGTGCTCTTCCAAGGAGTCAAATTGTAGATTTCCTATTGGTGAAAGCAGTGATGTATTCCATGTCACTTACTATTCAAAAACCGTTCTTTGCACTAAAAATGAAGATTTCTAATAATGCTGTCAGATGAATTTTAAAAATCAATCAGCATGGACTCTACAGGCTAAGATGCAACAGTCTGCTTGCTCCTTTAGGTTCCTTCGACACCTCTTCCAAACCCATGACCTCTCCCACCTAGAAGGACAAGGGTAGCAGATGCATGAGCACACTACCATCTGCATGGGCACACCATCATCTGAAAGTTCCTCTCCAACCCACAAACCATGCTGACTTAGAACTATAATCACCATTCCTTCATTGTCGCTGGCCCAAAATCATGGAACTCCTTTCCTAACAGCACTGTGGGTGTTCCTACAACACGGACTACAAGATGAATTATGGTTGGGCATAAATACTGGCCTAGCCAGCGACACCTGCATCCCATGAATGATTTAAACATTTTTTTTTAAAAATTTTTTATAAAGTCCTCCAGAGTTTCTACACAGTCGAGCTCCAATGGCCATGCCAGTATACAAGCTTAAGGAACAACTCAAATGTTATGAAACACAAATCCTAAACAGGGATTTTGTAGTGGAACAGGATTGAAGAAAGCAGCTTCCTAATTGCCAATGAAATACACTTTTAACAGGCAGAGTTCAAGGAAATTAAGTATTTATTCATCGAATAATGTTGAGCCCATCAGATATAAACCAGAGTTCAAATCAGACTTCCATATTCAACCACTATAAACAAGTCATAGACCAGATTTTTAAGAAAAAATTATATTTATATTCCCAGGCCTGTTTACATATGAACAGCTTGATGTAGCTTTTTCCGGAGTGTGAGGTTTTTGATTCTGTTAAAAACTAGTGGAAATAAAACCTAAAAATCCTGAATTTAATGAAGTACGATTGTAATAAAAATACAAACTTGACTGCAAATGTTTTACAGGTCTCTTCTAGTACTACAACATAAGCATCAATGTTAATCCTGGGCACATAATCTTAGGCCTTGCATATACAAGGACTTAGGTACAGTGGTCAGTAGTGCTGCTTCATGGCGCCGAGGACCCGGGTTTGATCCTGGCCCCGGGTCACTGCCCTTATGGAGTTTGCATATTCTCCCAGTGTGTGTGTGGATCTCACCCCCACAATCCAAAGATGTGCAGGCTAGGTGGATTGGCCACGCTAAAATGCCCTTCATTGAACAAAAAGGAATTGGGTCCTCTAAAATTTTTTTTTATAAATACAAGGACTTGGGTTTTGTTTCATGAGTTGAAACTCTTACGAAACAGTCATAATTTGCTGTATAGAAATGTTTGGAGAAAATATTAATTAATATGAATTGGTTTGCCAAGCTTACTATGGAAGAATTTTTTTGCCACTGTGTATTTCCCCCTTAAAGGACACTTACTAAGTAGTGAGCCTAGTGCTCACAGAAGCTTTCAAAGTTTAATTTGTACTAAACAGAAACATACCTTCCCAAAACATCCTTACAATTAGGACAAGTACATGCTACTCGCCGGAGTCGTTTTCCTGGTTGATATTGCTGATCATTACCATCCTCATCCAGGTGCACTGACACTTGCGCTAAATCACTGGAACCAAGGACAGTCGCAGCTCCCACATTAGTAACTGTAGACGGTAGTGATGCTAGCTGCCAGGATTTAGAGTCATCCTCCTCCTCTTTTATCTGTACACCTGGAATAAGTAAGGGCATGAGGCAACTTAGTTGCTAACAGTGTATATATGGTACATAATTAACAAAACTTAAGTATTAAATGCTAAAGATTAGGCGATCACAAGAGATTGAAACAGGGAAGTATTTTGTGCAGATACTGCCCATCTAATACAAAAAAAATTACTGAATTACAAAAACGATCCTTTTCTAAACATATATGAATTATGGTAAAATATTCTTCTAGCTTGGCAATTTGCTTTAAACATTTATAAATTAAATCAGAATCCACACCATCGCCATCTATCTCAGGGGTCAGGTGGCACTGCATGCAGCCTTATTGGTTTAAGAAGAACACAAACAAAGAGCTGCTAGGATGAACACATCCAACAGTAATTGCCAGCTGAGCAAGAAAGAGGGTGAGAATGAACAAAAAGTTTCAACAGGATCTTTGGCAACATGGAAATAGGAAACATGGGAATATTTGCTCCTCCCAAACAAAGTGATGGAGAAGCTGCAGATTATAACTGAATGAAGGACTGAAAGCAAAAAGGAGATTCACAACCTACAATTTGACATAACCTACAATTCAAGATAAAACTTATATAGATTCACTTTCAAAAAAGGAAGTTGGCAGTGAATAGAGTATCCAAACCAAACTAAAATGAACAAACAAAATACATAATTATTTTCTAATTCAATTTGCCATGGATGCCACACCCAAAGGACTTTGACAGCAATGATAGATAAGTCAGACACTAAGTATGATGGAGGTAAGCTGGGTGAAGGAGAGCATATCTATTAATGAGCCTCCCACTAACACCAAATAATAAGAAGTCTTACAACACCAGGTTAAAGTCCAAAATGTTTGTTTCAAACACTAGCTTTCGGTGCACTGCTCCTTCCTCAGGTGAATGTACATTATGAATAGCATTCACCCGAGGAAGGAGCAGTGCTCCGAAAGCTAGTGTTTGAAACAAACATGTTGGACTTTAACCTGGTGTTGTAATACTTCTTACTGTGCCCACCCCAGTCCAACGCCAGCATCTCCACATCATGGCTACCAAATAATAAGGAAACCTTGATTTAAAATGTTATAAGAAATGACTCAAAACTATAAAAAATGATCAAATAGGACTTCCGGTGACGGCGGGCGGGAGGCAGCCGCGCGTTGGAGGGCTCCCAATCGGGAACGGCATTGTCGGGGGTTAACGCCCAGTCCTAGGGCCAGCGAAGGCAGTAAAAGTCGGAGACAGCACAGAGTAGAAGAATGTCGAAGACCAGCAAAAAAACGGCCGTGAAAAAAGCGGCCGAAAGTCCGTTGGGGAGTGGAAAGGTCACCGCGGGGTCAGTAAAGAAAATGGAAGCTGGAGCACCAGGGGAGGCCGCAGTGCTTACGGCTGAAGGAATAACTAAGGTGATGGCTGCAGAATTCGAAAAGCAGTTTGCGAAATGCATGGAGACGGTGAGGAAGGAGATGAGGGAGGTTTTGAATGCGCTGGTGAAGGAGGCGATTTCCCCGGTGATGATGGCGAGCGCAGTGGCGGAGGTGCAAGAGCAAGGGGAGGCGCTGAAGGAAGTGGAGGAGACGTTATTGCAGCACGGTGATCAACTTGCCTCGATAGGGAAGGAGATGCGGAAGGTGATGGACATTAAGAAGGATCTGCGAGGAAAAATGGAAGACCTGGAAAACAGGGGCTGTTTAGCACAGGGCTAAATCGCTGGCTTTGAAAGCAGACCCAGGCAGGCCAGCAGCACGGTTCAATTCCCGTAAAAGCCTCCCCGAACAGGCGCCGGAATGTGGCGACTAGGGGCGTTTCACAGTAACTTCATTGAAGCCTACTTGTGACAATAAGCGATTTTCATTTCATTTCATGGTTCAGGCGACAGAATTGGAGGATTGTGGGGCTGCCTGAAGGAGTTGAAGGACTGAAGCCGACTGAGTATTTTGCCGCGATGCTGGCAAAACTATTGGGGGAGGGGGAGGATCCCTCCCGATATGAACTGGATCGGGCTCATCGGTCGTGGAGGCCTGTACCAAAGGCGAGTGAGCCGCCAAGGGCAGTGACTCTGTGCTTCCGTAGGTACAGTGTGAAGGAGAAGGTCCTGAGCTGGGCCAAGCAGAAGCGGGTGGTGCAGTGGGCTGGAGCTGGTATAAGTGTATACCAGGACTTTACGGTGGAGCTGGCGAGGAGGCAGGCCGCCTTCAACCGGGTGAAGAGGGCACTGTACATTAGCACGGTGCAGTGCGGCATTGTATATCCAGCGGAGCGGAGGGTGACTTACAAGCTCAGGGACTTTTATTTTGGAACGGCGGAAGCAGCGGAGGAGTTTGTGAAGGCAGAAGGACTGTGGCAGAACTGACAGATTGAGAAATGGCCATGTGCCGACTGTATTTTCTTCTTTTTTGTTTCACTGCGCGCGGGTGTAGGGGCTAAAGGAGCCAATGTTGTATATATTTGGACAAGGGAAGTGATGGGATTTTCACTCAAAATGAGGGCCCTTTGGGGTGTAGGTGGATATGCAGGGTTTGTGTGCTAAAAGGGGATCTCTGGGCTTTCCTCGGGCCGGGCAAGGGGGAAAGGGACCCGGGCAGGGCCTCCACGCTGGCCGGTTTAGGCCGGCCAGTGAACGGGAGTGAGGTGGGGGGAGGGGCTGCGGCCATCGGAGCCTGGCAGAACAGGGTCCGAGTGGTCTAGCCGGGGTGGAAAGTTGGGGGGAAGGAACCAAGGTTTGGAGGAGGAGTTTTACAAGAGGCAGTGGACGGGAGGAGCTGGAGACTTGGGGGGTGGGGTGTACAACTCTTGGGCATCATGTACGGTACTCTTTCAGAGACTGGATGGCGTTGAGTGTAAGGGGGGGGACTCTATAGGTAAATGGTGACCATGGGCGGTCCCAGACTCCTTTTTATTTTTTGTTTCCACCGTGGGAGGGTTTGGTTTATTGGATGCATATATTGACAGGTGGGCCGTTGTTTGGGGTGGTGGGAGGATGGGATCATTGGTATTGTTAAGGGGATTGATTTTGTATATGTTACCATTTACTGTTTGTGGGTGGGGTGTAAATTTTTGAAGGAAAATGTGAAAATGTAGAATAAATTTTTTTATTTTTAAATGATCAAATAACCTATCAGAAAATCTAGACCAGATTTTTTTAAATGGGGATTAATAATAAATCAGCAATGGGTTCACCTCAACAGAAAACAACAACCCAGGGCTGGAAGCAACTAATGAAGTGACAATCTCTGGAAATTAAACAGAAAAAAAGCTCCAAAGTGTCACAAAATTTAATTTACAACCCTTGCCCCATAAGGTAAAGTAATAATAAATTGATTTTTAAAAACCTACACAGCTTCATTACCCTCAAGCAGAGATGGTTCCTAACACTCCATTCCCAATCAGCAAATAAGGACACCACAAACAAAACCTGGAACAATCATTAAAAAGAGCCAGTCCCCTCTCCAAAACAGAGCAGCAACACACCACTGCTTAGACATGGCTTCCAGATTCTGAGCGAGCAGAGATAGCAGACAAGCCTCTTGAGCAGACATCAATTTATAAAACAGATAATGAATAACTCCCACACATGCCACCCAACTCGATTATGGTCATTTGATTGGTACACAATGATTAAACATTGCATCCAACATGCCCATAAGCAGTTTTTAAACTGACCTCACTTATGAGACATTAAGATCAACCGTCACAGAACAGAAAGAGTGGCCCAAATGATCAAAGACTGCTGAAACACCACTCACTCAACAATCGCCTACTAACCCAGCCCAATGTTCTTGGTTGCTCCTATCCCTTCCATCCCCCATATCTGTGATCCCCAAAGTTGAGACAACAGAACAAAACCGGTTTGACTTGGAGTAGATTTGGTCTGGACTCCCTATGTGCAATGGCACAAGAGGTCACTGAAAATAGTGATTAAACTTGGGTGCAATCTGGGATGAAAAAACTGAAGCAACACCCTCCCCAAGGATTAAACTTGGTGAAAGAGTCAACTTCAAGAGATCAAAAAGAACTTCAAGTGATCAAATGTAAAGGAGTATTCAAGAACCTGTGGAAAAATGTAATACATTTAATAACAAATGACTGCATACTATATGAATTTATTCAACACACTTGGTGTGAACAAAATGTAACTCCAGATTAATATGACAATAAATGGGGAAATAAACTGCAAATCTTTTAGACGGTAAACGCACCAAAAATACAATTCCCTGTAATAACTGATCAGTATTGGTAGCATGTTGGCTCAGTGGTTAGCACTGCTGCCTCACAGCACTGAGGCCCCATGTTCGATCCTGGCTTTGGGTCACTGTCAGTGTGAAGTTTGCATTCTCTCAGTGTTTGCATGGGTTTCGCCCCTGCAACTAAAAGATGCACAGGGTAGGTGGGATGGCCATGCTAAATTTCCCCTTAATTGGAAAAAATTAATTAGATACTCTAAATTAATTTTTTAAAAATAACTGATCAGTATTGCTTTTTTTCACCAATTCCTTTTATCGCATCTTGCAGTCAATTGATAATATTTCTGCGCTTTAAATCTACAGTAAGGGAATAGACAATTTGGACTACAGTAACAATTGAATCCAAGGGGGGCATTGATTCAGGTACTGCACGTTCAGAAGGTGAAGTACAACCTAGATATTAATTTAGCGGAATTTAATAATTTGTAAAGACTTATTCAATTAAGAACAGACTTTAAAATCAACATTTTATGACGACAATTGCATTATTACCATTCCTCGTCTCCCATACAGTCCAGTTTGGAGGCCTGTTCTATATTCAAAATTCCTGCACTTAAGGGTACTGGGAAATAATTCAGTTACTTTAAAAAATGCAACCTGGTACACTAGATTAGGGTACAGGGGTAGAAGTGGTTATGGTCCTAGAACCTATGGTCCTTTGACAAGGTGCCACACAAAAGGTTGCTGCATAAGATAAAGATGCATGGAATTAGGGGTAAAGTAGTAGCATGGATAGAGGATTGGTTAATTAATAGAAAGCAAAGATTGGGGATTCATGGGTGTTTCCCTGGTTGGCAATCAGTAGCTAGTGCTGTCCCTCAGGGATCAATGTTGGGCCCACAATTGTTCACAATTTACATAGATGATTTGGAGTTGGGGACCAAGGGCAATGTGTCCAAGTTTGCAGACGACACTAAGATGAGTGGTAAAGCAAAAAGTGCAGAGGATACCGGAAGTCTGCAGAGGGATTTGGATAGGCTAAGTGAATGGACTAGGGTCTGGCAGATGTAATACAATGTTGACAAATGTGAGGTTATCCATTTTGGTAGGAATAACAGCAAAAGGGATTATTATTTAAATGATAAAATATTAAAACACGCTGCTGTGCAGAGAGACCTGGGTGAGCTAGTGCATGAGTCGCAAAAAGTTGGTTTACAGGTGCAACAGGTGATTAAGAAGGCAAATGGAATTTTGTCCTTCATTGCTAGAGGGATGGAGTTTAAGACTAGGGAGGTTATGCTGCAATTGTATAAGGTGTTAAGTGAGGCCACACCTGCAGTATTGTGTTCAGTTTTGGTCTCCTTACTTGAGAAAGGACGTACTGGCACTGGAAGGTGTGCAGAGGAGATTCACTAGGTTAATCCCAGAGCTGAAGGAGTTGGATTACGAGGAGAGGTTGAGTAGACTGGGACTGTACTCGTTGGAATTTAGAAGGATATTGGGGGGGGGGGGGGGATCTTATAGAAACATATAAAATTATGTAGGGAATAGATAGGATAGATGCGGGCAGGTTGTTTCCACTGGCGGATGAAAGCAGAACTAGGGGGCATAGCCTCAAAATAAGGGGAAGTAGATTTAGGACTGAGTTTAGGAGGAACTTCTTCACCCAAAGGGTTGTGAATCTATGGAATTCCTTGCCCAGTGAAGCAGTAGAGGCTCCTTCATTAAATGTTTTTAAGATAAAGATAGATCGTTTTTTTTGAAGAATGAAGGGATTAAGGGTTATGGTGTTCGGGCCGGAAAGTGGAGCTGAGTCCACAAAAGATCAGCCATGATCTCATTAAATGGCAGAGCAAGCTCGAGGGGCCAGATGGCCTACTCCTGCTTATGTTCCGACAGCAATCCAGAGGTCTTTATTTCAAATCTCACCATTGCAAATTGTAAGACTGAATTCTGAATATTGACTTCAGCAAGTCTGGTCATGTGCAGGATGGGAGCAGAAAAGAAAACTGCTGAGCTTGCATCAGGAACTTTGAAGGGTACCAAATTCCTGTGCCTCTTAGTCCATAAAGGATGATGTGTGTACTCAGATTTACAGAAGGCATTTGACAAGATGCCACATCAAAAGGGGACTACACAAAGAAACACCTCATTGTGTCGGGGGTAATATATTAGCATGGAAAGAGGATTGGTTAGCTAACAGGAACGGGGTCAGCATAAATGAGCCATTTTCATGTTGACAAGATGTAACAAGTGGAGTGCCACCAGGGATCAGTGCTCGGGCAGGGATCTCAACTATATGCAATCTATATTAATGACTTGGATAACGGGATCAAGTGTATGGCTGCTAGGCTGTAAATTTGCTGATAACACAAAAATAGTTAGGAAAATAAGTTGTGAAAAGAACATAAGGAATCTGGATGGTTAAGGGAGGAGGCATAAAGTTAACAGATGGAGTACGTGGAAAAATGTGAAAGTATCTACTTTGGCAGGAAGAACGAAGCAGCATATTATTTAAGTGCAGAGACATTGCAGAACTCTGCGATGCAGAGGGATCGTAATTATTGAAAAAATTAGTATTCAGATACAGCAAGTGATTAGGAAGGCAAATGGAATATCGTTGTCTATTGCAAAGGGAATGGAATATGAAAGTAGGGATGGGATGTTTTGCAACAGTTGTACAGGATATTGGTTAGACCACATCTAGAGCGCAGTTTGTCTCCTTATTTAAAGAAAGGACATAAAATTAGAAAGAGTTCCGAGGAGGTTCATTTGACCGGTTCCTGGAATGTTGAAAGGTTGGGCTGTATCCATTAAAGTTTAGAAGAATGACGTGCAATCTTCTTGAAAGATACAAGATCCTGTGGGAACCTGACAGGGTGGACACTGCAACTACAACTAGGGGACAGTGTTTAAAAATAAGAGGTCTCCCATTTAAAACTGAGGTGAGAATACTGCATCTATGTTACTCTCTTACTCAGAATAATGGAGGCAGGGTCATTGAATATTTGTATGGCTGAATTTAGATAGATTCTTGATTGACAAGGGAGCCAAAGCGAGTAGGGCAGTGGCTCCCAAACTGTGGAGTTTTACAAAATGCTTTTGAGTGTTCTAAGGGAAAATTCTGTACTGGCGAATTGGTGATTTTATTCACTTAGTATGAAGGAATTAGCAGACATTGCAGACAGTTAATTTGATGTATAAATAATTAATTAAGCATAATTACAAAAACACAGAAACGCAAACCTAATAAAAGCAACAGCAGCACATTGGGCGGCACTGCGGCTTCACAGCGCCAGGGAGCCGGGTTTAATTCCAGCCTTGGGTAACTGCCTGTGTGGAGTTTGCACTTTCTCCCCGTGTTTACGTGTGTTTCCTCCCGGTGCTCCGGTTTCCTCCCAGTCCAAAGATGTGCAGGTTAGGTGTATTGGCCATGCTAAATTGCCCTTGGGTTAGGTGGGGTTGCAGGGTTACGGGTTTTACGGGTTACGGGTTAGGCTTAAGTACGGTGCTCTTTCCAAGAGCCGGTGCAGACTAGATGGGCCGAATGGCCGTCTTCTGCACTGTGAATTCTATGATTCTATGGATCCGGAGTCACGTGGGCCAGATTTCCTTCCCTGAGGGACATTAGTGAACCAGATGGGTTTTTACGACAATTGGCAATGATTTCATGGTCATCGTTAGACTTTTAATTCCAGATTTATTTTTACTCACTTCAAATTTCACCATCTGCCATGGTGGGATTCGAACCCAGGACCCCAGAGCATTACCCTGGGTGGGTCTCTGAATTACTAGTTCAGTGACAATACCACTACACCACTGCCTCCCGTAGATTGCTCTTTACATTCTGGCAAGTATACCTTGGTCACTTGCCCTTATTCTCTTGTGTTCTATTCTGAGCCAGACTTGGGAGTGGAAGAACCCTTACAACAGAATATTATGTTCGAGTTGCACCAACCATGTTCCTAGGTGAGCACAGTACAAAACAATCACAAGATAATACTATTCATGTCTCACTGATGATGTGTTACAAGATTTTTTTTAAAAAATTTTACGTTTGGACAATTAAGGGGCAGTTTAGCGTGGCCAATCTACCTACCCTGTATGTCTTTGGGTTGGGAGGATGAGACCCACGCAATGTGCAAACTCCACACAGACAGTGACCCGGGGCCAGGATTGAACCTGAGCCCTCAGTGTCGTGAAGCAGCAGTGCTAACCACTGCACATTGCCACCCATGATGCCTCAAGATGACCGAGAAATTGAAGACTGTCATGTTTTTCCAGGAGAGGTAATTGAGCTTGGAGTTAGGAGTTAATGCTTTTTTGGGGCAAAATAAAGGGCACTATAATTTCAAATGTTCCACAGTGGGCAAGCGTTAACAACACAACCAGCATAAAAATTCAGGAAGTAGAAATAGTATTTGTCGGACAGTCATGTCTGACAAATCTGTTCGAATTCTTTGAGGAGGTAATAAGGAAGTTAGACCAAGGAGAACATGATCTCTTTAGATTTCCAGAAGGCCTTTGACAAGGTGCTGTATAGGAGGCTATTAAATAAGTTAAGAGCCCAGGCGTTAAGGGCAAGGTACTGGCATGGATAGAGGATTGGCTGACTGGCAGAAGGCAGAGAGTGGGAATAAAGGGTGTTTTCAGGATGGCAGCCGATAACTACTGGTGTGCCTCAGGAGTTGGTGTTGGGACCACAATTTTTCACAATATACATTAACGATCTGGAAGGAACTGAAGGCACTGTTGCTAAATTTGCAAATGATACAAAGAAATGCAGAGGGACAGAAAGCATTTAGGAATCAGGGAGGCTACAGAAGCACTTGGACAGGCTAGGAGAATGGGCAAAGTGCCAGGTGGAACACAACGTGGTAAAATGTGAGGTTATGCACTTTGGCAGGAATAACAGAACACAGTAAGAAGTCTTACAACACCAGGTGAAAGTCCAACAGGTTTGTTTCAAACACTAGCTTTCGGAGCACTGCTCCGAACGCCAGCATCTCCACATCAGGAATAATAGAGGCATAGACTATTTTCTAAATGGGAAAAGGCTTAGGAAATCAGAAGCACAAAGGGACTTAGGAGTCCTAGTTCAAGGTTCTTTTATGGTTAACGTGCAGGTGCAGTCGGCAGTTAGGAAGGGAAATGTAATGTTAGCATTCAAGCCGAGAGGGCTAGAATACAAGAGGAGGGACACACTTCTGAGACTGTACAAAACCCAAAGGGAGGATGTGCTGGCCTTGGAAAGGGTTCAAAGGAGGTCCAGAAGAATGAACCCCGGAATGAAGAGCTTGTCATATGAAAAGCGGTTGAGGACTCCTTGTCTGTAGTCGTTGAAGTTTAGAAGGATGAGGGGGGGATCTTATTGAAACTTACAGGATACTGCGAGGCCTGGATAGTGTACGTGGAGAGGATGTTTCCACTAGTGGGAAAAATTAGAACCAGAGGGCACAGCCTCAAACCAAAGAAATGATCCTCTAAAACAAAGAGGAATTTCTTCAGCCAGAGGGTGGTGAATCTGTGGAACTCTTTGCCGCAGAAGGCTGTGGAGGCCAAATCACTGAGTGTCTTTAAGATAGAGATAGATAGCTTCTTGATTAATAAGGGGATCAGGGTTATGGGAAGAAGGCAGGAGAATGGGGATGAGAAAAAAGTATGAGCCATGATTGAATGGCAGGGCAGACTCGATGGACTGAATGGCGTAATTCTGCTCCTATGTCTTATGGTCTTATTTCTCACTAATAGAAATTCTGGTACCTGTATCAGAAGAAACTGGAGGATAGATCAAGGCCTCGTGGTTATCAAACTACCTTAAATGAGATGACCAATGCTGTTCTCTGGGCCACAATGCCTCACAGTTTAACAAAGTCATTTTATTTAAGGAATGCTGAACTGCAAGTGCAAGTTTAGAATGGTGTACAAGCTTCAAAACCAGAAAATTGTCAAAGCAAATAGCATGTGAAGCTTCAACGTTTGCCCTCTTATGTTGTAGATGCACTGTTTATTATTTAGTGATGAACAATCAGGATTAGAGGTCAATCAATATTATTTTACCTCACCTCAAAGGTCAAGGGAAAGTGGTTATGTAGAAGAATTGGAGATCAAAAACAAAACAACATACCATCTGATATTCAAACTGACACATTGAGGCTACAACTATAACTGGTAACAAGCCTCCAGAAAACCACCTCAAAACAAATGCAAAAGCAAAATATCATGGATGCTGGAAATCTGAAATAAACACAGAAAATGCTGGAAAGACTGTCTGTGCGGAGTCTGCACATCCTCCGGATCTTACATTTAAATAGTATCTTTAATTTTTAAAGGTCCCAATGTCCTCTACAGATAGGTATACAGGAAAAAAAGTCAAAGAAAAGGAATAAGATGTGGTGATCGAATATTTTGTATAAAGCATGGACTTTGACAATTTGAGGGAAGTAGAGAGACTTGGGGAGGGAAGTGCAGAGAATAAAACTAATGGTGGGATCAAAAAGGGAGTGCACAAAATGCAACAAGTGTGCGTGGGTTTCCTCCGGGTGCTCCGGTTTCCTCCCACATTCCAAAGATGTGCAGGTTAGGTGGATTGGCCATGATAAATTGCCGTTAGTGTCCAAATTTGCCCTTAGTGTTGGGTGGGGTTATGGGGATAGGGTGGAGGTGTTGACCTTGGGTATGGTGCTCTTTCCAAGAGCTGGTGCAGACTCGATGGGCCGAATGGCCTCCTTCTGCACTGTAAATTCTATGATAATCATAGTGCATTCACAATGTCTGAACCTTCACACTAACTGGAATAATGGTGATTAACTCAACAGGTTTTTACCTGTTTACGCCAGATGGTTTAATTGCGCAGCCAAAATTTATAGTCACTCTTGTCAAAACCTTATCCAAGGAACATGGTGACAGTCAATCCTCATTTCTATCGTACTTTGAACATCCAACCATGTATGCTGTGAATGCTAGGGTACGATTACAATTTCTATCCTGCAATTGTAACACGCAGTCAACTGAGCCTGGGCTTGATTAACCCTATGAAAGCAAAGCATTGTACATTAAGTGCTGCTTTCCTTCTGGTAACCCATAACTAGAATGGTAGGACAGATGTAACAATGAGAGATTAACAGAAATAATAGAGCAAAGAGATTTCCAGAACAGGACATTTATCGAACACTCAATCTTACATTTAAATAGTATCTTTAATTTTTAAAGGTCCCAATGTCCTCTACAGATAGGTATACAGGAAAAAAAGTCAAAGAAAAAGGAATAAGATGTGGTGATCGAAAATTTTGTATAAAGCATGGACTTTGACAATTTGAGGGAAGTAGAGGGACTTGGGGAGGGAAGTGCAGAGAATAAAACTAATGATGGGATCAAAAAGGGAGAGCACAAAATGGGAGTGCACAAAATGCAACACTTGAGAATGCTAAATTGTTCAGAGAGCCAGGAAAGAGAGAAGAAAATGAAAGCAGTAAATGTGGAGAATATTACTTCACAGATAAGATGAGGCAAATTATAAGAGTTTAAACTTAAGCTGGGGGGGAGGGGGGGAAAAGAGAGAGAGAGAGAGAGAGAGAGAGAGAAGAGAAGAAGAGATAGATGGTTCATACAATTCAAAGTATAGGACAGGGGTTTTAAATCAGGACAGCATACATTCAGAATAAAGAATGAAATCAGCAGGGATGAGTGAGTGCACAAAGACAGTGCCAGGGACCCGGGTTCAATTCTGGCCTTGGGTGGCTGTGTGGAGTTTGCACTTTGTCCCAGTGTCTGTGGGTTTCCTCTGGGTCCTCCGGTTTCCTCCCACAGTCCAAAGATGTGCAGGTTAGGTGCAGTTATGGGGATAGGGCAGGGGAGTGGGCCTAGCGAGGGTACTCGCTCAGAAGATCGGTGCAGACTCGATAGGCCGAATGACCTCCTGCACTGTAGGTCTGAAAAGGTGACAAGAAATCATGAATCATGTACACATCATTGTGCAAACAGCAGTCATTTCATCATGAGGGACCAGTAAATTACAGCATTGTAGTCAAATACAAATGTTTGAGAAACTTCAAATAGGTGGAATTATTAGAAACACAGTTTTCCCCTTATTTACCTTCAATTACTGTCAAACCTGTGGATCAATGCATTTGTACAAAGTCACCCGAGTTCAGTATTTCAGTATTAAATGCAGTTATCATATGCACTTGACTGCAAGATCAAGTCCATTCTAACAAAACATTGCCTCGCCAGATTTTGTACATGCAAACCCAAGCACTACAGAAGGATGTGGTGGAGGTTGGGGGAAAAAAAAGGGTAGAATTCTAAAAGGCAGAAATCTCTCATCCCTGCATCAGGAAGACTGAGTTGTCGACTCCAGTGGTCTCAAAAGCACATATATGGGGTTTCAGCAGTGAAGGAGCTAAAATAATAACGAGGTCTATATTGCTGTGTCGTTGACAGTAAAATGTGATCAGAAGGATATGGGATTTTGCATAAGTTTATAATTTCCTCTTTCCATCAGTACTCTGCTAATAATAAAACGGTTAGCTTTTTAAAAAAAAATAGTTTTAATCTTGCTGCAGCTCTGCATCCACAAAGCTATGTATTAAACCTAGGTATTGGTCCTTCTACATTCTTCAGCATGTTTCCAATTTAACATACTTCTACAACACATTTTCATCACAAATATCCATTACCTCATAATTCAATCCTTAGTTTACCAAAGCTATACTTTTATGACAGTAAATTTCAAGAATGTCCCCCCTATATGCATGTCCAGAACATTTATAAAACGGAAAAGTAGATCCAACACTGATCCATGGGATTTCCAACCTTTCTCCAGAAGAACACAAGAAGTAGGAGCAGTAAGCCATTCGATCCCTCAAGTTTGCTTCACCATTTGATAAGATCATGATGAATCTCAATTGTGATCTCAACCTGGACTCCCTTGCTAATCAAAAAGTTGGGCCCGGCCGCGGACACACTCAAGAGCCCAGCCTCCACTGCTCTCTGGAGAAAAAACTAATGATCCTCAGGTTAGAAAAAAAATTCTCCTGATCTCTAGTTCCCCCTTGCTCTAGATTTCCCCACAACAGAAAACATCTTCACACCCTGTTGAGTCCGGTCAGAATCTTACATTTCATTAAGATCACCTCACATTCTTCTAAACTCCAATGAATCTGCCCAACCTGTTCGATCTTCTCATAAGACAACATATGCGTTCCAGGAATGAACTAAGGGAACCTTCTCTGAATTGGGTCTAATGTAATTTATCCTTTAAGTGAGGAGATCAAAATGGTACTCAGTACTTGAGGTATAGTCGCTCTAACACTATGGAGAACTGTACCATCCAATTCAAAACGTGCTCAATTCTGCTTCCTGTGTTAACCATCTTTTCTATTCATACCACTATATTTACTCCAATAACATGAATCCTGATCTCATATGTATGAAATGATTGAGCAGCAAATGATGATGATGAAGGAGGCTAGGGGAGATTCTTGGGAGATAGTGAAGGGAAAGAAAAAGACGGCACTATTGGAGATGCTTTGGCTATATCTGGAGAGATAGAAATATGTAAATACAGTGTCAGAGAAGCATTGATAACAGCCAACATATTCAACCAAATTGAATGCACACAATGTTGATTGCCTGTTTCTGCTTTGGAATTTGGGGACATATGAAAAATAAATTTTGGGACAAAATCATACTCTTTGGGATCCAATATGCTGTCCAAGGAATCTACTTGAAATTCCCTGTTTTCATCCATAGCAATGGTTTTGAAATATCACCAAGGAAAAATTGTACCCAAAGTCAACCTAGGCCACAGCTGAGAAGCCGGGAGCTATGATGTCGCAGTTTGGATGCCTAACCAATGAACAAAATCACTAACTTTGGAACTACATATGCCATGGAACTTGATGCTGGCCAGCTATCCTCAACTTGGCCCCCATTAACAAGTCATCCGAAGGCGGCATGGTAGCTGTGGTTAGCCTTGTTGCCTCACGGCGCCAAAGATCTTGGTTCAATCCCGGCCTCGGATCACTGTCTGTGTGAAGTTTGCATATTCTCCCAGTGCCTGCGTGGGTCTCATGCCCACAAGCCACTCTAAATTGCCCCTTAATCGGAAAAAAAAATCAAACCCAAGAAGAATTCATTACAACTATTAAGACAGCCAAGATATTAACATCCAATATTTAATGCAGAAGCATAATCAACTTTGCCTTCTTAGGATCCTCTTATATCTGGAGTCTCAATCATCGACAGTTATAGCTTTGATTACTTTCTTCTTGATGCTCACTTGTCACTCTTACCAGTAGTTCTTCCCCCTCCCACACAGTCTCAGTTTTTTTTTTTAAATTACCCTGACAGCATGGACTGTTTATTCAATATGTGAAAGTAGCATCAACTGAACAATGTGCAGTTTTTAAATCATTTAATTCCCCAGACATTTCAAACCTGATTCAGTCCACTTGACGCTGGTCACACCAGAATTATGTTTTGCCCTATAAAGCAACATTAAAATAACGTTTCCAGCAACATCTGAAATTTAATTACAAAAATACTGGTTGTAACAGAGCACCTAACTGTTCTCAAACTGGACAAAATTTCTATACAACTACTATTGATAATGTTTCTCTACTTCCGGTAGCGACCATGGAATGAGCAGTCACGCATCTGGTGGCTCCCGCTCGTGGCGTTTTTTTGGGGCCTTTTCCCCGGCTATGATGTGAGGCAGAATACAGGTGAAGGAGAGCGAGGGGAAAAGATATACCCTCTGGTGTATGGAACCGAGGGCCAGAAGCGGTCGAAAGAGAGGGAATTAGTTGTTTGGAGCTGGTGCGGCGCTTGCGACGCACGTGGAGATGGCGGAGGGGCAGGGAGCGACCCTGCCAGCTCAGTGGTCGCCAGAGCAGCTGGTTAGCTTCTTGAATGAGAGGTTCATCCAGCAACGGAACGAGAGTCTGGAGGACCTGACACTGGCAGCGGATTCAATCAAGGCGGTGGTCGACCGCGTTGAGACGAGGCTGGCAGCCCAGAACAAAGAAAAGTACAGCGCAGGAACAGGCCCTTCAAGCCTGTGCCGACCATGCTGCCCGTCTAAACTAAAATCTTCCACACTTCCGGGTATGTATCCCTCTATTCCCATCCTAGTCATGTATTTGTCAAGATGCCCCTTAAACATCACTATCGTCCCTACTTCCACCACTTCCTCCGGCAGTGAGTTCCAGGCACCCACTACCCTCGGTGTAAAGAAACTTGCCTCGTACATCTACTCTAAACCTTGCCCCTCTCACCTTAAACCTATGCCCCTTAGTAATTGACCCCTCTGCCCCGGGAAAAAGCCTCTGACTATCCACTCTGTCTATGCCCCTCAATTTTGTAGACCTCTATCAGGTCGCCCTTCAACCTCCAGTGAGGTCGTTCCAGTGAGAACAAACCGAGTTTATTCAACCTCTCCTCATAGCTAATGCCTTCCATACCAGGCAACATCCTGGTAAATCTCTTCTGCACCCTCTCTAAAGCCTCCACATCCTTCTGGTAGTGTGGCGACCAGAATTGAACACTATACTCCAAGTGTGGCCTAACTTAAGGTTCTATACAGCTGCAACATGACTTGCCAATTTTTATACTCAATGCCCCGGCCAATGAAGGCAAGCACGCCGTATGCCTTCTCCACCTGTGTTGCCCCTTTCAATGACCTGTGGACCTGTACACCTAGATCTGACTGTCAATACTCGTGGGTTCTACCATTCACTGCATATTCCCCTACCTGCATTAGACCTTCCAAAATGCATTACCTCACATTTGTCCGGATTAAACTCCATCTGCCATCTCTCCACCTAAGTCTCCATAAGACCATAAGACATAGGAGCGGAAGGAAGGCCATTCGGCCCATCGAGTCCACTCCACCATTCAATCATGGCTGATTTCAACTCCATTTACCCGCTCTCCCTCCATAGCCCTTAATTCCTCGACAAATCAAGAATTTATCAACTTCTGTCTTAAAGACACTCAACGTCCCGGCCTCCACCGCCCTCTGTGGCAATGAATTCCACAGACCCACCACTCTCTGGCTGAAGAAATTTCTCCTCATCTCTGTTCTAAAGTGACTCCCTTTTATTCTAAGGCTGTGCCCCCGGGTCCTAGTCTACCCTGCTAATGGAAACAACTTCCCTACGTCCACCCTATCTAAGCCATTCATTATCTTGTAAGTTTCTATTAGATCTCCCCTCAACCTCCTAAACTCCAATGAATATAATCCCAGGATCCTCAGACGTTCATCGTATGTTAGGCCTACCATTCCTGCGATCATCCGTGTGAATCTCCGCTGGACCCGCTCCAGTGCCAGTATGTCCTTCCTGAGGTGAGGGGCCCCAAATTGCTCACAGTATTCTAAATGGGGCCTAACTAATGCTTTATAAAGCTTCAGAAGTGCATCCCTGCTTTTATATTCCAAGCCTCTGGAGATAAATGACAACATTGAATTTGCTTTCTTAATTACGGACTCAACCTGCAAGTTTACCTTTAGAGAATCCTGGACTAGGACTCCCAAGTCCCTTTGCACTTCAGCATTATGAATTTTGTCACCGTTTAGAAAATAGTCCATGCCTCTATTCTTTATTCCAAAGTGCAAGACCTCGCACTTGCCCACGTTGAATTTCATCAGCCATTTCTTGGACCACTCTCCTAAACGATCTAAATCTTTCTGCAGCCTCCCCACCTCCTCCATACTACCTGCCCCTCCACCTATCTTTGTATCATTGGCAAACTTAGCCAGAATGCCCCCAGTCCCGTCATCTACATCGTTACTATATAAAGAGAACAGCTGTGGCCCCAACACTGAACCCTGCGGGACACCACTCGTCACCGGTTGCCATTCCGAAAAAGAACCATTTATCCCAACTCTCTGCCTTCTGCCTGACAGCCAATCGTCAATCCATGTTAGTACCTTGCCTCGAATACCATGGGCCCTTATTTTACTCAGCAGTCTCCCGTGAGGCACCTTATCAAAGGCCTTTTGGAAGTCAAGATAGATAACATCCATTGGCTCTCCTTGGTCTAACCTATTTGTTATCTCTTCAAAGAACTCTAACAGGTTTGTCAGGCACGACCTCCCCTTACTAAATCCATGCTGACTTGTCCTAATCCGACCCTGCACTTCCAAGAATTTAGAAATCTCATCCTTAACGATGGATTCTAGAATCTTGCCAACAACCGAGGTTAGGCTAATTGGCCTATAATTTTCCATCTTTTTCCTTGTTCCCTTCTTGAACAGGGGGGTTACAACAGCGATTTTCCAATCCTCTGGGACCTTCCCTGACTCCAGTGACTTTTGAAAGATCATAACTAACGCCTCCACTATTTCTTCAGCTATCTCCTTTAGAACTCTAGGATGTAGCCCATCTGGGCCTGGAGATTTATCAATTTTTAGACCTCTTTAGTTTCTCTAGCACTTCCTCCAGACAATCTAAATCCTGCTGTATCTTCTGACAATCCTCATCGCAATCTGCAATTCCACCAACCTTTGTGTCGTCTGCAAACTTACTAATCAGACCAGTTACATTTTCCTCCAAATCATTCATATATACTACGAACAGCAAACGTCCCAGCCCTGATCCCTGCGGAACACCAGAAAAGCACCCTTTCATTGCTACTCTCTGCCATCTATGACCTAGCCAGTTCTGTATCCAGGATCAGGCGATCCAGAAGATGGAGGTGGCGATGGGGGAGCGTAAGGAGCAGTTTGTCTCGATGGCAGCGGAGATGGGGCTGATGCACGATCAGCAGGAGCGGCTCCAGGTCAAGGACCTGGAGAACCGGTCACACAGGCAGAATACAAGGATCGTTGGCCTGCCGGAGGAGAGTGATGCTGGTGCGTATGTACAGAGGATGCTGGAGGAATTGCTGAGAAGGTACGTTTGCACAGCCGTTGGAGGTGGATTGAGCGCACAGGGCGCTAATGAGGAAGCCCCAGGAGAGAGCCGCTGAGGGCAATGGTGGTGCGGCTACACCGGTTCCTGGACAAAAGAGCAGATTATGAGGTGGGCCAGGCAGGTGAGGCGCTGAACCTGGGAGGGCAGTGAAATTCGAACATACCACGACCTGGGTGCAGAGTTGGCCAAGAGGAGGGCGAGCTTCAACAAGATCAAGGCAGTCCTCGACAAGAAGGGGGTGAAGTTCGGACTGTTGTACCCAGCACATCTGTGGGTGACCTACGAAGGCCAGGATCGCCGGAGGAGGCGGTAAAATTTGTCAGAGACAATGGATTGGCAGGAGAAGGTGGACCTTGAACGTTTTGTGGAGATGTTATTATGATGTTGCTGTTAATGTCCGGGGCCATTTCTTTCTTTTTCAGCTTCAAATTTTGTTTTTTGTTCTTTGCTGTGGACAGGGAGTTGGTCTCTTTGTTTGGGTTTGGGGAGGGGTTGTTTTTGGTTTGTTTGCACTAATGTTCGAGCGGGGAATGGGGGGGGGGGGGGGGGGGGGGGGGGATTCTAGGCACCATGGGCGGGGGCTACCAGGCTAGCTAGTTCACGGAAGCGCAATGGGGAATGAGGGGAAGGTCAGCGGGGGGGGGGTGGGGCCAGAGTGGGCACGCCTAGGGAGGTACGGGGCACAGGCCGGAGGCTGGCCCAAGAGGGGCTATGATTGATTGGTGGGGGGCAGGGTGCCCCCGACCAGGCTGGTCACGTGGAACGCGAGGATTAGATGGGCCGGTAAAGAGGGCCCGTGCATTCGCACGCTTAAAGCGATTAAAGGCGGATGTGGCTATGCTACAAGAGGGACACCTCAGGTGGGGGACCAGATTAGGTTGAGGGAGGAGTTGGGCAAGTGTTTCATTAAGGGTTGGATTCTAGGGGAGGGTGCTGATTTTGGTCAATAGGCGGGCAGCATTCGAGGTGGTAAGTATTGTGGGGGAAGTGCATTATGGCAAGTGGGAAACCGGAGGGGATGCCGATGGTGCTGATCAACATCTAGGCCCCGAATTGGGACGACGTGGAATTTATGAGACGGGTGTTGGGGAAGATTCCAGAACTAGACTCTCATCGGCTGACTATTGGGGACCGGTGGGGTGGGGGGGCCGGGCATTGAAAGCACCGGTGGTCATGGGGGAGTTCATTTCGATTTGTGTGCATAGGAAAAAGGCGGAGCAGGTGGAGATAGAAAGGCTAGTGTAAGGAATTCTGTAGGTAGCCCACAGATACACAGAGACCCCAGAGGAAGGGCTGCTAAAGGAACGTAGCGGCTGCAAATGGAGTTTGGATTGGGCCACGGGTAAGGCGGTAGGGCAGCTGTGAAGGGTGAGGGGGCGTTATAAGAGTACGGGGAAAAAGCGAGCAGGGTGTTAGCGCACCAATTGAGGAAGCAGGAGTCGGCAAGAGATATTGGGAAAGTGAAGGACACCGGAGGGAACATGGTCTTGGACCCAGCGGGGGTGAATGGGGTGTTTAGGGAGTTTTACAGTAAATTGTGTAAGTTGGAACCCCCAGCCGGCGGGGTGGAGTTCCCGAAGGTGGACGAGGAGCTGGTGGAGGGCTTGGGGGCCTCAATTGGGCTTGTAGAAGTAGTAGAGGGGTTGGAGGCGATGCAATTGTGTAAGGCCCCAGGACCAGACGTTCCACCAGGTGGAATTCTAAAAGACGTTTTCGGGGGTGTTGGGACCACTGTTGGCAAGGGCCTTCAATGAAGCAAAGGATCTGGGAGTGCTCTCCCCGACATTGTCACAGGAGTCGATCTCCCTCATTTTAAAATGGGATGAGGACCCAGAAAACTAGATCATATAGGCCGATTTCCCTGTTAAATGTGGATGCCAAATTGTTGGCGAAGATCCTGGCCACAAGGATCGAGGATTGCATCCCAGGGATAATTGGGGAGGACCAGACTCTGCACCCTCCCCTAGAATCCAACCCTTAATGAAACACTTGCCCAACTCCTCCCTCAACCTAATCTGGTCCCCCACCTGAGGTGTCCCTCTTGTAGCATGGCCACATTCGCCTTTAATCGCTGTTGTTGGCTACCAACATTAGGAGGTTGCTTAATGTAATCATGATGCCTCCAGAGGGGCGCAAGGTGGAGGTGGTGGTGGCCATGGACGCAGAGAAGGCCTTTGATCGGGTGGAGTGGGAAAATTTGTGGGAGGTCCTGGGGCGGTTTGGGTTTGGACATGGATTTGTGGACTCGGTCCGGTTGCTATACCAGGCGAGTGTGCGAACGAATCGGGTGAGATCGGACTACTTCAGGTTACACCAGGGGAAAGAAAGGGATGTCCACTTTCCCCACTGTTGTTTACCTTGGCTATAGAGTCGTTGACATTGGCATTGAGAGCGTCAAGGGTCTGGCAGAGGATAGTAAGGGGCGGGTGGGGGGAAAAAAAAAGAAGAGACAGGGTCTCGCTCTACGCGGACGATCTGCTGTTGTACACATCGGACCCACTAGGGGGAATTGAAGGGATTAGAGGAATTCGGCCGGTTTTCGGGATACAAATTGAACATGGGTAAGAAGAGGGAGGTCTTTGCGATCCAGGCGAAGGGGCAGAAGAGGAGATTGGGAGAGATGCCATTCAAGGTGGTGGGGAGCTTTCAGTATTTGAGTATCCAGGTGGCACGGGAGTGGGAGCAGCTGCAGGAACTGAATTTGGGGTGCATGGTAGAACAGATGAGAAGGGGCTTTCGGAGGTGGGGTGCGCTCCCGTTGTTATTAGCGGGGCGGATACAGACAGTTAATGACGGTCCTCCCGAGATTTTTGTTTGCTTTCCAGAGTCTCCCAATTTGTATTCCCAAGGCATTCTTCAAAAAGATGAATGCAGAGACCTCAGCATTTGATTGGGCAGGCAAAACCCCACAGGTGAAAAAAGTGCTGCTGGAGCGGGCATTGGGGGGGGGGGGGTTTGGCCCTCTCGAATTTCATCAATTATTACTGGGCGCCGAATATTGTGATGGTCAGGATATGGGGGAGGGGTTGTAATGGGAGCAGGTGGAGGTGGCCTCATGTATGGACACGAGTTTGGGGCACTGTTAACGGCACCTCTGCCGTTCTCGCCGACTCGGTGCTCCACAAGCCCGGTAGCAGTGGCAGCTCGGAGGGTATGGGGACAGTGGAGGCAGCTTACGGGATTAGAGGGGGCATCGGTGTGGGCGCCGATATGTGATAATCACCGGTTCGCTCCGGAGGTGGATGCTGGCAGGGATCGAGAGATTTAGGGAACTCTTTATTGACGAGGGTTTCACGAGCCTGGAGGAGGAATTTGGGTTGCCGGGGGAATTGGGTTCCATTACCTGCAGGTGAGGGATTTTGTGCGGAGGCTGGTTTCAACCTTCCCGTACCTGCCACCCCAGGGGCTACAGGATGGGGAGGCGAAGAGAAAGTGAGAAGAGGAGCTGGGTGGGGAGTTGGAGACCTGATAATGGGAGGAGGCCCTGAGACTTAATGCATCCTCGTCACGCGCCAGGCTCAGCCTGATAGTTTAAGGTGGTCCATAGGGCACACATGACTCTGGCTCGGATGAGAAGGTTCTTTGAGGAGGTGGAGGATAGGTGCGGGCGCTGTGCGGGGGGGGGGGGGGGGGGGGGGGGGGGGTCCTGTGAATCATGTCCATATGTTTTGGGGTATGTCCAAGGCCGAGGGGTTTCTGGCAGAGGTTTTTAGACGTCATGTCAGAGGTATTACAAATGAGGGTGGGTCTAAGTCCAGAGGTAGCGATCTTCGGTGTGTTGGAAGACGCAGGAGCGAGAGAGGCCGACGTCCTGGCCTTTGCCTCCCTGGTGGCCCGGAGGCGAATCTTACTAGGGTGGACAGATTCGGAGTCACCGAAGTCAGGGGTGTGGGTTAGCGACATGGCAGGGTTTCTCAGACTGTAAAAAATTTAATTTGCCTTGAGGGGTTCGTTGCAGGGGTTTACTCTGAGGTGGCAGCCGTTCATCGACTTCTTTGAGAAAAATTGTGGTTTTGTTTTTATTAAAATTTGATGTTGAAAACATAAATGCCTCAATGAAATATTTTCTAAAATAAATGTTTCTCTAAACTTTGCTACTAACTCAGTGCCTTAAAATAACCGTTAACACGCTTTTATATAGGTCTATTAATTAAGAATGATATTCGCAGCACGGTAGCACAGTTGCTTCACAGCACCAGGTCCCGGATTCGATTCACGGCTTGGGTCACCGTCCGTGCGCAGTCTGCACGTTTTCCCAGTGTCTGCGTGGGTTTCCTCCGCATGTTCCGGTTTCCTTCCACAAGCTCCGAAAGACGTGCTTGTTAGGTAAATTAGACATTCTGAATTCTCCCTCGGTGTCCCCGAACAGGTGCCGGAATGTGGCGACTAAAGGATTTTCACAGTAACTTCATGTTAATGTAAGCCTACTTGTGACACGAATAAAGATTATTATTACTAGGAGACATTCATTCTAAAGATCAAGATGTTAAATCAGTTTGGAAAGGGATAAGAACTAGTAACAGTAGAAAGTCACTTATGGGTATAGTTTATTGGCCCCCTTACAATGGCGGATTGAGAAAAAGGTACAGTGCTAATCATGGGTAATTTTAATCTATAGATTAAGTTGGCGAAACAGATTGGCAACGGTAACTTGGAAGATGAGATGCTAGAGTGTTTTCGGGAAAGTTTCTTAGAACAGCATGTGCTAGCGCCAACCAGACAGCAAGCGATTTAGGCCTTGTATTGTGCAATGTCACAGGATCAATTAAATTACCTCATAGTAAAGCCACCCCAAGGTAACAATAACATGACTGAATTTCACATTCAGTCTGAGGGAGAGAAGAATGGGTCTATGATTATGGGGAAATTAAGATATATAAAGACAGAGCTGGCTAAAGTGAACTGGGAAATTAGCTTAAGGGGCAGGTAAGCAGAGGTACAATGGCAGATAGATATTTCATAATACTCAGCAAAGATACATTCCAGAGAGAAATAAAAACTCTAGGGAAAGGAAGTATCATCCATGGCTACGTAAGGAAGTTATAAATAGTATCAAATAAAAGGAAAAGGTGTATAATTTCATGAAACATGGTAACAGATCATAGGATTGGACATAACATTTTAAAAAGTAAAAAACTAAAAGAAGAATGAGGGAGAAATTAAAGTATGACTGAAATCGAACAAGAACTATAAAAAAAACCAGAGGAGTTTATTAAAAAAAAACAGATGAGTTTCTACAAGTATTTAAAAAAGAAAAGATAAATTGAAGTGAGCATTGGTCCTCTAGTGTGTCTGGGGAAATAATACTGGAAAATTAGGAAATAGAAGGAAATTATTAGAACAAAAAGCTGACAAATCAGAGCTCCCGATGGACATTGTCCTTGGACCTTAAAAGAACTGGCTGCTGAGTGTAGAGGCATTGGTTTTAATTTCCCTAGATTGAGGAAAAGTCTAATCAGATTGGAAAATAGCAAATCTATATTCAAGGGAATGAGGGGGACAGAATGCAGGAAACTACAGGCCAGTTAACATCTGTCATAGGGAAAATCCTGGAATCTATTATTAAGGAGGTTATGGAGGATAAAATCTCAATGAGTTAACACGGTGTTGTGAAAGAAAAATATTGTTGGACTAATTGATTGGAGTTCCTGGAGGAAGTAACAGGCAATGCAGATAAATGGGAAACTGTGGATGTGTACACTCAGATTTTCAGAAGGAATTTGACACGGTGCCACTTCGAAGGGTACTACGCAAAATAAGAGTTCATGGTATAGGGGTAACAGATTAGCATGGATGGAGGATTGGTTTATCAACAGGAAACAGTCAGCATAAATGGGTCATTTTCAGGTTGGCAAAATGTTAGGAGAGAAGTGCCTCAGGGATCAATGCGGGTCTCAACTATTTACAGTCTATGACGACACAAATATAGGGAGGAAAGTAAGCTGTGAAGAGGGCAGAGGAGTTTGCAACGGTTATAGATAGGTTAATTGAGCGAGCAAAAACATGGCAGATGGAGTACATGGTGGGAAAATGTGAACTTGCCCACTTCGGTAGGATGAATAGGAAAACAGCATACTATTTAATATAGAGATTGCAGAATTCTGCGGTACAGAGGGTTCTGGATGTCCTGGTACATGAATCAAATAGTTAGTTTGCAGACACAAAGTGATTTGGAAGGCAATGGAAAGTTGATTATTTGATGGGGAATGGAATACAAAAGGAAGGATGCACATACACACACTTCTATATATTATTTAAGGGGTTATAACATTAAACTGGGTGGCAGTGTACACTGGAGTCTAAATGCTCTCCCAGTAGCAAAACAGCAGTTAAGATAACCAGGAGTCATAAATCATAGCCAATAGGACAGCCAGGCATGTCCAAGAAACACAATTAAAAAATCTAAAGTGGCTCTCACACCAGCCAGCACTCATATTTAGACTAGACCAGCAATGGCAGAATCTTGAAGGTAGGTTGCACATTGATATGACAGGACACAGGAAAACCACAAATAAGACATTGGAGAATATAACAGATTCAAACATTATCAATTTTTTAAAAATGGATTTAATTACCAGTCAAGTTAATTCAAATACTTACTTGAATTGTGTGCACCATGCTGCAACTGAATGCTTGAAGAAGTGAATGAATTCACAGTTGCCGTCTGTAATTGTGGGCTACTAACAGTTAATGGAGCTGGTGCAATTGGTGTTAATGCCCCACTGGATGCTACTTGGCCCAACGTGACAGTGTGCACCGGTGTCAGAGTTATCTGCTGGGTTGGTGCATTCTGAATTTGCACATTTTGCAAGTTCTGGATATTCTGCACCTGAAAGGTTTGCCAGGTAATTTCTCCAGATGGAGTCAATGTTGGGGCTCGTAATATTAGGGAGCCTGCATTTTGCACAACTTGTAATTGGAGATTCTGCAAAGCTTGCTGAGGAACGGCTTGAGCACCAATTGTTTGTCCTGCAATTGTCTGTATTGTCTGTTGTGGAATACTCTGAACCATCTGTGGCTGGACTGTAAATTGCTGATGTGACTGAAATTGAATCTGATGGTCAGCTGTTTGCGAGGTTGACGCTTGTAAGTCTTGTAACTGTGTTTGATCAACAGTAGTCGGATTCACATGAAGTACATCTGTTGCCTGTATCTGATCAGAGGTTTCAGCAGAATTAATACCAGAGGAAACTTGCTGTACATCATCAATATGATCAGGAACAACCATATGGCTCACTGAAGTTGTTGGCACAAATGAAGTTATATTAGTGTTAGATTCACGAGAAGCGGAGTTCTGCACAGCTCCAGTGATGCTTTGCTCATCTGTCCTTGCTGAGGTATCTATGTTATTTATAGCTTCTGATGAAACAGGTATAATCATCGGGCTTGACGTAGTAATTGCTGCAGCATTACTTTGAGTCAGGGGCTCTGAAGTAGGTGCTGTTCCGAGAGAATCAACATCAACGTTTCCAATGGGTACAAAGGCAACATTTCCTGTTAATCCAACAGGAACATTAGTAAGAAGTTGAGCTTGATTAGGATAAGATGTACCACTGTAAGCTACTCCTTGAATCTGCATAGGGACTTGAGCATTGCCCTGCTGTATCTGAACCGAAACAGCTGGTGACATAAGATTCTGCGTAGTCAGAATGTTGCCTGAAGGAGTCTTACCAGCAATTATTGCTTGGTTGGAGCCAGGAATAATTTGAATATGGCCATTACCATCTTGCTGTAATGCTGCATCTGCACCAGAAGAGGCTAAGCTCAGTTGTAAGTGCTGCCCATCTCCAGTCTGAATTTGTGGAATAACTTGATATTGAACACTAGGCACCACACCAGTTGGAGCTGTGGATGATCCTGGAGCGACAGCAAACACCTGCTGGTTCTGTAAACTTTGTAAAACATATTGTCCACTTGTTGGTACAGAAGCAGTGACTGGAGATCCGGGTACCTGTCCAGTAATTTGCACAAAATTACCAGCAGTATCTTTTGTTACAACAGTTGGTGTTGAAGTTATTAACTGCCATCCATTTGACGCTGCAAGCTGTGCAGAAGCCAAGTCAAGCGGCTAGAAAAAAAAACATGATTATCATACTACAATCCAAACATTAGAAGCTGCTATAATAATTACAATGCACTCTTTTCAGTCTGTGAAAAAAAAATCAATTGGACCATATTAAAATTTGGTCACTTAACACTAATTTAAAAGCTTGTTCCTGAAATGCAAGAGCCACATTACTTGTATTAAAAATATCACAATTCTTATTATGTTTTCCTTCCTGGAGTTCATCACCATTCTATCCTCCCTGCATAAAAACTCCCACTCCCATACTCAACCTTGTCATCTCAAGTAGCCTCACTATTCCATCATGTCAGTCATAGACAAGGTCATCTCTGGCCACCACTTAGCATCACTCTCCACTTCCATTTCCCTTCCAACCCACTTCCCTTTACGACCACCCCTGGAAAAACTCTCCCCCAGTGTCACTTAAAACTGTACTTCCAAATTCCCAACTGCTTAGACTTTGGCCCACCATTCAGCACAAATTTTCTGCAGCTGGTAATCTATTCAATCACACTCAGCACCACCTATGACATAGGGGCAGCATGGTAGCATTGTGGATAGCACAATTGCTTCACAGCTCCAGGGTCCCAGGTTCAATTCCGACTTGGGTCACTGTCTGTGCGGAGTTTGCACGTTCTCCCCGTGTCTGCGTGGGTTTCCTGCGGGTGCTCCGGTTTCCTCCCACAGTCCAAAGATGTGCAGGTTAGGAGAATTGGCCATGATAAATTGCCCTTAGTGTTGGGTGGGGTTACTGGGTTATGGGGATAGGGTGGAGGTGTGGACCTTGGTTAGGGTGCTCTTTCTAAGAGCCGGTGCAGACTCGATGGGCCAAATGGCCTCCTTCTGCACTGTAAATTCTATGATAATCTATGATGAACTGGTCCCAATTAAAGCCATTGTTCTCTTTCAACTACTGAGCACTCTTCTTGGAACAGTCCTCATCCCCACTCCCTTAAGTCTAAGGGTGTGGATTTAAACACTTACGGAGTTCAACAGGTTTAGCCATTTATCAGTCTGTTGAACTACATAAACTAAAGCACCTGCCAAAACTGACCAACTTCCTGTTCCCTTAATCCTATTCACATTAAAATGTTGAGCACCCAACTTCCCATACAGCCCCCCATGTTAGCTGATACTGTTAATAGCTCTCTTTCCTCAGATACTATCCCTCCCCTTCAAATCTGATCTCAGCAGCTTACTCCACACACAAAAAATAACAGCCTTGATTTCCCCTTTCCCCCAGGGAGAATGACCAATGAGAGAGAGAGCAATGGCTTTCAAAGGGATTAGTGTAAAGATGAAGGAGAGGGCTTGATTGAACAGATTGTTTGGCTGCAGATTTGCGAATGGCTGGTCATTGGCTAGATAACTGAGAATTTGCAAATGCAGTTGCAATTGATTTGGGATTAAGAAGGGGAAAAATAGAGTATGAAAGTAAGCTGGAGTAAACTGACTGTAAAAGTTTCTATAGGCATGTAAAGAGGAAAAGATTCACAAAAACTAATGTAGGCCCCTTACAGTCAGGAAAGGGGATTTCATAACGGGGAAGAAAGAAATGGTGGAGGAACTAAATTCGTACTTTGCTTCTGTATTCATAAAGAAAGACATGAATAATGTACCAGAAATCCTGAGAAACACAAGTTTTAGTGAGTAGCTGAAGGAAGTCTGTATTAGCAAAGGAATGGTTTAATGGCAAATAGATCTCCATGGCCTGATAATCTTCATCCCAGAGTACGTAAGTAGCCCAAGAAATACAAGATCCATTGGTGGTCATTTTCCAAAATTCTTCACTCTGGAATAGTTCCTACAGATTGGAGGTGAGCAAAAGTAAGCCCACTATTCAAAAAGGGAGAGGAACAAGGAACTATAGACCAGGGTGCCGAATGTCGTTAGTGGGGAAGTTGCTAGAGTACATTATCAAGTATTTCATAGTCAGCATTTGTAATGCAGGGGTGTAATCAGAAAAAGTCAGCATGGATTTACAAAAGAGATCATGCTTGACAAATCTGCACGAATTCTTTAGAACATAGAACAATACAGCGCAGTACAGGCCCTTCGGCCCACGATGTTGCACCAAAACAAAAGCCATCTAACCTACACTATGCCATTATCATCCATATGTTTATCCAATAAACTTTTAAATGCCCTCAATGTTGGCGAGTTCACTACTGTAGCAGGTAGGGCATTCCACGGCCTCACTACTCTTTGCGTAAAGAACCTACCTCTGACCTCTGTCCTATATCTATTACCCCTCAGTTTAAAGTTATGTCCCCTCGTGCCAGCCATATCCATCCGCGGGAGAAGGCTCTCACTGTCCACCCTATCCAACCCCCTGATCATTTTGTATGCCTCTATTAAGTCTCCTCTTAACCTTCTTCTCTCCAACGAAAACAACCTCAAGTCCATCAGCCTTTCCTCATAAGATTTTCCCTCCATACCAGGCAACATCCTGGTAAATCTCCTCTGCACCCGCTCCAAAGCCTCCACGTCCTTCCTATAATGCGGTGACCAAAACTGTACGCAATACTCCAAATGCGGCCGTACCAGAGTTCTGTACAGCTGCAATATGACCTCCCGACTCCGGAACTCAATCCCTCTACCAATAAAGGCCAACACTCCATAGGCCTTCTTCACAACCCTATCAACCTGGGTGGCAACTTTCAGGGATCTATGTACATGGACACCTAGATCCCTCTGCTCATCCACACTTAAGAACTTTACCATTAGCCAAATATTCCGCATTCCTGTTATTCCTTCCAAAGTGAATCACCTCACACTTCTCTACATTAAACTCCATTTGCCACCTCTCAGCCCAGCTCTGCAGCTTATCTATATCCCTCTGTAACCTGCTACATCCTTCCACACTATCGACAACACCACCGACTTTAGTATCGTCTGCAAATTTACTCACCCACCCTTCTGCGCCTTCCTCTAGGTCATTGATAAAAATGACAAACAGCAACGGCCCCAGAACAGATCCTTGTGGTACTCCACTTGTGACTGTACTCCATTCTGAACATTTCCCATCAACCACCACCCTCTGTCTTCTTTCAGCTAGCCAATTTTTTCTGATCCACATCTCTAAATCACCCTCAATCCCCAGCCTCCGTATTTTTTGCAATAGCCTACCGTGGGGAACCTTATCAAACGCTTTGCTGAAATCCATATACACCACATCAACTGCTCTACCCTCGTCTACCTGTTCAGTCACCTTCTCAAAGAACTCAATAAGGTTTGTGAGGCATGACCTACCCTTCACAAAGCCATGCTGACTATCCCTGATCATATTATTCCTATCTAGATGATTATAAATCTTGTCTCTTATAATCCCCTCCAAGACTTTACCCACTACAGACGTGAGGCTCACCGGTCTATAGTTGCCGGGGTTGTCTCTGCTCCCCTTTTTGAACAAAGGGACCACATTTGCTGTCCTCCAGTCCTCTGGCACTATTCCTGTAGCCAATAATGACATACATTGAGTATGTAACTAGTAGAGATGACCAGGGAGAACTAGTGGATGTGGTTTAATGAAACTTTCAAACGCCTTAAGACAAGGTCTCACATAGTAGATTACTATGTAAAGTTAAAGTGCATGGAATTGTTAGTGTCTTGATATGTATAGAAAGCTGGTTAGCAGACAGGAAGCAGAGTTCGAATAAATGGGTCTTTTCCCAAATGGCGGGCAATGACTAGTGGGGTACCATCAGTGCTAGGACCCCAGCAGTTCACATTATATATTAATGATTTTATCGCTTCTTTGCCTTTTGGCTCAGATCAAGTGTCAGATCAAGCCCAAGATGAGGTGCAATGCCTTTTCTTGTCAGCTTGGATCTTGTATGTCTCTCTTGTGGAGACAATGAAATGGCTAGAATTTCACTTTTGTTTTTGGAGGAAGCAATGAGATGGATTACGGGTTTGCCATGTCCACTCTGCACATTGGCTTTGTAACTTTATGGGTGGGATAAAAAATTAAAATATATAAATGATTTGGACAAGGGAACTAAACGGATCATCTCCAAATTTGGGAGGGTGAGCAATGAGGAGCATGCAGATGCTTCCATGTGATTTGGACAGGTTGAGTGAGTATATGCATGGCAGATAAGTAGATAAATGTGAGGTTATCCTCTTGGGTAGCAAGAAAATAGGACGGCAGATTATCTGAATGGGTGCAGATTAAGGGGGGTGGATACTCAGCAAGACCTTGGTGTCCCTGCACTTCAGTCGCTGAAAGTAAGACACAGGTATAGCATCACTTTCTAAATCTGCACCCTTCATTCCTGGAAATATGTTTGCATACCTCCAGCTTCCACTCCAACCATAATACAATTTATAGCCTTCAGTTACAAATGTTTTCCTACGTTATAGTGACAATGGAAATATATTCCTTCTTGCCCAATTCAATCAATTTACAGACTTTGACATGCCTGACTACATCACTTTCCTCCAAAACCTCTTCATCCTTTTGCTGTGTGGCGTGCTCTACTGGCTCCAGTTTTGTCCATCAATTCGTCGTCAGTGAATCAGTCATCTTGGCTCCCCTTCCTGCTCCCATGCCATTACCTGAAGTACACAAGGATCTTAGGCTCCCTGTACTGGTCATCTACCTTTTCCCCTCTGTGACATCATTGGAAAACAGTGTTAGTTTTCATACATATGCAGACCCAACTCTACCTCTCCACCCCCTCTCTTTTCTTATAATAAATTTAGAGTACCCAATTATTTTTTCCAATTAAGGGGCAATTTAGCATGGCCAATCCACCTACTCTGCACAACTTTGGGTTATGAGGGTGTGACCTACGCAGACACAGAGAATGTACGAACTCCACACGGACGGTGACCCTGACCAGGATCATACCCAGGTCCGCAGCGTCGTGAGGCAGTAGTGCTAACTACTGGGCCACCCACCACCACCTCTCTCGATCCTTTCCATTGTCTCTAATTTGTCACACTGCTTGTCCGACAACCAGGATTAGAGGAGTCAACGGCTACCTACAATTTCTGTTCCACACACAGCCCTCTCCCTAGCACATATTTATCCACCAAACCAGCCTGTTCACCCGTGTAGTATCTGACCTGGAAATGAGTTTCCTACCATATATCCCTGCCATTACCAACACTGCCTCCATAACGTCACCAGACTCCATTCTAGTCTCCACTCATCTGCTGCTGAAACCCTGAACTATGCACTTGTTACCTCTGTTGCAATGTACTTCAGGCAACCTTTCAATATCTACCCTCCATAAACTGGGGCTCAACCAAAACTCTGCAGCCGGTATCCGAACACACAAGTCTCATTTATCCATCACCCCACTGCATGCTCACCTACTCAGACTCCTGGTCTGGCAATATCCCAATCTTAAAATTAATTTCTAATCTTTCCATGACCTTGCCCTCATCCCATCTATTAATCCTCCTCCAGCCCCAAGAACTCTACACTCATGCAATTTTGGCCCCCTAAACATGCCCTATTTTAAAAGTTCCACCAATGGTACCTGTGCTTCAAGTTGCCTAGGTCTTAATCTATGGAAATCCCTCTCCAAATCTAAACATCCTTTAAGATGCGTCTTAATTCTTTGACCAAGATTTTAATTATCTGATGTGGCTCAGTACCAAATTTTGTTGATAACTCTTGCGAATGATTTATTTTAAAATCACTACCAGCTCCGCTTCTAATTCAGAAGCATATTCTCACTTGATAGCAAGTCTTCATTTATCTATTAATCAGAACACATACCCTACAATCAAGTAATTAGTGCTTTAACCTTAAATACCTGAAGAAAAAAAAAGACACTTCCCAACTCTCCCATCATTTTGGGAGGTCAGCATTGAACATGTAAAACCATGACTCCAAGAACAAGGCAAATATGGTGTACCTTGAAACTAACCCCTTCCTTCCAAAACCTTGATATCTACAAGGCTCAAATAAACAGTATTATGGTATACTCAGCAATCGGCATCATCCTATTTAATTAATTAGCACTATGCCATAGATCCAATGACGTACTAGAACTGCAGTGTATACAATTCATCGGATGCATTGCAGCAGCTCACCCAAGGTGACAAAGCAGTACCTCATCCCTGTGACCGCTACCATGGAGCTGGCTATGAGCAGCAATATCAAGAAAATACCATTATCTCTGAAGTATCTATCCAAGTCATAACACTACCTGGCTTAGAAACATTTTTCCATTCCTTCAATTCGACTAGGAAATATCCTAGAACTTCTTACCCAACATGTGGAGCACCATGGCAAACTTTCCCAGTAATCAAGCCAAGTTGAAGGGCAGGATGGCAATTCCCCATCTGTCAACTTTTGAGTTTCATTGTTTCAAATGTGTGCAAGAAATTGGAGACTGGATTTTCAAATCTTTTATTTCAGCCAAATTACAAATTTATTAACTTGCATTAATTTCATAAATTTTGCCCTCCATTTTGGTCAAGAGAAACAGCTATCATGGTTCCTTGGTCAATGGTTAGACAATTTTGAAGAATGGATATTTTTTCAAAGCCATTTTTTTTTTTTTTGGTTTGGTATATATTCCATAGAATCCCGACATTGCAGGAGGCCATTCAGCTCTTTGAGTCTGCACCTCCCAAGTGCTCCACTTTCATCCCACAGTCCAAAAGATGTGCAGGTTAGGTGGATTGACCATCATTAATGCATGGTGTTGAGGATAGGGTTCCAAATTAGCCAACAGCAGGTTGGATCCATTTGCCATCACAAGATTATTGGGATGGCAGATAAATAATAAATAAATAATCTTCATTATTGTTACACGTAACACTCCAAATGAAGTTACTGTGAAAAGCCCCTAGTCGCCACATTCCGGCGCCTGTTCGGGTACACAAAGGGAGAATTCAGAATATCCAATTCACCCAACAGTGACCCAAACAGGAATCAAACCTGGGACCCTGGCGCTGTGAAGCAACAGTGCTAACCACTGTGCTACCATGCTGTCTTAATAATGCCAAAAACTTTATCTACATCAAATATCACTTCCCCTCTCACCCATCTCAAACCCCAATATAGTAAAAATCACCCCAATATTTATAGACCTCCCTCTGACCTCTCCACAATTGCTTCAGATCCCAGGAGTTCTCTTCCAACTGTGTGTCCTAGTTTTTCTGGAATTCTTGTACCAATGCCCCTAGATGCTGTCAAAATACTGCCAGAGCTCATCAGAAGGTTCTCTTCCCGATGCTCTTAGATTGCTGTGCAACCAAATGTTGATTAACATTATATTCTTATCAAGTCTCTAACTCAATCACCAATTACTATGGAAGAATTGCTCATAGCACATACCTGTGCCAATCTAACTTCCAATTACAATTTAGGCATCACACTAAAAATTTAATGTATTATCTCAACTCTGAAAAGTGTTATGGTGAAATTCACCTATTGTATCACAATTGTCATACCTAGTTGCCACACAAATGCTACTTTTAACTGTACAGCAGATATACATTATACACAACTTCCAGTCCCTTCAATGGTATGTGGCAATAGTGTGCAGGTTCTGTCTTGGGAGGGCAGTTTGTCTTGATGCTACATCTAACTTTAATTTTTTATATTGTTATAGACTGCCCCCCATATATCCCAGTTGGCAGTTACCATTTTATGCTTCAAGCGTGGAGCGGCCGGATTCTAAATTCAAAGCCTTTTCCATACATCCAGTTTAAAACGTGATTTTAAATTAATGGGGCCAGAAGAGCTGGCCATTCAAACCCTCAAGCCTGCTCCACCAGGCATGGTGGTGCAGTGGGTAGCACTGCTGCCTCACGACACCGAGGACCTGGATTCAACCACAACATCGGGTCACTGTCCATGTGGAGTTTGCACATGCTCCGTGGGTCTCACCCCCACAACCCAAACATGTGCAAGGTAGTTCAATTGGCTACACGAAATTGCCCCTTATTGGGGGAAAAAAAAAGAATTGGGTACTCCAAAAACTTTTTAAAAAGCCATTCATCTATAACCAGGCAGTGTCAAACTCGGGGGCCACCTGTGGGTCGCGGCGCTCCCGCAAATCTGCACGCAACAGCCGGCTGTTAATAACACCGGCTGGAAGTGGCCTTCAAAATGGCCACGTACATGTAAAAAAATATGCGGCCGCACTGCGCACGAGTGCCAGATCATCGGCGCACACGCGCATAGTTTTGCACATGCACACCAATGATCAGGCACGCGTGCGCAGTGCAGCCGCTTTTATTTTTAAACGATCGCAGCTTTTTGTTTTACAAGTTCAGGGTGGTTTTATTCATTTTATTTTTATTCTTTTACAAGTTCGGGGGGGGGGGGGTGGATTTTATTTGCTGTAACTTTACAGGAAACAAATGCAGAACTTTGGACAGATGGAGACTCCATACTTTCCGACACCAGAAGTCTTCACCTTCATCCAACAGGTTCCATTGGAGGAGCGTGTACGAGGGCCAAAGGGACTCAAAACCATTTCCTCCATTTTTGTCAGCAGCAAACAAGGTAAGAGAAAATGGTGGGTCAGGAAGGTCGGCTGGCGTGGGTCCCCGGGAAAAAAAAAGTTTAAAGAACACTGATCTATATCATGGCTGATCACCTATCCCACCACCAATTTCCCATATCCCTTGATGCCATTAGCATCAAATCCATCAATCTCCGTCTTGAACATAGCCATGAGAAATCTTCCATCACAGTCCTAAACGGCTTGCCCATTAGTTTGAGACTATGCACCCTGGTTCTAGATTCCCCGTCCAGCCAGGAGAAACATCCTACCCACATCTTCCAGTCTGGTCCTTCAAGAATGTTACTTTCTGAATTTCAATGAGATCGCCTCTCATTCTGCTGAACTGAGAATACAGGCCCAGTCTTCTCAATCGCTCCTCACAAGACAATCCCGTCGTCTCAGAAATTGAGTCTGGTGAACCTCCACTGCACTCCTTCCATGATAAATATATCCTTCCTTAGGAACGGGGACCAAAACTTGACACAATACTCACAGAATCATAGAAAAATACAGTGCAAAAAAAGACTATTCGGGGGCGGCACGCAGCACAGTGGTTAGCACTGGGACTGCGGTGCTGAGGACCTGTGTTTGAATCCCGGCCCTGGGTCACTGTCCGTGTGGAGTTTGCATATTCCCCCCCCCCCCCCCCCCCCCCCCCCCCCACCGTGTTTGCGTGGGTTTCACCCCCACAACCCAAAGATGTGCAGGGTAGGTGGATTGGCCACACTAAATTGCCCCTTAATTGACAAAAAATAATTGGGTACTCTAAATTTATAATTAAAAAAACAGGTCACTCGGCCCATCAGGTCTGCACTGCCGCATGAAAGGTACCTGATCTACCAATCCTAATCCCATTTGCCAGCACTTCGCCCATAGCCTCGAATTTTAACACGTGCCAAGAGCCCATCCAGGTAAGTTTTAAAAGGACGTGAGGCAACCCGCCTCTACCACCCTCCCAGGCAGTGCGTTTGAGACCGTCACCACCCTCTGTGCAAAAACATTTTTCCTCAAATCCCCCCTGAACTTCCCACCTTGAACTTGTGTCCCCTCGTAACCGACCCTTCAACTAAGGGGAAGAGCTGTTCCCTATCCATGCCCCTCTTAATCTTGTACACCTCGATCAAGTCACCCCCAAGTCTTCTTTGCTCCAGCAAAAACAACCCAAGCCTATCCAGCCTTTCTTCATAACTAAAATGCCCCATCCCAGGCAACATCCTGGTGAAACGCCTCTGCACCACCTTCAGTGCAATCACATCCTTCCTAAAATGTGGTGACCAGAACTGCACACAGTACCCCAGCTGTGGCCTCACCAATGTTCTAGATAAGTCCCAACATAACTTCCTTGCTTTTGTAGTCAATGCCACGATTGATAAAGGCAAGTGTACCATATGCCTTTTTCACCACCTTATTACCCTGTTCTTCTGCCTTCAAAGATCTATTCACAAACACGCCATGGTCTCTTTGTTCCTCAGGACTTCCCAGTGAGGTGCCATTCACGGAATATTTCCTTGTCAAATTGCTCCTTCCAAAGTGTAACACCTCTCACTTTTCAGGATTAAATTCCCTCTGCCACTTTTCTGCCCATTTGACCACCCCATCTTCCTGTCACCCAAGACTCTCAGCCATACTATTAACCGCCCGGCCTACCTTTGTGACATCCACAAACTTACTGATCCTACAACGCCCCCCCCCCCCCCCCCCCCACACCACCACAGTCATCCAAGTCATTTATATAAATGGCGACTAATAGGGGACCCAGCAGAGATTCCTGTGGCACACCACTGGACACTGGCTTCCAGCCACTAAAGCAGCCATCTGTCATCATCACCCTGTTTCCCACAGCTCAGCCAGCTTTGAATCCACCGTATCAAGTTCCCCTGTATCCCATGTGCATTCTTTATAAGTCTCCCATGTGGGACCTTGTTCAATGCTTTGCTGAAATCCATGTAGACTACATCAACTGCACTACCCTCATCTACACACTTAGCCACGAGCTCAAAAAATTCAATCAAATTTGTTGGGCATGACCTCCCTCTGACAAAGCCATGCGGACTATTACTGATCAAAACTTGCCTCTCCAAGTAGTTAGATTCTGTGTCAGAATTTTCTCCATTAGTTTCCCCACCACTGACGTGAGACTCACTGGCCTATAATTCTCCGGTTTATCCCTACAGCCTTTCTTAAATAGTGGGACCACATTCGCGGTTCTTCAATCGTCTGACATCTCTCCTGTGGCAAAAGAACTAAAAATTTGGATCAGGGCCCCTGCAACTTCCTTCTTCACCTCCCACAGCAATTTGCCTGGACCTGGAGATTTCTCCACTTTTAAGCCTGCCAACACCTCCAATACGTTGTCCCACCTATGACAACTTGCTCAGTAACCTCCGTCTCTCGCCCCAAGTTCCATATCTGCCTCCTCATTCTCTTGAGTGAATGTGAAATCTGGGGCTGGTTTAACAAAGTGGGTTTGTAATGCAAAACAAGGACAGCAGCTCGGGTTCAATTCCCGTACCAGCCTCCCCGAACAGGTGCTGGAAGGTGGCGACGAGGGGCTTTTCACAGTAACTTCATTGAAGCATACTTGTAACAATAAACGATTATTATTATTAAATATTCATCTAAAACCCTAACAATGTCCTTTGGCTCGACCCACAGATTTCCTCCATGGTCCCTACTTTTTCCCCTAGTTATCCTCTTCCCTTTGATATACTCAGAATATCTTGGGATTTTCCCTACTTTTACCAGCTAGAGATTTCTCAAATCCCTTCTTTGCTCTCCTAATTGCTTTCTTGGTGCAGTCTAACCAAGGTTCTGTACAATTGAAGAAAGACACCGTTACTCCTGTACTTGAATGTTCTTGCGATAAAGGCCAGCCTTCCCAAATTTGCCCTCCCAATCCCTTGCGGCTTTCAATGACTTATGAAGAAGGTCAGTCGGGTCACTTCGGACATCAACACTTCCCAATATTCCTCTTCTTCTAACCTGCTCTATTCTCTCTTTTTCTTTCTAAAATAATTTTTATTAAAGGTTTACATAAAATATAAAGAACAAAATGAAAAAGAAACCCAACAGGATTAAGTACAAAACACAGTCCAGAAAAACAACCCTCCTTACCCCCCTCCCCCGTACATCAATAATAAATTAACATTAACAACCCGACTTACTACAACAAGCATATACAACCCCTCAGACCCTCCAGTGTAAATAACAAAAACAAAAAAAATAAAGTGAACTTCCCCCACCCAGAGTTGCTGCTGCCATTGACCAATGTCTACCGCTCTGCCAGGAAGTCCAAGAACGGTTGCCACCGCCTAAAGAACCCTTGTACCGACCCTCTCAAGGGAAATTTCACCCTCTCCTTTAGGGAAAAGTCCCCGAATTCCCCAAGAATCCTCATTACCTCCGCGGCATTCCTCCCACCGGGTCCGCCACATACAGCAGCAGGTCGTCCGCATAAAGTGACACCCTATGCTCCTCCCCACCACGCATCAACCCCCTCCAGTTCCTCGACTCCCTCAGTGCCATAGCCAGGGGTTCAATCGCCAGCGCAAAGAGCAGGGGGGGGGGGGGGAAATAGGAGACACCCGTCTCGTCCCTCGGTGCAACCAAAAGTACTCGGACCTCCTCCTGTTTGTGGCCACACTCGCCATCGGGACCTCATACAACAGCCTAACCCACCTGACAAACCCCTCCCCAAACCCAAACCTCTTCAGCACCTCCCACAGGTACCCCTACCCTATCGAAGGCTTTCTCAGCGTCCATCGCCACCAATATCTCCGCCTCCCCCTCCCTCGCCGGCATCATGATATCGTTCAAAAGCCTCCGCACATAGGCGTTCAACTGCCTCCCCTTCACAAACCCAGTCTGATCTTCATGGATGATCTGCGGCACACAATCCTCGTGGCTAAGACCTTCGCCAGCACCTTGGCATTTACATTTAGCAAGGAAATCGGTCTGTAAGACCCACACTGCAGGGGATCCTTGTCCCGCTTCAGGATCAAGATCAGTGCCCGGGACATCGTCGGGGGCAAAGCCCCCCCCCCCCCTTGCCTCATTGAAGGCCCTAACTAACAGCGGGCCCAACAGGTCCATATATTTTTCTTGAATTCGACCTGGAAAACATCCGGCCACGGTGCCTTCCCCGCCTCCATGCTTCCTATCCCTTTGATCAGCTCCTCCAGCCCAATCCCGCCACCAGTCCCTCTTCCACCTTGGGAAACCTCAATTGGTCCAGGAAGCGGCCCATCCCTCCCTCCTCCAGAGGGGACTCGGATCGGTACAATTCCTCGTAGAAGTCCCTGAAGACCCCATTGATGCCAGCTCCACTCCGCACCACACTCCTCCCCCCCGGCCCCCTCTTCCTCTCCACCCCCCCCGCCCCCCCTTCCTCTCCACCCCCCCCACCACTCCCCCCCCGCGCACCACATTCCTCCTCCCGCCCTTAACTCCCCCAATCTCCCTAGCTGCATCCCGTTTCCAAAGCCGACGTGCCAGCATCTGGCTTGCCTTTTCCCCATACTCGCAGACCGCCCCCTGGGCCTTCATCCACTGCACCTCCGCCTTCCTGGTGATCACCAGGTCGAATTTGGCCTGGAGGCTACGCCTCTTCCTCAACAATCCTTCCTCGGCCTCCTCTGCATACCTCCTGTCTACCCTCACCATCTCCCCCACCAGCCTCTCCCTCTCCCCCCGCTCCTTGTGGGCCCTAATGGAGATCAGCTCTCCCCTCACCACCACCTTCAGTGCCTCCCATACCATCCCCACTCGGACCTCCCCGTTGTCGTTGGTCTCCAGCTACCTCTCCACACTTGCTCGGACCCACTCGCTCACCTACTCGTCCGCCAACAGCCCCACCTCCAAGTGCCACAGCGGGCGCTGGTCCCTCTCCTTCCCCATCTCCAAGTCCACCCAATGCGGGGCATGGTCCGAAATGGCTATTGCCGAATACTCAGTATCCTCTACTCTCGCTATCAACGCCCTACTCAAGATGAAAACGTCGATTCGGGAATAAGCCTTATGGACATGCGAGAAGAATGAAAATTCCCTATCCCCCGGCCTTGCAAATCTCCAAGGGTCCACCCCTCCCATCTGGTCCATAAACCCCCTCAGCACTCTTGCCGCCGCTGGCTTCCTACCCATCCTCGACCTGGAGCGATCCAGTGCCGGATCCAGCACCGTGTTAAAGTCTCCCCCCATTATCAGGCCCCCCACTTCCAAGTCTGGGATCCGACCCAACATACGCCCCATAAAACCCGCATCGTCCCAGTTCGGGGCATACACATTGACCAGTACCACCCTCTCTCCCTGCAGCTTACCACTTACCATTTATGTACCTGCCGCCATTATCTGCCACAACGCTCGACGCCTCAAACGACACCTTCTTTCCCACCCCTCGATTTTTGGCATCCAGCCCCAAGTGAAACACCTGACCTACCCACCCATTCCTCACTCTTACCTGGTCTGCCACCTTCAGGTGTGTCTCCTGAAGCATAACCACATCCACCTTGAGCCCCTTCAGGTGCGCGAACACACAAGCCCACTTAACCGGCCCATTCAGTCTCCTTACATTCCAGGTTATCAGCCGGATCAGGGAGCTACCCGCCCCCCCTCCCCCGCCGACTAGCCATGACACCTCCTTGGCCAGCCACGCGCCCGCACCCCACACCCAGCCCGTTGCCCACAGTGGCATACCCCCGTCTCGAGCCCCCCCACTCGCTCCAGCTCCTCCTTGACCACAGCAGCAGCAACTCTATTCCCCCCACCCAACCCCCGGCTAGGACCAATCCTAGCTGATTTACTCCCCCTATTGCACTTCCGCAAGTCAGCTGACTCCTGCTGACCCCGGCCACTCCCTCGACTCCTCCCGTTGTGTGGCGCACATTCCTCTCCCGTCCCCATCCATAGGCTCTCCCCCTCCCGTTCTAAGCACGGGAAACAACCCTTGCTTCCCCACCCCCTCCAGTCTTCAGCGCGGGAAAAAGCCAGCGCTTTCCACCTACCAAGTCCCGCCACCTCTGATGCAGCTCCTTTTACAGGCCCGGTCCCCTCACCCGACTCTGGCCTCCCCCTCCCCCGCGGGGCCCCATCTCACCTCCAAGAGCCCCCCCGACCAACCCAACCAAAACAGTGCCCAACCCGCCCCAGCCACCCTCACCAACCCGAAAGAGAAAAACACAGATAAAAATAAGCCCGGAGCAATACAAAGGCCCCCCCTCGAAACAAGAATAAATATAGCATATCAACCGTAATCACCAATCGCCCGTCCCGACCCTCAATCTGTGTCCAACTTCTCGGCCTGAACAAAGGCCCACGCCTCCTCCGGAGACTCAAAATAATGGTGCCGGTCCTTGTAGGTAACCCACAGTAGCGCCGGCTGCAACATGCCAAACTTCACTCCCTTCCTGTGCAGCACCCTTCCTGTGCAGCACCGCCTTCGCTCTATTGTACCCAGCCCTCCTCTTCGCCACCTCCGCACTCCAGTCCGGATATATCCGAACCTCCGCGTTCTCCCACCTGCAGTTCCTCTCCTTCTTGGCCCACCTGAGCACACATTCCCGATTGACGAACCGATGGAACCTCACCAGCACCGCCCGCGGAGGCTCGTTAGCCTTGGGCCTCCTCGCCAGCACATGGGCCCCTTCCAGCTCCAGGGGTCCGGGAAGGACCCCGCTCCCATCAGAGAGTTCAACATGGTGACCACATAGGCCCCCACGTCCGGCCCCTCCGGGAGGCCCAGAATCCGCAGATTCCTCCACCTCGACTGATTCTCCATCTCCTCGAACTGCTCCTGCCATTTCTTGTGGAGCGCCTCCACCTTTGCCGCCAGGCCTAAGATCTCGTCCTCATTGTCAGAGATCTTTTGTCGAGACTCGCGGAGCGCCACTCCGAGCCGGCTGTCTCCAGCAGCTTATCAATAGACGCCTTCATCAGCTCTAGCAGGTCCATTTTAATCTCTCTGAAGCAGCGCTGGATACCCTCCTGCTGCTCTTCCACCCACTGCATCCACGCTGCCTGGTCTCCGCCCGCCGCCATTTTGTCATTCTTCCCTCCCTTCTTCTGGTCCACCACCACCTTTTTTGTCGTCCCGCTCCTAGTTGAAGCCATATACTGACGGGGAGCTGGAGTAAACTCCTTCCCACACCGGGAAATGTCGAAAAAGTGCCTTTGGGGGCCCTGAAGAGCCCAAAAGTCCGTTTTTGCAGGAGCCGCCGAATATGCGACTTGGCTCTGCATAGCTGCAACCAGAAGTCCCTATTCTCTATTCTAAATGACATATGGCTAGCCAAGGCCAAATGATAATGCCATATTAGATCAACCAAGACAGAAACAGCCATTTCACATCAAATTTCAAGATGACTGGACAGCACGACAGCACAGTGGCTAGCACTGCTGCATCACGGCACAGAGGACCCAGGTTCAATGCCGGGCCCAGGTCAGTGTCCATGTGGAGTTTGCACATTCTCCCAGTGTGCAGGGGCCTCACCCCCACAACCCAAACACATGCAAGGTGGGTGGTTTGGCCATGCTAAATTTCCCCTCAATTGGAAAAAAAATGAATTTATTTTAAAAACATTCCAAGATGGCGACAGTGGTTAGCACTGTTGCCTCAGTGCCAGAGACCCAGGTTCAATTTGGCCTTGGGTGACTATGTGGAGTTTGCACTTTCTCCCCGTGGATTTCCACCAGGTGCTCCGGTTTCCTCCCACAGTCCAAAGAGGTGTAGGTTAGGTGGATTGGCCATGCTAAATTGTCCCATGGTGTCCAAAAGGTTAAGTTAGGTTATGGGGATAAGGTGGGGGTCTGACCAGAGGTAGGATGCTCTTTCAGAGGGTTGGTGCAGACTTGATGGGCTGAATGGCCACCTTCTGCACTGTAGGGATTCCATGACTTTCCACCTCTCTCCCCCCCACACACAATACTATGCTGATATATATTTGAAACTTTCCTCCCCAGTACTGCAAAATCCCAATATTGCTGATGAAACCTCAAACCTCCCCCTACCTAGTCTTGATGACCACCCCACCCTCCCTTGCATTTACTTTCATTTATCCAGTTCTCTAGGGAGGATTGATCAACAACCTAATGAGACCATATGTAAATCAATGGACTAATTTATTTTCCATGGAAACAGCGACTGAACACAACACTGTTCGTAAGTGCAAGATAAATTGTAATCATTTCCTCTTAAAGCTTATGCAAACTCTTGCCCATTCAGGCACACCTCACCTCACAAATCAGCATCAACTGACTGGCAATAACTCCTAGGGAAAAGACTCCGGTCTCTTTGTTCTAGGACCAAAGCTTGCTGCTGTTATTTTCTGCCCAATTAAAAATGAAGAACCAAATTTTTAACAATCGTTTCCTCAGCTGTGTTGAGAAATTGCCCATTAGCCTGTAGATCATCAGGCAGTAAATGTAGATCAGACAGTAAATCATATGTAATAGGGTATTCTTGATGCATCGTAGTTCATATTGTCCATTGGATCGACATTGTTAAATGTTGTAAGTACACTGTCCGTGTGGAGTTTGCACATTCTCCCCATGTCTGCGTGGGTTTCGCCCCCACAACCCAAAGATGTGCAGAGTAGGTGGATTGGCCATGCCAAATTGCCCCTTAATTGGATACTCCAAATTTTTTTTTTTTAATGTTGCAAGTACATTATTACTGCATGGTTGCACTTCCGTAGAATCCCACGTCTAAACTGTCCATAGAATCCCTACAGTGCAGGAGGCTATTCGGCCCATCGAGTCTGCACCGACCCTTCAAAAGAGCACTCCACCCATAACCCTATAACCAAATCTGCACATCCCTGGACACTTCAGGGGCAATTTAGTCTGGCCAATCCACCTAACCCATACATCTTTGGACTGTGGGAGAAAACCAGAGCATCCGGAAGAAACCCACACAGACACTGGGAGAAGTAACTCCACATAGACAGTCACCCAAAGCCGGCATTAAACCCAGGACCCTGGTGTTGAGAGACAGCAGTGCTAACCACCATCACCCGCTACCCACAGTAATGGACTAAACAGTTTAATGTCATTAAAATATCAATAATATTTATTATTGGATCAAAATTATAGGTCAAGTCTCACTGAACCTTACCAGCGGACTGGTAGGCTTTCAACACTTCTTTTCAAGCTTGGTTTCATTTCTTGTAAATTTAGAGTACCAAATTCCTTTTTTCCCCAATTAAAGGGCAATTTAGCATGGCCAATTCACCTACCCTGCACATATTTGGGTTGTGGGGGGTGACGAGACCCTTGCAGACATGGGGAGAATGTGCACACTCCACACAGACAGTGACCCAGGGCCGCGATCGACCCTGGGTCCTCCCCGTCGTGAGGCAGCAGTGCTTCCCACTGCACCACTGTGCCGCCCTATCAAGCTTGGTTTCATGCAGCCACAGTTCTTCCTAACTAACTTTATATTTGAGGTTCTCACTCTTCAATCCACTTACTTTAGGTGCCTCCCATTTCCACTTCCAATATTTTTAAGCCAGAATGCTCACTTTTGTCATCTTAGTTTGTGGTGAATTACTCAAAATATAACCCATTTTAGATAATTGATAAAGAGGGAGATATGGTCAGGGCAACACGATGGCACAGTGGTTAGCACTGTTGTCTCACGGCACTGAGGGCCCAAGTTCAGTCCCGGCCCACTGTTCGTGTGCCGTTTGCACATTCTCCCAGGTCTGCGCCGGTCTCACCCCGACAACCCAAAGATGCAGGATAGGTGTGTTGGCCATGCTAAATTGTCCGTTAATTGTAAAAAAAATAATTGGGTACTCTAAATTTAAAAAAAAGAAAGGGAGATACTGTCAACTGTAAACCAGTTAACCTTCATTTTACATGAAATCCAGATTACACTTGGCTTACTGCAAATTCAGAAAACATATACGGCAAACTTGCTCCTCAAACAGGGGTATTTTACCCCTGGGCCGCCCCTCCCCGCTGCATCTGCAGCAGGCAGGGGCCGCCCCTCCCCGCTGCATCTGCAGCAGGCAGGGGCCGCCCCTCCCCGCTGCATCTGCAGCAGGCAGGGGCCGCCCCTCCCCGCTGCATCTGCAGCAGGCAGGGGCCGCCCCTCCCCGCTGCATCTGCAGCAGGCAGGGGCCGCCCCTCCCCGCTGCATCTGCAGCAGGCAGGGGCCGCCCCTCCCCGCTGCATCTGCAGCAGGCAGGGGCCGCCCCTCCCCGCTGCATCTGCAGCAGGCAGGGGCCGCCCCTCCCCGCTGCATCTGCAGCAGGCAGGGGCCGCCCCTCCCCGCTGCATCTGCAGCAGGCAGGGGCCGCCCCTCCCCGCTGCATCTGCAGCAGGCAGGGGCCGCCCCTCCCCGCTGCATCTGCAGCAGGCAGGGGCCGCCCCTCCCCGCTGCATCTGCAGCAGGCAGGGGCCGCCCCTCCCCGCTGCATCTGCAGCAGGCAGGGGCCGCCCCTCCCCGCTGCATCTGCAGCAGGCAGGGGCCGCCCCTCCCCGCTGCATCTGCAGCAGGCAGGGGCCGCCCCTCCCCGCTGCATCTGCAGCAGGCAGGGGCCGCCCCTCCCCGCTGCATCTGCAGCAGGCAGGGGCCGCCCCTCCCCGCTGCATCTGCAGCAGGCAGGGGCCGCCCCTCCCCGCTGCATCTGCAGCAGGCAGGGGCCGCCCCTCCCCGCTGCATCTGCAGCAGGCAGGGGCCGCCCCTCCCCGCTGCATCTGCAGCAGGCAGGGGCCGCCCCTCCCCGCTGCATCTGCAGCAGGCAGGGGCCGCCCCTCCCCGCTGCATCTGCAGCAGGCAGGGGCCGCCCCTCCCCGCTGCATCTGCAGCAGGCAGGGGCCGCCCCTCCCCGCTGCATCTGCAGCAGGCAGGGGCCGCCCCTCCCCGCTGCATCTGCAGCAGGCAGGGGCCGCCCCTCCCCGCTGCATCTGCAGCAGGCAGGGGCCGCCCCTCCCCGCTGCATCTGCAGCAGGCAGGGGCCGCCCCTCCCCGCTGCATCTGCAGCAGGCAGGGGCCGCCCCTCCCCGCTGCATCTGCAGCAGGCAGGGGCCGCCCCTCCCCGCTGCATCTGCAGCAGGCAGGGGCCGCCCCTCCCCGCTGCATCTGCAGCAGGCAGGGGCCGCCCCTCCCCGCTGCATCTGCAGCAGGCAGGGGCCGCCCCTCCCCGCTGCATCTGCAGCAGGCAGGGGCCGCCCCTCCCCGCTGCATCTGCAGCAGGCAGGGGCCGCCCCTCCCCGCTGCATCTGCAGCAGGCAGGGGCCGCCCCTCCCCGCTGCATCTGCAGCAGGCAGGGGCCGCCCCTCCCCGCTGCATCTGCAGCAGGCAGGGGCCGCCCCTCCCCGCTGCATCTGCAGCAGGCAGGGGCCGCCCCTCCCCGCTGCATCTGCAGCAGGCAGGGGCCGCCCCTCCCCGCTGCATCTGCAGCAGGCAGGGGCCGCCCCTCCCCGCTGCATCTGCAGCAGGCAGGGGCCGCCCCTCCCCGCTGCATCTGCAGCAGGCAGGGGCCGCCCCTCCCCGCTGCATCTGCAGCAGGCAGGGGCCGCCCCTCCCCGCTGCATCTGCAGCAGGCAGGGGCCGCCCCTCCCCGCTGCATCTGCAGCAGGCAGGGGCCGCCCCTCCCCGCTGCATCTGCAGCAGGCAGGGGCCGCCCCTCCCCGCTGCATCTGCAGCAGGCAGGGGCCGCCCCTCCCCGCTGCATCTGCAGCAGGCAGGGGCCGCCCCTCCCCGCTGCATCTGCAGCAGGGGCCGCCCCACCCTCAGCAGCTTTCCCACCCATACACAGTCCGAAATGATCGTGTCCACTTTCCGAAAAAAGGCCTTTGGTATAAAGATTGGGAGAGTCTGAAATAGCAACAAGGACCTCGGCAGAATATTCATTTTCACCACTTGGACCCTCCCCACCAACGTTAAGTGCAACGTATCCCACCTTTTAGGATCCTCCCTGGCCTCATCCACCAGCTTTGTTAAATTCAACTTACGGAGCCCCGTCCATTCCCCTCGCTACCCGATTCCCCAAATACCGAAACCTATCCCTCGCTACTGTAACCCCCCCCCCCAAATTAGCCCGCTGTCCCGGCTCATTCACCTGGAAAACCTCACTTTTCCCTATATTCAGTTTTACCCAGAGAACCCTCCAAACCTCCTCAACAGGCCCATAATCCTTCCCATACTCTCCAACCGATCTGAAACATACAGCAAGAGATCAGCATAGAGCGACACCCAATGCTCCCTCTATTTCCCCCCCCCCCCCCCCCCGGTAATCCCCCACCACTCCGTCGACCCCAGAGGAGCCATCGCCAACGGCTCTATGGCCAGCGCAAACAGCAAGGCGACAGTGAGCACCTCTGCCTTGGAACCCTGTTTAAGTCAAAGCTTTGAGAGCTCATATAATTCGGCCTCACACTCACCCTTTGGTGCCACATACAGCAACCACACCCATGCCACCAATCTCAGCCCAAACCCAAACCTTCTCAAAACC